>NC_081410.1:479167941-479767941 GCF_030272615.1 Cryptomeria japonica | reverse complement strand
TATTGTTGAGAAACAAATAGAAGAGGAAGCATCAGTTACTAAACAAAGTATGGACATACAACCACCACCAATAAAGAATCACAATGTTGAAAGTCAACTGCCACTAGTCACTACAACCACATGGGAGGAACAAACAGAGAAAAGAAAAGAGGAATCGAAGAAGAAGGGAGAAGAGAAAAATGATGAAGAGGAGAAAGCAAAGGAGAAGAAGAAAACTAATGATGATGATGATGACTTAATCAACATAAAAGGACCTATAGATATGGACAATTTGAGTGCATCTGAACTGATGAAGATTGCTACCATTATGCAATCCTAAGCACAAAAGAAGAGGTTGAAAGAGAAGAGAAAAGAAGCTGAGAATATTCAGACTACTTTTGACATTTTGTCAAGTCTCCTACTGAAGACTAATACTGGTAATCTATCCACCCGTATTGCTAAGCTTGGATAGTTAGTTGTTGATGCTCGTGAACAACTAAGGGGGAGTCTGTACAGTTTTGTAAGCACACTTAGTTGTCAAAAAAAATTCTAAGTTTTGTCATCAATTCCAAAGGGGGAGAATGTTGGCATGATGATGATTTTTGTATCTATTGACTTTATGTGTTGTTATTGATGGCACACACATATGTTTTGATTATCATAGTAATTTGTGTATACGAGTTAGGTCAAATTGGTACTACTATTAAGTCATATGTATTGTTAACCGGTATCATATTAATAGAGTAAGTCTAACAGGTATGATAGTGTCTAAACTAGTATATGTACACAACTGGTATATGCAGTTAAGACAATCAGTTTTCGCCAATTCAACTGTTACCAATTTTGAGATGCAGTGGAGAGAGACAAAGAGGCGCATGGAGACAATCGATTTGTGAGTTTGATGCAGTCAAAACCCAATCGGTATCGGTGTTCCAATGGGTTTCCCAGATTGTGTGATGAGTTATCACCGGTCGTGATGTGTTACCACCAACAGACATCTTTGGCGATGATTTGTGATGCGTTAAGGAAGATTGTCTAGATTCACTTAACCTAGGAAATTGTGTTGAGGTTCAAGAGCTGACATGAAATCTATTGTCTATAAAAGATATTGTGATGAGTTATTTTCATATAGGAGATGCAAGTTATATTATGAGTTAGAGTTGATGCTATTTGTTGAAGGAGTTGTAGAGTATGTCGGTGATGCAGTAATGAGTGAGAAGAAAAGGATCTAAACAAGCAGAATGTGCTATTCGTAGATCATACCAGCTGTTGTTTTCTAATCACTACAATAGTTAAGTACCCTAACCAAGTAAGCTCTAACAAGCTTCATTGTAGAAATCCTCTAACAAGGTGATTCATTATCTTGAATCTAAATCCTCCACTGAGGTTACCTTTAACCAGGTATAGCTCCTAAAACTTCTTGGGATCTTTAACAGGATCTACTCCTAATAGAGCATTTGTAGACCTTAACCAGTCAGTTACCTATTTCTGTAGATAGTTAACCTGTGAGCTCCATATCACCTTAGTTTTTCCTAGTTGGGTTTTCCATGTATAAATACTTGTGTTATGGTGAATTTTTTACTTGTTGTGAATTCTTTTATAACACCTCGGATTACATACAAAGTCATAAGTAAATTGGTTAAATATTTTTACCGGTCTAGGATTAAAGTGTTATTGTTTTCACTATCACTGATTCACCCCCCCCCCCCCCCTCTCAGTGCTTTATAAGTTTATCAAATCTTATCCAATTTTGAAAAAAATTAGTAGTTTGGAAACTAGAATCAGAGTACTACAATATTTGTTCTTTGATTATCTTCATATCTTGAGTGGATGACTCAACTTTCTCCTCCAAGATCAGGTTTACCTGATTTCAAAAAGAAAAAAAAATATCCACTTATACCCCCCTTTTTGCACACCATCTTGGTCCAATTACCCGCATGGAAGAATTATCACAATAGACAATCTTAACAAAAGAGGGTTCTCCTTTGTTAACAGATGTGTGTTATGATACAAAGACATGAAGAGCCTCAATCACTTGTTTCTGCATTGCCTGATATACCAACGAAATCTGGAATGGATTTCTAGAAGAATAAAAAACTTGTTGAATCTTCTTAGAAAATATGAAAGATTTCATGGAGAAATGGCCCTTAACTCCATATAGTCACCTTGTAGCTTTAAATATTTGGCTCTAGACACCACTGGTAAATTCTTGGAACATATGGAAAGAACAAAATAATCGTGTGTTAAGAAATGAAGAAAGAAGCAGCAAGGTGTTATTCAACATCATAAAAGAACAAGTTAAAGAGAGTATTAATACAAATCAGCCACATATATCAAAAGTCATGCCAACCTTGCTGGATCTTAGACTAAAAAAAAAATGGAGAATCAGTCATAGTCTATTAAAGCTAATTTGGAACACTATGATCCTAAGGAAGAACTGTATTTGGTCCCCACTGGAGGAAGGTTGGTTGAAATGTATCTTTGATGACTGTTCTAAAGGGAACCTGGGATTATCGAGAGTAGGAGGCTTAATAAAGGACTGCAGAGGTCAGATGATAGAAGGATTTTATGCTAACCTAGGAAGAGGCATGAACAACAAAGTTGAAGCCATGGCGGCATGGATGGGTCTTATATGGTTACAACAAAACAGAGGTATTAATGTGATATTAGAAGGTGAGTTGAAACTTATTGTAAATTGCCTAAATGATATTACCAAAGCCACATGGGAAATAAAAGGAATAATTCAAAACTATAAAAATTTATTCAGGGCATTCAACAGAATAAAAGTGCAGCATCTATATAGGGAAGGAAATGCGGCAGCAGATGGAATTGTGAATCAGGGTTTAATGAAAACTAGATGGTGTTACTTTAATTATACATAGAGCTCAATGGGATTAAAATAGATTTTGGCTAGGGAAAGGATAAATTCCTCCCTAGATGATATGGTCAACTTTTCAAAGGGGTATCGATGATGGTAGTTTCTCTTTAGTAAATGAGCGCTAAGAATTTTAAATTTCAAATTACCTGCCAATTTTCCTATAAGATGATGAGTAGGATGATGATTACCTAGTTGTTGGGGATAATGTGTAAGTTGTCGAGTTGGCAGAAAGATGATGTGGAAGTCATAAATTTGAAAGATCTAGATGGATGTACAAGACAACCCCTCCCCTGCCTCATGGCATTTTCAAAAGATAACAAAATCATTTGTGGCAAAGGCAGTGGCCTGGATTCTTGAGATGCCTTAATTTCTCATAATATGAAGAGAAGGCCCACAAGTGTAGATAACGTAACTCACCAAGTCAAAAAGGACCTTTTTGAAAAGTATTATTTAAAGGAAAAAGCTACTCCAAAAAATATTAACTACTTTGTGAGTCGCTATCTTAGTTGTTGGTTGTTCTTTGGTAAGAAAAAGATCAACATGGGGGGCCCTCTTAAGAGAACTAAGTCAAAGAACTACGATGGACTTTAGAATAATGAAGAGATTTGGGAGGTCTTCCTCAATACGGGTATGAATTGTTACTTTCTCGTCATGAAAGGGTATAACAGGCCTTTATCCACGATATTTTGCAATTCATGGCAAAATGACAAGGTCATTGTGGTACACATCTCCTTTGTGGTATCACTGAAGTTTATTGTAGAGGTAATGGGGCTAAAGAGTGAAGGGGAAAATGTGGAGAGATGAAGCAATGGCAACTACAAAGCTTACATAAAGAAATTCTTCAAGAAGGGTGAACGGCAAGTGGTGGTTCAAAACGTGTATGGTCGCTCTGCTCTCCCAAAACCCTATCCCATAGTTAGTTTTTTCATAATGAAATATTTCACATTGGAGGGGCGTTATATCACAGTTCATGGGTATCATTTTCCCATTTTAAATCACATTAGGCATGGGGAAAGAATTAACCTACGCTATGTTTTGTTTGCCTCCCTTGATTCTTGCATTGAAAATGGGGCTAATCTGCCACTTCATCAAGGTTTAATCTACCTTATGTACAAATTTTCTTTTGACAATTCTTTGAACCAAATTTCTTTGCTATCCTTACCTAGAAATGTTGAGCCTAAGAAGAAAAAATAGGGGTCTTCTATCAAAATTGAATTAATTAAATTTAAACCCCTTCATTCACCTAATTCCACACCCCTAGCTAACCCCAAGGGTAAGAAAATGTTGATGTTGCAAAAAATTGAATCCCTAATGGTTGCCCTTTTAAATACCAATATGGACAAAAGGAAAATGGATACCCCTAAAAACAGCCCTGCTAAAGCTAAAAATATAGATAAGGACTCGGTGAGAAAGAATATCATGATTGACCTTAACTTGAATGACTCTAAGAATGAGGAGGAGAAGATATTGGAGAGAGAAAGGATAGAGGGTAGTTCGGGGGAGAGATCTACTAGGCTTCATGCAAAGGAGAATAAAAATGAGCCAGAAGTAAAAGATACGATTGTCAATCTTGAGGAAGCCTTTAACCTTGAAGAAACTAAGGAAATATCAACTAAAAACTCAGAGGATGAAGAGTTCCAGGTAGAAGATGAGGAACAAGATGAATATTACAAAAAATAAATGGAAGAGGAAATAAATACTGAGGAGGACTTGGAGAATTCTGAACAAAACTCATTGCCCCCCCAACCCTCAGAAGGATGATGAGATGGTCCATTGCTCATCGAGATTACCATCAAGAAAATAAAGTATCAATTATTTGGAGGAATAGATAAATGAGCTCAAAGAGCGTGTCCTCAATTTGGAAGAGAAAAATGAAGACTATAGGCAGTGTTTTGATAATCTATGTGAGGCATTTGGCTTACTCTATGACATTATTGATGGTGTAATGAGAAATGTTGTCATGGGGTGGTGTCTGGACAGAGAAAGATAAAGAAGAAAGCAAGGAAGCTAGAAAAGCAAGGCAAGAGAGAGGAGGGTAGTGAAGACAGGGAGGAAGACTAGGAGGATACCTGGGCAAACCAGGTTGATAGCCTCCAGTGTAACTAGAACATGATAAACAATGATTAGGCCTTTTCTTTTTTTTGCTATGTGGAATACTAGGCATAGGATTGACGTTAATAATGATAGTGTATATGTTGGTATTAGGCATGCATTCCACTTAAACCAGACTTTAATTTTGATGATGTATGTTGTTACGATTATTAATTGTGTTGATACTCTTAATACAGTTATTATGATAGGTAGATGATGGTTAGTAAGAGTTAGTATGTTTAGTTACAGAGTCATGTTAATTTTTTATTATTGTTGAGGAACAGCTGTGGAAACTTAATAGACTAGCTGCTTGATGCTAGGGATTTGGTTGTTGTACTCTGATTTTGTTGTTTTGTAGGTTCAGGGCCTTCTCCTTGCTTATATAATCAAACTACTCTTCTATAGAAGATATTAAAAATGTGATATCTTTTTTATTCCTTTACAAGATCATTTAAAATCAATTGTATATATTTTCGTATTGTAGATTATTTTTTAAATAAATAATTGTAGTATGAAAACAATCACTAACCTTCTCCTCTCTCCCATGTTTCTCTTGTCTCGTGGTAACCATTACAATGTAGCTCCCATCTTCCCCACTATCCCTTTGGTTGTCCAGCTTCCCTTGCAATCAAGTTGGTATCCTATGTCTGCCCTTGCTATCCATCATCTCCCTCTTCTTTCTTTCTTTATTTTTTTGTTCTTGTTCTATGGCTCATTTTCCCTTTATCTTTGGTCTTTTATTTTCTCCCTCTTGATTCCTTCTTCTTTGTGTTGGTTTTCTCTTTCCTCGGCTCCTTGGTTTTCCTTTCTTTGGTCCTTGTTTTTATTTCCTCTTTATCTATCTTTGCTTATTTTTATTACTTTTACTTTTCATATTTTGTTTCCTAAATGTGTGTGTGTGTACATGTATATATGTACACACACACATTTGCATATATATATTTTTATATATTTACTCCTTTATGTATGTATGTATTTACTCTTTTTAATTTTTCTTTTTTTTGCCCTCTTGTTTGCTTTCTATTTGTTCTTATTTTTTTATATTTATTATTCATTTTCCTTTATTATTAGTTTTGCTTTAGTGTTATCTATTCTGTCTTATTCTAACTGGTATTTCACTCACACACACACACACACACACACACACAAATATACATATATATACATATGTATGTGTGTATATGCTTTCCTTTATTTTCTATTTGCGTTAATTTTGGATATTAGTTTAGCCTTTTATATTTGTGTTTTTAGTTAAATTACTTTCCCTCTCTTTATTGGTTTATTTTGTTGTCTTTTTGGTTATATATTTATTTCTTTTTATTTTTAATTTGTTCCTTGTTTGTTATATTTTTTTCTTATTTTTTCTTGTTTATGTTTCTTTTTCTCCTTGGTCGTATTTTCTATTATTGTGCTTTTGTTTTTCTACACTGTTTTTCCTTGTTTCTTCTTAATTTTTTAATTCATTCTCTCTTTTTAATTCTTCTTTGTTCCCTCTTTTATTGGTTGTTATTTTATTTTATTTTTTGCATTGCTTATAACTTATTGTGTTCTTTTTTTTTATAGTTGAACAATTGGACAGGGCCAGTCCCCTTATGTTGGGTCAGAGCTGAGTCACTTTTGACTAGAGCTATGAACTAGTGTGACCACGTTTCTAGGGGACCTCATCCTCATATTGTTTCGGTATCGGGTCGATCTCCTTATCACTCCAGTTGTAACCTTTCCTTATCGCTCCATATTCTCCTTATCCCTCTATCTACAGCCTCAACCACCTATCAATCTCCTTATCCCTCTATTGACCGTATCTCTCCTTATTACTCCTTATCACTCCATGTTGTTGTCACCTTATGTCTCCATTGCTAGCCTTTCGCGGTACTAGGCCTCCTACACCGCCTCCTCTGTGCCTTCAATGCTACACGAACCTGCTCCTTTGGGTCAACGAACTATCTCCTTCCATTGTATGGCATGCTCTCACAACTACGTCAGCTATGTCCTCTGCGCCCTTCGTGTTGCATGTGCCAACAACAGGCCAAGGCCTCGAGTGAGCTTCAAACCCAAAACCTCCTCCACATGAGGCGCGCAGCTTTACCGTTACATGATGGGGACAGCCCCTATAATATTGTGTTCTTATTGTCACTTATTTTTGTTTATATTTTATTATTGTTGTTAACTTTTATTACCTCAATTTTCTTCTTTTAAAATTCTTTTGTCCTTGGTTTTTCTTATTTTACTCTCTTGTTCTTTTGCTTGATTTCCTTGTCATCAATTTTGTTTCTTTTTTGTCATTGTTCTCTCTTTCATTTTCTCTCTATTTATTTTTTGCCTATTTTCTTTGATTCATTCAATTGGTTCTTATTTTCTTAATTGTGCGTTCATTATTCTTGTGTTTGGTTGCTTGACTTTTTCTCTTGTAATAATGTTTCCTTCTCTCTTTTTTTTTCTCATTATATTTTTTGATAATTTATGTTTTTCTTCTTTCTCCTCTTTCTCTTTGTTTCTCCATTTTGGGCCTTTTTCATTACTTTATTGATATTATGTCTCTTATTTTATTTATTTATTTTTTATCTCCCCTCTTGAGTTGCCACTTGTTCTAATGTGGTACCTTCTCTCTCTTTCCTTCCACTCTTCTCCCTCTTTTTAGTTGTCTTGGTCTGCAACATCATCCATTTTTCTCCTTATTCTCCTTTCATGTTGATGATGGATCACAAAATGTGATCTGAAATATTGATGCAAAAATACTCACACAATCAAATCCAAAAACATGCATTGACAATTGCTAAACTATTTGTAAATATTTCTAGAAGCTAAAAAGCAAGCCATCCCATAATCACATATGAAACCAAAAACACTTCTTACTAGCTTTATAATATATGAACTGCATATGTGCTTCTTAGCATACAATATCTATAAGGACTTTATAGAGTAGGCTAGAAGCGAGAGGTACGATACAAATCACCAACAAATCAAACTGCTCTGCCTCACAAAAGATGAGGCCTTTTGTTTATCCCTTTTTGGTTCTGGTCTTCTGAGATGGCTTATCACGACAAATTCATTCAACCAATCGTGTATGTTTTTGTATTAACAGATTATTTCCCTAATCAATAACTCTAAAAAGTTAAAAAACCTTACTCAATTAAGATCCATAAGTCATACAGCAAGTATCAAAACTATTGATATGCTATTTGCAGATATTTCTAAGGGCTCGAACAAAAACCATATAGACGTCTCATAATCATATATGAAACTAAAAACGCTTCTTACAAGCTTTAAAATATATCAACTACATATGTGCTTCTTACACAGAAATACCCAGGAATGATTTGATTGCTGTGTAAAACTCCTAGAACTGCAAACATTGTAAACTAAGGACTGCAAAATCTACAAGGACTATATAGCATAAACTAGAGGCAAGAAAGATTGGATCCAAGAGGGAAGTATGATACAACAATTGGGGCACCACTTGTTTTAGACTTGTTCTTCTTCTTCTTGCTATCGACATGCCCTCCTCCTACTTGTCAATCAGAACATGAATTTTCTGGGTGCACGTCCTTTGTAGAGAGTGCTTTGAACATGAAGCAACTCTTTAAGAAATTACATCCACCCATTGAAATCATATACCCAATCTTTTCTCGTGCTTTAAAACTGAAGAATCCACAGATTAGATTGTAACTTTTCACTCGAATGCGTTGAATTTAGGGTTTAGTAGCATATGCTTCAGTCATACTGAGAAACTCAGTCAATCACGTTTGGCCGCCCAATGAATCGGTCAATTACTGGCCTATGTGGTCATGATGAGCTCTACATTGGTCATAATAAATCAAATCACGTTTGGTTATTCAATGGGTACATTGGATCTGTAATGTACGCGTTAATTCATTACAACTAAAACGTCCAAATCATAGATTTGGAATCTTTTACAAGAGGCTACAAAACGCAATTATTTGTATGTGAATTTTTAATAAGTCTATTTAAAGATCAAAATGTATCATTGATCTTATTTATTCAAATTTATTAATTAATTGAAAATTAAAAAATATATATATATATATATATATATTCAAGGAATTAATAAATACATTCAATAATACAGTTTTATCTTGAATAGACAATTTACTAATTATACAATACCTTCCTTAACTCTAAAGATAAATGCTTACATTATTCAAAGTTAAAATGGACTGATGTTAAATTGGGCCCATCAAAGGGAGAAAACGAAGGTCATTGACTTCACACAAGATATAAAGAAATGGTCATTGATAGGAAGAATATATCATATTTCTTACTTCAAATAAAGAATCATAATGAACAATAATTAAATTTAAAATAAGTGATTAAGATATTATTAACATTAATTTAAATGATGAAATAATGTTATTTAAATTTATGTTAGGTAGTCAATTTTTAGTGCAATGGATGTTTTTAAGTAATTTGTTAATATGTTATAAAATTTAAAATCAGTAAAAAATGATTTTGGAATTGAAATATTTATTGTCTTTTTCTCTTGTCTACTTCTATAATTGTACAATTGATCTCCATGTCTATGACACTAAATCTTATATGAGGGTCTAAACTTCACTAGCTCCAATTTATTACAAACTTGTTTTCCTTGATGTTTGCAACATGTGTCTTAAGAGTTGTGGTACCAATATATGTACCCTTTAAGTGTTTTCAAGGATAATATTGTTCTCTTTTGTCAAATTCTTCACATTATATCAACAATACATAAACATTATTAAAGTTGACAAATAGTCATGTAGTATTTTTGGAGTGCTAATTCAATGTCGATGTTACATGATAATACTTTGGAAGTTATATCTATGCTCCTACAAAACTCCTCAAATAAGTCATTAATAATGATAATGAACTATGGCTTGCTCTTGTATACAACACTTGAAATGTAATTTAAAATATTTCATACTTTAGTCATCTCATATATAGCTAGTTACAAAGTAGAGAACATGGACCCAAATTTAAATTTAAAATTTGAAAGTTTGCAACTCAAATATGTTTCCATAGATACTAACCTAGATTACTTCCACATTCATTGATTCAGCGTGTGATAGTGAATGGCTCTTAGTGATGTGCAAAGATGGAATTAGTTAGGATCAAGTAACTTTCTAATTTCCATGCAAAATATTTTTTACATAGTAGTTATGTATAAGAAAAATAATGTCGAATGTACCCAAAATGAAAGAAAAATATGCAAACTATGCATTTTATCCATTATATATTACCCCTACTTTTACTTTCATGTTAACTACCATGAGAATGCATGCCAAAGTAAAATTGAGCACCCATCATGAAAGTAATGTATTCAAACACTCATAAAAATATATAGATAAGGTACAAATACCACTTCTTAGAAAATTATTTCTTGGAATGAGTGTCCTACTTAAAAACTTGCCGAACCTAAAAAATAATTAAATGACTAACATCATATAGGAATAGAAAAAAATAATATGATGTTTACAATCAAAAGAAAAAAGAAAAGAGGAAAAGTTTGAGAGATGATCTAATTGTGGCCAAATTATATACCACATATGGAAAAAAAATTAATAGATATACCTTGAGGTAACAAAAGTGATTTGGTTCTATTCAAAATGGATTTTGGTCTTGCAACTTAGTCATTGTAGCTATACCCAAGAAAGGAATTTTTTTGACCTTATGCAAAGAATGCTTTTGAGTTGAGTTAGATTTGGTTATGGAGATGGTCACCCAATGTCAAGAGAGATAAAATAAAAATAAAAAATATAAGAAAATGAATATAGTATAATAATATTATCCAAATCAGGAGTTTAATATGCAAAGGATATTGATTTTAAATTATAAAGAATCTTATCCTTATAAAAAACAAGGCAATAATCAATGATGTAATCTAACTAAAGATATTGGTCCATGAGCATTAGATGGATATAACTTAAAAGCTAGAAACCCATGATGTAATTAGAGATAATTAGATGAACTAGCATGATAGAATGAGTGCAACTCAACTAAGACTTGATAAGTGTCAATTAACTACTTAAGAGATGGAAACATGATTAATTAATATAACTAACTAGAGATAAACTTTTCCTATTCAGGTTCATAAATAATAATATAAATTAAACGTAAGAAAAATAAAATTCACCAACACTTCACATAATCATAACTTAGGAAGAAATAGATAGAGGGATCTTGACAACATGTAGCCATATTAGGTACCCCTATAAAAAGATGGAGATGGAGAGAATATACATGAAAAATATTCTCCTAAGTTGTAAAAAGGGCTCAAAAGAATTAAAAAACAAAAATAACTCCAATAATAGAAGGAAGAGATACCATGCGACCCCCCTCAATGTGTAGACTTTTATACCAATGATAGATGATCAACACTAAATGTTAAAGATGGTTCATGATTGTTAAATAATATTTCAATCCTTAGGAAGAAACAAATCCAAAGGTGTGTGCAAGATATATTTGGATTTCAAAAATTATTATGATGGAAGAAATATGAGAATTATTAGTTTATCTATAAGTTCCTTAGGTGGTGCTATACCAATGTTGAGATGAAGAATAACCAAATTGGGAGTCTCGATCTTGAGTGAAGAAAATGATAATCCAAAACCTAATGAAAATAAATGGAACAAAATCTAAAGTTGATGATGCATACTTTGAGTGTTGGTCAAATATCTCTAATAAAATTATGAATTCTTACCAATGCTCATAGGATGGATCAAGCACCATATATGTTTTAGGTATAACTTAACCATTGATGTAGGCTACTCACCATAGCTAAGACAACTAAACCGATGACAATTTGGTGCTCCCATACAAAACATCAATATCAATGAAAACTAAGTCAAATATGTGGATATATGAATATATGTAAATTATATCACTATAGAAGCAGATGTAGGTGGGTGAGTGTGAGATTGTGATGGCCCAAATAACGACGGTGGCTAGAAAAATTTTCTAGATGAATAAGTGCTAACAAATTTAGACAAATTTATGTATTGGATAGAAAAAGTGTTAATATTTCTAATTCAAATATCGATTCACTAAAAATAATCTTAGCATTACCTTAGATTTAGGTGAATAAGAGTCCTAAAACTTTCCAAAGAAGCTTACAAAACCACCTATTCAGTATAATCCTAATTTTTCCACAACTTTGTCCTTGAAGTTTCTAGATTTTCTTATAACAATAATTAATAGAAAAAACTATGTTATAGATTCTAAAATATAATATATTATTTCCTCTATTTTTAATAGTTAATTATTATTAACTTTCTATATATAGTGTGTCTAAATTCATGATACATACACACATTAAAAAATATTTATAATTTTTAATATATTTATCCTTTCACAAATAGAGAATATGCATCACATTCTAGGGTTCATTATGACCTTGAATTTGATAATATATATTGACCAAATTAGGTTGATTATTAAAAATAGATAAAAAAATTGAAAAAACTCATAAAATTTGTTTATAAAAATGTAGCAAAATGTGACATCCATTAACATGTCAATTACTTAAATCCAAATTTTTAATTTTTTTTACTCATAATTAGGTTTGATAAAATAAAGTCTCATTCTAGTATTTTTATGGCCACACAAGGGTATTTGTTTGGCTCATCATAATTTCAAGTTCACATACATGGAGAAAGAACATTTGGATATCTCAGGTAGAAGCTAGGGGTCATTGCCGTTCCTTCTAACTAGATGCATAAGGTAGTGCATTTGTCCAAAAGAAGAAATTTGGGGTATATCAAATATGGTATCAAGACATTAATGGTGATGATTCTCATGATTAATAGAAAATATGGTATCATGATGAGATAATATTAAGAGGAGGATTAGAATCATTAAAATCATTAAGATGAGGATTAGAAGCATGATGATGAAGTAGTTTTTTTCTACATGGTCTTATGCATACTACAAGTTGTTACAATATCTCCTTTGTTGCTCCTAATTAAGAAAATGGCCTTTCAAGGTGTTCTAGTCTTTGAAAGTTAGTGAACTGTGTGAATGCAAGAAAGTTATGTTGAAGACAGTCATGAAGGATGCTTAGTATTTCTCTACATTTCTAGATATGGATTTGTGGTTCTAGATATAATGTTTATTCTCTTTGGACATTGCACTTCTATCTTTTTAGGTCCCTGATGTTGTGCATAATGGTTTTGGTTAAGGCAATATGTTGGTAGTTTGATGGCTAGTTAGGATCAGTCCAAAGAATGCTCTACATCACTCCACATTGATGTCTATGTTGTTGTGGTTTGGAAGACATGCTTATAATGTTTGTGCAATGTCTTAGTTTATATTTTATATGATGAAGTGTTCTGGAAATATGTTTATCAACTTCATATCTCTTGAGTATGTTTCATGGCTTATCAATGTCTTAATATCGTGACTATGTTTCCTAGCATTCTAGTAATGATGTTCTTTGTATTAGTTTATTTTTTCCATCTTGTCTTGGCTTAGCAGTATGAAATATGTGTCTAGAAGTGTTGATGGATGTTTTAGGAATTTCTCCATGTGGTTTGCATGATATTGGTTGATCTCTTTGGTGTCACATTGTGTCTGGAGTTGGTTTTCAAAGTATTTTGAATTTATCCTGCCAACAAGGCTTGTTCTCTTTCTTACACACTATCATTACGAATCTGCACCAACATTGAAGATTGTGTTGAGTTTTATTTGGGTCCTTCTATGTCTTGTGGGGATATACATTGAGTAGATTCATTTGGAAGATGTGTTTTGGACCAACTGGTTAAGGACTACATGTTTTATCTACATGTTACCCTATTGTTGAATTGGGAGGATCTATGCCAATGTGTGTGATGTTTGGAATTGCATAGGATGATGTAATAAGATGTCTTATGTTCTCTCTATCTCCCTAATAGGACCTTTTTTACCACAACTATGCTTTGTGGCTGAATTAGTGGGATCATTTCTTGTTCTTCGATCTGGCTAACGTGACTTGATTATGGTATAAATAAAAGATCATTTCATTTGTAAGAGTGTAGATTGGTCTGGATTAGAGTGGAATGTGGAAGATGTGAATGTGAAATAGAAATCTGAGTGTGGTGTGGAAGTATTGGAGTTGAATTACCAAATGGTTGCTTGAGGGAGTGAGGCAAGAGTAGCTACCTTTCAAGGATATAATTGGATGTAGTGATGTTGAAAGATTATTCATTGTAATTCATATTTTCATATATCTTGCTCAAAGATAGTGAGTCTTCTAAGCAATTCCTTTGTATCTTGCCCTAAAGTAGAAAACCTTGGCCTACAAGTCCTTCCAGGAGTAGTGAGCTTCACTAGCTAGTGATTCCTAAAAGAAACATTGCAATACTTGTTCATATAGTGTGAGTTAACTCTAATCGTGGTTTTTCCCTTCTTGGGATTTCTAGACAAATTTGGCATTCTATTGTGCATGTGTGCTCATTGTTTATCTTTCATTACTACTAATCAGATTAAGGTTTAAAGTTGAATTTGAATTGTGCTATAAAGTGCTAAGAATTGTTCATGATTGATTCACCCCCCTCCCAGTCTTGAGTGTGTTCAACAATAGCAAGGCTTAATCTACAAGCCATGGACATATTAGACATCCTTGAGTATTTTAAGGTCATTTTACATACTTGCATACTTGTATGTATGATATTGTTTTATATATGTTTTATGAGCTTGTTCATTACACACATCTAGACATTTTTTATATCTATCAATAATCTTTCATTTCATCAATAACCTTTACACCATGATTTGTCATTTATTTCCAAGATAGTGTTTTCTTTTATTTTAGGGGAAGGAGAGAAATACTGAATTTCTTTGTGAGTATGATTTTCCAGTCAAATTGAAAACAATCAACATAGAATATGATAGGTAAGTGCTATAGCAACTGTTATATCATTTATAAATGCAAACAAAAGTTATGATTTATAAAATATGTTGCATCTCATGATCTCACTGTCCTTTTGTATCTATTGTCTATGAACTAGTTGAAAAGATGAATGTGTGTATAAAGAAACACCATTCTTCATGGTGAACAATCCCCCCACAAATATATTGAAAACCACAGTCATGATAATGTCTTTATCATAGGGCAGCAATGGTTTGTTTATGAGAAGAAAAACAAAACAATTCATGATAATGAAAAGAGAATCATAGAATATTACCCTTGCTAAGGGCTCCCAACTCCCATTTTCTCTTACACAACTCAGCAAGAATGATAAATGTATTTTTTTTGGTAATGAAATGCAATTACAACTTGTGTCAAGTTAGTATCTGTTTTGACATAGGTTATTTAAAGAAAGGATAAGTGGCATTAATATGAATGAAATATGAAAAAGACAATTTAAATATTTAGTTGGTATTTAAAAGTCATTTACAAGAGGATGATGATTTTTCATTCATCCTTAATTTGATTAATCTTTCTCAGAGAATTCTAAGATGAATTATTAGAGGAATGGAGTATTTTATTGGATATGCAAAGTTGGCCATAAACTCTTCTATTTTTCATGATTTCTAATCTTATGATTGACCTTAAACATTACCCCATATGGATGAAACTGTAGAATAACTTTATTTATATTTTGAATATTTTATAGAATTTGGTAGATTATTTTTCGTAGAGATGAGAAGGTTCTCTGATACTTGACCTACTAAAATTATATGCTATCAACATTTTTTTTTAAATGTATATGTTTATATTTAATGAGCACCAATGAAATACATTATGACGAATTCATTACAAAAGTGCATAATATTCAAGGTAAGTTATTATGTAATAACCAAAAATTATTCAGTTTGTTTTGACTAAAATATTTTTTCAATATTTCTTGAATTTTTGAAGAGAAAACAATTTCTCTAATAACCTTCTTGTGTATTCAATTTGTATGGCTGAAATAGAAATCTATCTACAATAACCTTTTATAAACTCAACTGGTGTGCAATTATTTTGTAGACTACTTCATTGAACAGAAAACTAAGTCTACTACTAATGTTTACAAATGGTAATTAGTTATAAGAAAGGTTTTATTTTGAGAAGGTTCAATAAAAATTAAATAAGGTCATTATAGGTAAGGCTTCTATGATACTTTTAAATATAAATATTAGATATTTTCATAGTAAATTATATAAAAGATGGTTTTTATTGAGGTTATAAATTTAATAATAAATTTTTAGTATCAAATAAAAAAAATAACAAACTTTTTAATAAAAAAATTTAACAAATTATAAAAAAAAGTTTGTTTAAATGTAAAAATGAGTTATGTAATCTTATTGAGCACAATCAACACATGTTTTATAGTGCTCATCTATGCAATATGGTTATTATAACAATAATATTTAAAGACCATTTCATATAAGTAAATTCAAGTTATTTCTAAGCTACTTTTAGCTAGGCTTTAACAATGGCTTTCAACAATAAGCTTTTGACAAAGACATTTGGAAACAAGGTTCTAATGATGTTTAAAACATGAAATAAAATAGAAATAAATGTCAATATAAAAAATAAAAAGTAGAGTGGGAAATCACCTTCTCCATAACTATATGAACTCTAAAAAGACAATGATGGAATATTTACAAAATATATGGATTATGAAATTTCTGAGATTAAATTATTTTCATAAATTGAAATCACTATCAAATATAGATCTATATAAATTTGGTAAATACATAATAATCTCCTCTTTAACGTCTTATGAAGGCCAGAATGGTCACAGTACATAAAAATCCAATATTTTCTATATGGGAATTTTCATGTGTAATCTCTTGATTTGTGTTTGTGGACCAAAAGTTCGTTTCTTATTTTTTATAAGCTAAGCTTGTTGAAGCCCAATCTTATAGGCCACCAAAATTTTGAAGGGGGAGAAATTTATGTGTCAACATGTTCTATCTTTTGCCAATTTCACTAGTTCATGAAATCATTGAATGTGTGAAAGGCTAAGGGAAAAGTTTTAAGCTATTGGAAAGATTTTATTTTCATTAAGTTGGTGAGTTTGTAAGTTTGTCAAAAGTGCAACAAGGCTAAGGAAAAAGGCTCAAGAAACTAACAAGTTCTAAATTTTCCTAAGTTCACTAGTTCATCAAACGTGCAAAAGTGTGACAAGGTTCATAGGTTTCTAATTTTTTAGAAGTGTAAAAGTGGGACAAGGCTTGCAAGTTCACTAGTTCACTAAAAGTACAAAAGTATAATAAGTTTCAAGGTTTCACTAGTTTAGTAAAAGGCCAAAAAAGTTCACAAAAGGTTAAATACTCTTAACAAAGAAGATGTTAATGAGTTCATAAGTTTGCAAACTCATCAAGAGTATGAAAAAATTAGGAAAAAGGGAAAATTTGTCAACCTACCCAATAAAGAGAATTTTTAATTTTAAACAATTAAATGGGCATCAATTAATGCAGTTGGTGAACCAATAGAAACGTACAAATTTTACTTGATCTAAGCCACTCATTTGGACAAGATTCATTACTAACCTTATATTTCAACTATTTTAAGAGTGTGTGATCTAAATGTGCAATCCAATTTTCATTATACACTGAAAATTCTTGTTAAATATTATTTTGGAACACACTAATGCAACATGTTTCCCTTTATCCTACAACTACAAGCATAGCATACTAAGATGCACCATATGAACTAATAAACACTACATTCATGTGACTAATTGTTTCATTTCCCATTGTGAAACATATTCATCTCTAATGTTCATATTTTAGAATATTTGCATAGTTCTCAAGGAAGTCAACACAAAAACATGATTTTTCTCTCATTTGAATAGCAAGAGGCTTGTTATGTCCCGTAATCATGACTTGATACAAACTTCTAATACCATTAACTGTTTGACAATTATAAGGATTTGATTGATCAATATCTATTATAAATATGAAAACAAATTTAGTCACTCATGTTAATAAATGAAATGTATTCAAATTAGATACATTAAAATGTACATGTACTTGAATTTAAATTTTATTTAATTTATATATGTAAAATTTAAGTAATTTGTAATCTGTACCTTTAACTTCCCAAAAGGAACATTTGTTGTATGTTGTGTATGAGCATCAAAATGACTTTTGTATCATTCAACAATTTGAATTGAATTTCGTCTTGTGTTACATGCAAGTTCATTTTCATAAAGTGGGCCCATAAGATACATAAGTAAAGTGAGATTTAAAACCAAGTGCATGTATAGATATCAATAAATCATTGTGCAAGACAAGAAAATGTGTGTATATGTGCAATAATTTTTTAAAATGTAGATTTTGAATATGTTGAACATGCACCTACAAGTTCATATTGGCGAAGCACATGCTTCACACATGATCCTCCTCCATTGTGCTCTTCCCTTTCCATGTCCACTCTCAAAAAATCTCCACAAAAAATTTATGTGGCATCTAGCATGTTGTTGTGATAACCGATTAAATACTTTTGCATACTCAAATTATCTTATGAAGCTACAAATAAATTCATAAATGAATACCATATTAGTTTTTTTATATATAACCTTAATTTTAAATTCAAGTTAATTAAAAGATTCTAAAAATTGAAATCAATTTGTACTTACTAGCACATTCATCAAACCAAATCCAATGTTATCAAGCATTTATCCCACAATGTCTCGTATCTTCAAAAAATACTCCAAAACAATAGGTTACATAGCTCCTATCATGACCCATATCATCACTAATATAAAAGTGAAACTCCTTGATGATAATGCATTCATCTTCACTACTTTCCACACCATCCACAAGAAACTCAGCATGTCTATATCTTTTGAAGTTTTGTCTTTTCAAGGTACCATACCCAAATATTTTCAATTTTTTCATCTAACTTGTTTCTCTTCTTAATATATATTTCAAAATTTCTCCTAGATACTTTATTAACCAAGCAATTACTTGAACTTGTCTTCTATGCGATAATTTCTTACTGAAAAATACAATCATGAATACACATTTCAATACTTCTTGCAAGTTTTCAATTATTGTATGTTTTACTAATTTATCATATTATGATGTTTTCTTATTATCAACCCCTAAAAATTCCAAGATAGGGTTCATTTCTATTCTCCTAAATAACTTTGTACATAATTGTACTCTCCCAATTAGATATTTATCTTGAAATTCACACCAAATTATTTTACAATGTAATTTTAATGTTCTTCCAAGTATCATATCTTCAATTGGAATGTCATTGAAAAAAGAATCTTCATCCAACACCTTGTAGCCCATAGTTACCTTCCATTATAATGTACAACATATCTTAGTTAGGTCCCTATATTACATTTTTTATAAGTACGTGTATGGAAATCACCCAAAATACTAGCCTTATTTTAAGCATTCATCTACATTAGATTAAAAAGGATTTGGTATTAAAAATAACTAAGAAATCATAAATATATTAAATATTTATAATAGAATTTAAACGTCTACATGAAATATATACAATTGTATGGATAAAGTATCACATCCAATATATTTAGGGTGCATCTTTTTATGTAAAAGGTATTGGATCATTCTTGAAATATATCAATTGAATTTCTAGTCAATGATAAAATATAGAACATTTGATATTCATAAAAGAAGTTACACTCAAGGTAAGGCTTCAGATCATATAGCAGTGGCACGCTATATGTAAATCAACCCTCTTATACCAAATATGGAATGATCAAGGTATGTCCTAACCTAGATTTTATATCATGAAGAGAGAAAAGTGCTCCAAGTGCTCCATCAAGATACATGCAACAAGAAATAAAGTGACCACCATTTCCTACATGAATTCTCTCACCCTCCACCATGCCATTGCCACTACACATAAGAAGCCATCCAAAGAGAAAGCCACACAATCTGTCACAACAAAATATAAGTCCTTCCTCAACTGATATCCCAAGCACAAGAACTCAATCCAAAGAGAAAGACTTTTCTGGGTAGAGAGTGCTTTGAAAGTGAAACAGCTTTTCTCTTGCTTTAAAACTGAAGAATCCACAGATTAGATTGTAACTTTTCACTCAAATGCATTGAATTTAGGGTTTAGTAGCACATGCTTCAGTCATACTGAGAAACTCAGTCAATCACGTTTGGCCGCCCAATGAATCGGTCAATTACTGGCCTATGTGGTCATGATGAGCTACATTGGTCATAATAAATTTTATATTGATGTACAAATTTGAACTTGATATATGTTCAAACCCTACCAACATTTCTATTTTCAACCTATTTCTCGAGAGATGTGATGCTTGTAGACTTTTCTGGGTGCACATCCTTTGTAGAGAGTGCTTTGAACATGAAACAACTCTTTAAGAAATTACACCCACCCATTGAAATGATATACCCAATGTTTTCTGTTGCTTTAAAACTGAAGAATCCACAGATTAGATTGTAACTTTTCACTCGAATGCATTGAATTTAGGGTTTAGTAGCACATGCTTCAGTCATACATGAATTCTCTACCTCTCCACCATGCCATTGCCACTACACATAGGAGGCCATCCAAAGAGAAAGAACTTTCTGGGTAGAGAGTTCTTTGAAAATGAAACAGCTTTTCTCTTGCTTTAAAACTGAAGAATCCACAGATTACATTGTAACTTTTCACTCGAATGAATTGAATTTAGGGTTTAGTAGCGTAGAGTGCAAGGCAAAGCACATGCTTCGGTCATGCTGAGAAACTCAGTCAATCACGTTTGGTCGCCCAATGAATCGGTCAATTACTGGCCTATGTGGCCATGATGAGTTATCATTTTTTCAAAAGTCTAGTTTTAGACTGTGATCTCATTATATGATACGTTTCTTTGCTCTTGGAATAAGATGAATGTCTGTGTGGTGTTAAATTGGGCCCATCACATGGAGAAAACTTGGGACATTAGATTCTCACTACTTTTTTTCGTTTTGTTAAAAATATTTTAAAATGAATAAAATTTCTTAATGTGGACAGAAAGAATAATTGTATTATATTGTCTATTTTGTACTAAATAAAAAAAATATTTAAGGGTAAATTTATTAAATTCTAATCAATAACCAATTAAATTAGAGTTATAGAATACAAACAAAATAATGGTATTTAATTTTCATATTTTATTTTGATTGTTTATTGTGATAAATGTCAATTGGTTCATTAATGTTCTATTTTAATTATTTATTGTGATTGATGTCAATTGATTCAATGATGCTTTAAAATATCAAGGTTTATCAAATAATTGTATACTATTCCAATCTACTTTTGTTATCATGGATCTGAAATTTGTATACAAATTTGAATTTGATATGTGGATATAAACTTTTCTCAGTCTAATTGTTAGAAAATGGTGAGCAGACACAATAAAAATAAAATCAAACCTCATCGAGATATTTCACATTGCAATTCAATGGCTCGTAAATTATTTGTTTCGTGTCAACCAACTGACCAGCTAACTTATGAGAATGCAACTTCCCAAGTAATTATTTATTAAGTCTAATCCTAAATCACTAAATTGACTTTATTAAAAATGTAAACCTTGATTTTTCCAACAACCCTAAGCCATAAGGTTTACATTACAAAAAAGAAAGAAAAATGATATGGATTGACTACAGCAATCCAACTAGAAATCTATAGTTCAGCATCTCCATGGTATCTCCATAGAACACCCCCAAAGTGCTCATATCTAAGAAAAAAAAAAATATGGATTGAATACAGCAATCCAATTAGAAATTTGTAGAAGCATCTCGACCATATCTCCATAGAACACCCCAATCTTTTCATGCCCAAGAAAATGTCCTAGTTAATCACCAACCCTCTTCAAACATTCCAAAATTATCTTGTTTAGATAAATATCCTGATTATCTAGCAATACATGTGACTTAACACATACTCAATTATTCACAAGCATACCACTCTTGTGAATTGAGACAAACTCTATCATCCACAGTAATACGTTTGCAAAACTATGAACTGAGACAAAATCAATGATCCATAAGTACCACTCACCATGTCAAATCAAGAGAAACTCAATAAATTGTAGACCAAAACAACTGGCATGCCCCCTTTTGCTCCATGAAGGGACCCAAACAATAAGATATGACGAGTGTTGTTTCTCACATCATACGTCATCTATGAGTGAGAAGCTAACTCAAGATGAAAGATGTCCTCTTGCCTCCATTTCCTCCAACCACCAATATTATCTACTTTATACTCTAGTCCACAAAAGTAGTCTTTTTTGTGGTGCTTGGTTTTTTGCAAGTCTTTTGTTGTCTTTTGGCTATTGTTACTTTAATTATTTATAACTATTAGCAGCTTTTTGTAATCTGAATTGTTAAAGGGTTTCGGGTCCCTTCAAAACCTATTTGTTCCTTAATCAAAAACAAAAGTAGGCATGTGGATTTCCAAGTATTTTGAAACTTTTGTCAACTATAGAATATATGGCTCTAAGAGTGCAGTCGCAAGATGACTTGATGAAATCTCCATTCCAGAATGTTGGACTCGGTTAACAATGCACCTTTTACAAATTTTTCCAAAAATTGAAAGAGAGATGACTCCACAATCTTCAAATGTATTGAAATAACCAACCATCTACCATATGTATTGAAATTTAACTCACAATTTATATTATTATCTCTCTATAATTTTTTATGCATAAAATATCATAAATAATTTCAAACCATACACCTATATATTTCAAATAGCTATTGTTCACCAATTATACACAACAATAAACATATAAAATACTATACCCAAATAGTGGACACCATTTCCTTTTGAAGCAACTTTGCCCTTGGCTTTCCTCTCCAAAAGACTCATCCTATCCTAATGTGACTTCAAATTTGTCACCATAGCCTTTGATGGCTGATATTAAGAATCAAGATAAAAAAAATTACAATCCTAAACTGAAAATTTTACAAAAGTCTTTTCTATGCCTCTTTCTATACCTGAATGAATATTATGGTGGCTTATAAAAATATATTTCGAAACAAAATTGAAGTTTAAGCAAATCTAATATTAATAGTGGACTTGTAAATATCTTAGATCATGAAAATTTGTTGGTAATGTTCACTAACACAAAGACATTATCGAATTCATCTAGACCTCTTTGTGTGTTGGAAGAAATTAATGTTAGTAAAAAATCTTAATAAAAATATTCAATGTACATTACTAAATAATCAAAGCTATATTTTTTCTCTAGATAATATGTGAATGAGAGAAACAATTATGAGTCGAAAATATACAAGTTGTAAATTAGTGAAAAACATTTAGCAACAATTTAATATTCTAAAGTTGGACAATATAATTTATTTATATGCATCATTTTGGTTGAAACTTTTGGATAAAAAAGTTGTTATAGGGAAGGATTTTAATGATCTTATTATTTATGTAAAAGATATACTACAAAAACTTATAAAAATTTAAGCACTAAAAATTAAGAAAAATTTATGCATGATGAACTTCTAGAAGCAATGCATATAGCTTCTCTTTAATATTAGAATAATAACATTATGAATTCTTACAATTTATCATATAATTTTCAATCTAAGATGAATTAGTGAACCATTTTTTTAATAAAAGAGTCCAGACATTATTTATAAATTATTACTTAACAACTTCTTGTTTTTAAATCAATCTTTTAAAAAGAATCAAACATTGCAAGAAAACATTTTTAATATTTTTATTTCCTTTAACCACATTTATATTTAACACACTAGCCTACACTACAATATTTAATTAATTTATATTATTGTATATAGAAATTAAAGTTTAATGAAAATTGTGTTTTTATTTACAGTGACTTGATCTAATAAGAGAACAAATGATAAATATTTAAGATAAAGAATCAAATATAGAGTATTAATTGTTGTCAAATTTATTGGAAATCTTTGTAACATTCAAAATAGAAATTAGGCACAATCAAATGCCAGTCTTATATCACACATACTAAGCAACATATTAAGCTTAGAGAATGTCAATCAACTCTGAGTATTTAACACTTTTAAACCTTGAAGTCAAAGCTTAGTGTGTGTGATTTAAACCATTCACAATTCAATCTATGCTGTTTTAAAATGGGTAAGATTCATATTGGTGAGGATGATAACGACAGTGTTTGGTCATGCTCCAAGGTTGTAGACGCGAGTTTGGATGCTTGTAGACATCGATTGTCAATGAATAAGATAGAAGAAATTTTTTATTAAAAACTTATATTATATTCATGTTTAAGTGGTTTTTCTCTATGAAAACACTCATAGATCCTAAAATTCAGAACTCACCTATCCAAGGAATATTTTCTCACTTTTTCTACTATAACCTTTATACAAAATCACTTTAAATTATTCTTACTGTGAAAAAATCATGTCTGGCACCATTATCCTTGTCATCCTTGTTTTTTTTAATTAGAAATATTAGAAGCTAAAATTTAAAGGGCTTATGTGTATCATGTATCTATATCTTTATACAGTAATTTTACAAATATGTTTCATCAATTTTGTGTATGGTTGAATCATTTATACATTAGAGAAATGAACCTTCAAGAGTGTTGGCAATTGACACTCATCTGATGGTTTCTGGTGGTTTCCAGTGGCTGACTATTGGTTTAGGGTTGTCATTGATGGCAACTCTTCATGGAGATGTGATCTGATTATCATAATTCATCATATCTGGAAGCAAGTGTTAACCAATAGCTAATTAATCGGTATTTCAAGATGAACAAAGCATTTTGGGGTTTTGAAGCTTTCTAGTGATTGCGGTGCATTCAATCATGTTTGGGATGATTGGACTAACTTAGAAACATCATTTTATTATTGTTTTGGTAATCCACATTTATCTTTGGTGATCTGATCAAGCCGACATGAGACTACATGTTACACTAGCAGGCTGACATGACAAATATCCTATTTTGTGGTTGTCAATATATAAGTTTGGTGTGGATGATATTTTTGGTCAATGGATGTGATTATATCCAAGTGAGAGGTGATCGAGAATCCATTTTGGCACAGTTTCACGTGCACATTCTTGATCTGGTAGCTAACTGAGATAGACAATAGGGTAAAACAATAGAAGTGATCTAGTCAGTATATTTAGCACTCAACCAGAACTCATCCAGGCATTATAGATTCTATTTCAGGCTTCATTCACTATAATTCATCACTGTAACTATCTTGTAATGAAGTGAGTCTTCCCTGAGGGTTGTAGCCTTCAAGGTGATTGTAATTGAGCAGTGAGCTCTAGGTAGTGTGCCTAAATGCTTATGCATTCCCATTTTATAATATTGCTTTTCTACTGGTCATAGTGGAATAATATTATGGGTTCAAATCCCACCGTGGTTTTTCCTATTTGGGTTTCCACATAAAAAATCTAGTGTTGTGATCTTGTGGTTGTTTATTTTATGTTTCTACATTTCAGTTTCAAGTATTTGCTTCCTGTGGTTTAAAGTTAAGTTTAAAAATCTGATAACCAGTAGATCACTTATTCAACCCCCCTCTCAGTGATCCCTGATTCCAACAATTGGTATTAGAGCATAGGTCCTCTAAGGAAGATTAACCGCTTGAGCAAGGTCTGGGAGATTGATTCAATGTATTTTGGCTTTCAGAGAAGCTCAATGTGGCACTTGAGGATCTTGATGTAGCTAGAAATGAGATATGTACCATGAAGAAAAACCTGAATTTTGCTGATGATTTCATCAATCACTTGAAGGATCAAGTGAACACTTCAAGAGACAAGAGGAAATAATTGATCGACAAGATAAAGGAGAAAGAAGATCAGATCATGGAATACCAGGCTAAAGCTGATGAAGTTAACAAGCTTGAAAGAGAGAATGTTAATTTCAAGAATGAGATGCAATCCATTGTGATGAGGCTGACTAAGGAGATTGAGGACTGGAAGAAGAATTAAGAGAATCTGGCACAATCATTGAAGGAAAGACCTGATGAATGCTTCAGCCTTACCTATGAGAATGATCAGTTGAAGCGTTAGTTGACACAGTCAAGGAATAATGGTTATGAACTTGAAAGACATATTGCTACCTTAAGGGATGAACTTGCTACTACTAATGAAGATAAAGACAAATTTAAAGATAGCTCAGCAAGGCTTGATAAGATGTTGAAGAGTTAGAGACATGGAAAGGACATGCGAGGACTTGGATTTGAGAAAGGTGAATCCTCTGGATCTGGACAAGGCAATGCAAAACCAAATCAGAAGAAGAGCAAGAATCCTCCAATAAGACAACCTAATGCTCATAAATTCAATGGTACATGTTTTACTTGTAGTGAATTCAGTCATATGGTGAATCAATGCAAAAGTAGGATGAATAATGGAATGAACAACATGAATAATGTTCCTACCTTTACCAATTAGTGCTTCATATGCAATAATTTTGGTCACAAGTCAAATATGTGTAGAGCAGTAATGAATAACTTATAGAACAAAAGGTTTTATGCTTGTAGGATGAATAACTTCCAGTGCAGGATGAGACCAAATCAGATGAACTTCAGACCTATGCAAAAGAATGTTATTTGTCGTGCATGCAATAAAACCAGTCACATTGCAAAGTAATGCAGAAGCAAGAACAATGCTCTGGTAGACAAAATAAAATCAGATGAGAAGGGAAAAGTGAAGGTAGAAGAGATCAAAGACAAACATGAGAAGATGTCAGTTCGAAAAGATGAATGTGAAGCAGAAAATGGATCTGCACCTGAATCCGGTGTAGGATCTTCATCTGGTAACTAGGGATTTATGCCTTAGGGGGATCTTTTGCATGCAAATTCTAAGAACCCCCTCTTTGGTGGTCTACAATCGATTCCAAAAGATTGTAAAAGGATTGAATCATATGTGCAAATGTTATCCACAAATTTCAGAAAGGAATTGATGCTCCGATAAGTGACTCTGTGAAATCATGGTAATTGGTTGCAGTATTTATTGCAGTGGAAAATTAGGTTTTTGACGGATAAAAGTACATTTTGAAGCTTCATTTATCACAATGAAATCAAGCAAATAGTCCAAAGAAGAAGAGAAAAGTGATTTGGTTATTTCAATAGCAATTTTAGTGATTCTAAAGTGAATTTCAGCACCCAGTTGCGAATCAAGGTATTTATCTATTCAGGCTTTCAATTTTTGCAAACCCTAGCATTTGAAATGGCTTCATCTTCTGGTGTTGCTACCCCTTTGGTGATCGAGATTAAGGACAAGGCCAAACCTACTTTCAAGAAACACCCTTTCAAGTCTGTTGAAGACGATCTAGAAGGTGCATTCTCATTGGTACCCTATGACATTCTCCATAATGAAGATATCAGGGCTTACATCCACTATGATCTCGATGAGCTTGCAAACACAGGTATGTTGGACCTTTACAACAAAGACTTGGTGGACAGTTTGGGAAATCTCAAACCCAAGTACAAAGTTCTTCAAGGCGGGGGTTTCTCGCAATTCATCTATTTTTCGTTGTTCGATGAAGCAAAGTGGATCCGATATATTCTTAGCCAAGTTTAGGATGAATTCTTATTGCTTGATAGGCCACACGAGAGCACCAAACAAGCGATCCAAGTAATGACATGCCTAGCTGAAACTGGTGAAGTGCCCAACTTGAGGAAAGTGTTGCATGATACGATGATAGCCACAACTGGTTCCAAGTTCAACAATAGAGCTATGACCATAAGCGATATTCTGGAGAATGATTTGAAATTTGCATCAATGGTGGTTGGTTACAAGGTTTACCAGTCAAGCAGGTACAACTCTGTCTCTAGTACTACCATATACTCTGATACAAGATGCTCAAGGATGACAAGAGGTATGACCTATGTTCATCTCTCCTAAATGAGTTATTAAGCAATTTGAAGAAGACTAAGTGGGATAAAAAAGAAAATTTTCAAATATGGTACTCTTCTTATCTTCTTGGCCTTATACTTTTTGATTGAGATACCATGTGTAAAAGGAAAGGTCCAATAGGCCTATGATAGACCCATGGAAATGTAGATTAAAGAGGGATTATGGGGAATTGGAGATGAAATAATGAGAATATCCAATCTCTAGGGATACTTCAAATCCTTCCAAGTAGCAATGAAAAGAAGAGAGAGGATCTGTAAGGAAATTGTGGAGAAATATGAGCAAACCATATGCTTCATGGTCAACAAAGATCAATGCCAAATGGAATTTGTGGAACCCAGAATATTATGGATCATGCCCATGGGGTATGAAGTTGACTCCATCACACTTGAGGCTTATGCTCAACATTTACTGAGTCAATCGGTGGACCCTAAGGAAGGGAGATTCAGAACATTCAAGGAGAAAGATCTTGAATTGGATAGACAATTCACTACACCTGCCAGAAAAAGGAAAGTTACCAAGATGGTTGAGGAGGTGGCAACTCATATGGGATTCACTCAGGAGGAGGTGAAGAAAGAAAGAGAAAGATATGCAAAGAAGGAGGCCAAATAGGAAACCAAGAAACCTAAGGTTGATTTGGTTCCCTCAAAGGTCAAACCTAAGGAGACCAAGGCTGCTCCTGCTCTGGTGGCACAATCTATAGGACCTAGCCCATCCAAAAAAGGTGTGTTGAAGCAGAAGGAGAATCCTAAAAGGACCTATGTTGTAGTATCTCCAGTAGCTTATGAAATAGAGTCTGAGGAGGAAATAGGAAAGGCAAAGGAGAAAGGAGAATTTGTCAAAGTGGTGAAGAAATTGCAGTCCGGTGGAGCCCAACAAAGAAAGAAGGCAAAATCTGATCCTGTCCCTGCTAGAAGACCTAAGAGAGAAAGGAAGGTTAAAACTCAACCTAATTCCAAATAAACAAGGTAAATTTGCATATGTTCCTTCATTATTAGTAGATTAGTAGATTGATGAGATAATTGTACTATAATCTGAAGAATATTGGAGTGTGTTATACAAATTTGAATGAGGCTGATCAAAGAAAGGTAGAGGAAGAAGTTGTATTATATTTGCATCATTTTAGCAAAACACTAATTGAGCTAGAGAAGAGCATTCCCAAGGATCTATACAATCTTATTGATGCAAGGAGAATGACAACCAACAAAACTAACAAAAAGATGAAGGAGAGAGAGATAATAAATATCTGTACCTGTATCACTCATGATGAAGCCAAGAGGATGATTGAGGAGGCTAATAAGAAAGAATTCTAAAGCAAGAATAGGGTTAACAGACTAATGATTGGGAAGGTGGAAGAAGTGAGGAAAGAAATAGAGGATATATGGATAAAAATCATTCAAAATGATCCCCTATACAAGGATGCATTTAAACTTCCTCTTAGCCAGAAGAAAAGAAAGGTGTTTTCAGTGGTCAGAAGGATGAAACTCATATTGAGGGACATCCAGAAGGTCAAGTTAAAAATACACTTGATGTTGAGACCGATGATACCCCTCCGGTGGTAGACAGCTCCGCAGCCCCTGACATCCAAAAGGATGATACTGCACCAAGTGGCAACATCAGTGCAAAAGATAATGTGGATGAGTAAGAGAAGAATGATGTTGAAAGTGCAGAGACAAAGGTTGTTGAGTATGACAAAGGAAAAGGAGTAGCCTGGTCCTGCAATTGTCACTCCTTTGATTACAGGGACCCCACCGTAGATCCTTATCAATCTAGATGGTCCACTGAACCTTGGAAAGATGTTTGTTGCAGAAATCTCATGCTCGCAGCTGTTGTGCAAGCCCAGGCTAACCAGGATCTAGTGAAGTCTGAATCTGAGGATAAAAAGCTAATTTTGAAGTTGGTATATGTTTTGTAGAAGGTGGCTCCAAATGTACAGTTGGATTCTAACAATAGCCCCTCCCATATAGACAAGCAAATAGGTATTTGCCAGGGCAAGCTTTCTAGTATTTCACAGTCCTTTGATCCTAATGTAACTTTAACCAGAAGTGTTGAAGGGCAGATTATAGCTCTAAATGATCAGATCTCAAGCCTCCAAGTGGACAAGGCCAAAATTTTGAGAAAATTTGCTAAACTTTGAAACCTAATTGCCCTCGATTGGACACCATGTTGAGTAATAAGGTAGATTGTATGAAGGAAATGGTTTGGCATGTGTAATTTGACCTAAGGGAATTAGAGATTTATGCCACTATTTAGTGCATTCATCATATTTTTGGATAACTTGAAGAATGGGAGGGATACTCATCTAGGATTTTTGAAGACTATTAATGATGACATCTTCAAGTATTTATAAATATCTCTGTATATAAGTTTTGGATAGCACCCCATCTTTGGTATTGTTGTCAAAGGGGGAGAGGAATGGTGAAAAATGTACAGTATAGAAGAGTGGAATTCTTTGTCTAAGAGGGAGCCTTAGAAATACTTTTGATTCTTTTGAATCCATGTACAGTGCTCAACACTTAGTCTTTTTTTATGAGTATTGTCATCAATGCCAAAGGGGGAGATTGTTGGCAATTGACACTCATCTGGTGAATGACTATTGGTTTAGGGTTGTCATTGATGGCAACTCTTCATGGAGATTTGATCCAGTGATCATAATTCTTCATATCCAGAAGCAGGTGTTAACCATTAGCTAATTAACTGGTATTTCAGGAAGAACAGAGCATTTTTGGGTCTGGAAGCTTCCCGGTGATTGCGGTGTATTGAATCATGTTTGGGATGATTGGACTAACTTAGAAACATCACTTGATTATTGTTTTGGTAATCCACATTTATCATTGGTGATTCGGTCAAACTGACATGAGACTACATGTTACACTAGTAGGCCGACATGACAAGTGACCTATTTTGTTGTTGTTAGTATATAAGCTTGGTGTGGATGATATTTTTGGTGAATAGATGTGATTGTATGGGAGAAAGATGTGATCGAGAATTGATTTTGGCATAGTTTTATGTTCGCATTCTTGATCCGGTTGCTAACTATGAAACAGAACATGACAGAATAGCAGAAGTGATCCAGTTAGTATATTTAGCACTCAACCAGAACTCATCCAGGAATTGTAGATGCTATTTCAGACTTCATTCACTATAACTATCTTGTAAGGCAGTGAGCCTTCCCTAAGGGTTGTAGCCTTTCGACTTATTGTAATTGAGCAGTGATCTCTAAGCAGTGTGCCTAAATGCCTATGCATTCTCATTTTGTAATATTGTTTTGCTACTGGCCAAATGGAAAAATATTGTGGGTTCAAATCCCACTATGGTTTTTTCTATTTGGGTTTCCATGTAAAAAATATGGTGTTATGATCTTGTGGTTGTTTGTTTTATGATTTTGCATTTCAATTTCAAGTATTTGCTTCCAATGGTTTAAAGTTAAGTTTGAAAATCTAATAAGCAGTAAATCACTAATTCACCCCCCACACCCCCTTCCCTACCTCCCATCACAGTGATCCATAATTCCAACAAAGAGCACGTTAATCAATAGCAAGCAGATGTACTATATCGATAACAAATCAAACTGCTCTTTTGTATAATAGATTCGACCTCTCATCTTTTGAGATGGTTTACAACAAGAAGTTCATTCAACAAATGAATTGTATATGTTTTTATATTGAAATATTATTTCTCAAATCAATAACTATAAAAAAAAACTTCAATTGTTTAAGATCCAGAACTCATATAGCTATGTATCAAAACTATTTCTAAGCTCTTTGTAGAGATTTCCAAAGGCAACAAAAAGTAGAGCCATCCCATAATCATATATAAAACCAAAAACACATCTTACTAGTTATAAAATATATCAATTACAACGATTTGGTTGCTGTATAAAACTCCCAAAACTGCAAACATGTAAACTGAGGACTGCAAAATCTACAAGGACTATATAGCATAAACTAGAGACGAAAAAGATTGGATCCAAGAGGGAAGTATGATACAACAATTGGGGCACAACTAAAACATCCAAATCATAGATTTGGAATCTTTTACAAGAGGCTACAAAACGCAATTATTTGTATGTAAGTTTTAAATAAGTCTATTTAGAGATCAAAAATGTATAATTGATTTATTTATTCCAATTTATTAATTAATTGAAAATCAAAATATGAGTATTTTTTATTTTCAATTAATTAATAAATACATTCAATAATACATTTTTATCTTGAATAGACAATTTACTAATTATACAATACCTTCTAAACTCTAAAGATAAATGCTTACATTTTTCAAAGTTAAAATGGACTGATGTTAAATTGGGCCCATCACGGGAGAAAATGAAGGCCATTGACTTCACACAAGATATAAAGAAATGGTCATTGTTCACTCTGTAATAGGAAGAATATATCATATTTCTTACTTCAAATAAAGAATCATAATGAACAATAATTAAATTTAAAATAAGTGATTAAGATATTATTAACATTAATTTAAATGATGAAATAATGTTATTTAAATTTATGTTAGGTAGTCAATTTTTTGTGCGATAGATGTTTTTATGTAATTTTTTAATATGCTATAAAATTTAAAATCAGTAAAAAAATGATTTTGGAATTGATATATTTATTGTTTTTTTCTCTAATCTACTTCTATAATTGTATAATTGATCTCCATGTCTATGACACTGAATCTTATATGAGGGTCTAAACTTCACTAGCTCCAATATTACAAACTTATTTTCCTTGATGTTTGCAACATGTGTCTTAAGAGTTGTGGTACCAATATATTTACCCTTTAAGTGTTTCAAGGATAATATTGTTCTCTTTTGTCAAATTCTTCACATTATATCAACAATACATAAACATTATTAAAGTTGACAAATAGTCATTTAGTATTTTTGGAGTGCTAATGCAATGTCGATGATACATGATAATACTTTGGAAGTTATATCTATGCTCCTACAAAACTCCTCAAATAAGTCATTAATAATGATAATGAATTATGGTTTGCTCTTCTATACAACACTTGAAATGTAATTTAAAATATTTCATACTTTAGTCATCTCATATAGCTAGTTACAAAGTAGAGAACATGGACCCAAATTTAAATTTAAAATTTGAAAGTTTGCAAATCAAATATGTTTCCATAGATACTAACCCAAATTAGTTCCACATTCATTGATTCAGCATGTGATAGTGAATGGATAAAATAAGTAGGAACGACCCTTAGTGATGTGCAAAGATGGAATTAGTTAGGATCAAGTAGCTTTCTAATTTCCATGCAAAATATTTTTTACATAGTAGTTCTGTATTAGAAAAATAATGTCAAATGTACCCAAAATGAAAGAAAAATATGCAAACTATGCATTTTATCCATTATATTTTACTGCTACTTTGACTTTCATGTTAACTGCCATGAGAATGCATGCCAAAGTAAAATTGAGTAGCCATCATGAAAGTAATAAATTCAAACACTCATAAAAATATATAGATAAGGTACAAATACCACTTCTTAGAAAATTATTTCTTGGAATGAGTGTCCTACTTAAAAACTTGCCGAACCTAAAAAATAATTAAATGAATAACATCATATAGGAATAGAAAAAAAAAATATGATGTTTACAATCAAAAGAAAAAAAAAAAAAAAAAAAAAGAGGAAAAGTTTGAGAGATGATCTAATTATAGCCAAATAATATACCAAATATGGAAAAAAATTAATAGATATACCTTGAGGTAACAAAAGTGATTTGGTTCCATTCAAAATGGATTTTGGTCTTGCAACTTAGTCATTGTAACCATACCCAAGAAAGGAATTGTTTTGACCTCATGCAAAGAATGCAATTGAGTTGAGTTAGATTTGGTTATGGAGATGGTTGCCCAATGTCAAGAGAGATAAAATATAAATATAAATATAAGAAAATGAATATAGTATAATAATATTATACAATTCAAGAGTTTAATATGCAAAGGATATTGATTTTAAATTATAAAGAATCTTATACTTATAAAAAACAAGACAGTACTCAATGATGTAATCTAACCAAAGATATTGGTCCATGAGCATTAGATGAATCTAACTTAAAAGCTAGAAACCCATGATGTAATTAGAGATAATTAGATGAACTAGCATGATAGAATGAGTGCAACTCACCTAAGACTTGATAAGTGTCAATTAACTACATAAGACATGGGCACATGATTAATTAATATAACTAACTAGAGATAAACTTGTCCTATTCAGGTTCATAAATAATTATATAAATTAAATGTAAGAAAAATTAAATTCACCAACACTTAACATAATCATAACTTAGGAAGAAATAGATAGAGGGATCTTGACAACATGTAGCCATATTAGGTACCCCTATAAAAAAGTGGAGAAGATGAGAAGGCACATGGAAAATATTCTCCTAAAGTGTAAAAAGGGCTCAAAAGAATTAAAAAAAAAAAAAAAACTCCAATAATTGAAGGAAGAGATACCATGTGAGCCCCCTTAATATGTAGACTCTTATTACTTTCTTCACTCAAGATCGAGACTCCTCATTTGGTTATTCTTCATCTCAACATTAATATAGCACCACCTAAGGAACTTATAGATACACTAATAATTCTTATATTTCTTCCATCATGATAATCCAAAACCTTATGAAAATAAATGGAACAAAATCTAAAGTTGTTGATGCATACTTTGAATGTTGGTCAAAGATATCTAATAAAATTCTGAATTCTCACCAATGCTCATAGGATGGATCAAGCACCATATATGTTTTAGGTATAACTTAACCATCGATGTAGGCTACTCACCATAGGTAAGACAACTAAATCAATAAGAATTTGGTGTTCCCATACAAGACATCAATATCAATGAAAACTAAGTCAAATATGTGGATATATGAATATATGTAAAATATATCACTATAGAAGCAGATGTAGGTGGGTAAGTGTAAGATTGGGATGGCCGAACTAATGACAGTGGCTAGAAAACTTTCCTAGATGAATAAGTGCTAACAAATTTAGACAAATTTATGTATTGGATAGAAAAAGTGTTAATATTTCTAATTCAAATATCGATTCACTAAAAATAATCTTAGCATTACCTTAGATTTAGGTGAATAAGAGTCCTAAAACTTTCCAAAGAAGCTTACAAAACCACCTATTCAGTATAATCCTAAATTTTCCACAAATTTGTCCTTGAAGTTTCTAGATTTTCTTATAACAATATTTAATAGAAGAAACTATATTATACATTATAAAATATAATATATTCTTTCCTCTATTTTTAACAGTTAATTAGGATTAACTTTCTATATATAGTGTGTCTAAATTCATGATATATACACATTAAAAAATATTTATAATTTTTAATATATTTATCCTTTCACAAATAGAGAATATGCATCACATTCTAGGGTTCATTATGACCTTGAATTTGATAATATATTGACCAAATTAGGTTGATTATTAAAAAAAAAAATTGAAAAAAGTCATAAAATTTGTTTATAAAAATGTAGCAAAATGTGACATACATTAACATGTCAATTACTTAAATCCAAATTTTCAAAATTTTTTACTCATAATTAGGTTTGACAAAATAAAGTCTAATTCTAGTATTTTTATGGCCACTCAAGGGTATTGTTTGGCTCATCATAATTTCAAGTGCACATACATGGAGAAAGAACATTTGGATATCTTAGGGAGAAGCTAGGGGTTATTGCCCTTCCTTCTAACTAGATGCATAAGGTAGTGCATTTGTCCAAAAGAATAAATTCGGGGTATATCAAATATCGTATCAAGACATTAATGGTGATTATTCTCATGATTAATAGAAAATATGGTATCATGATGAGATAATATTAAGATGAGGATTAGAATCATTAAAATCATTAAGATGAGGATTAGAAGCATGATGATGAAGTAGTTTTTTTCTACATGGCCTTATGCATACTACAAGTTGTTGCAATATCTCCTTTGTTGCTCCTAAGTAAGAAAATGGTGTTTCAAGGTGTTCTAGTCTTTGAAAGCTGGTGAAGTGTGTGAATGCAAGAAAGTTATGTTGAAGATAGTCTTGAAGAATGCTTAGTATTCCTCTACATTTGTAGATATGGATTTGTGGTTCTAGATATAATGTGTATGCTCTTTGGACATTGCACTTCTATCTTTTCAGGTCCCTGATGTTGTGCATAATGGTTTTGGTTAAGGCAATATGTTGGTAGTTTGATGACTAGTTAGGATTAGTCCAAAGAATGCTCTACATCACTCCACATTGTTGTTGTGGTTTGGAAGACATGCTTATAATGTTTGTGCAATGTTTTACTTTAGATTTTAGATGATGAAGTGTTCTGGAAGTATGTTTATCAACTTCATGAAATTGCACTTCTTAACTCCGGCACTACGTCTTGCCTTCAAGGATACTCACTCAGTTTACTCCAACTATTCAAATCAGTCTCACATAGGCATCAAAGGCTGCTCATTAAGATCTGAACCATAGAGTAGGAAAGAACATATCTGAAAATTGCATGAACACCTTCAACTACAGCATAAAGACTCGGCTCTAACCTCCCCAAAACTCCAAGGCAACGTTCAAGTAATCACCAACGTAGAAACTAAACCTCCAACGTTCAAATTAATTTATGCAGATCTGTAATTTCAACAGCAGTAGTCATTAATACTTATTGACTCATTAAATGTTGCCATTATTTGACTACATAATAGATGGTCAACACCTCTTTTTGTTTTTTGGTGTGACCAAATTTTTTCAGTATCTGTTATGTACATTGGACTTGTCAACATGACTATCATTTTCACATGGACTGTCCATGCTCTATAGTTTGCCATGTGATAATTTGAATGAAATACACTGCTCTGAAGCTTGTTTCTTTCTTGCACACGCTATGAGGATAGTGGAAAAGGTTATTAAGACTAGTCTACACTTGCCAATGTAGCAAATGTTTCCCATTGGCTGGAGCAATATCTCACACCTGTGAAAACCTCTTTACCTCATAGTGAAAATATACTTTATACCTCTCTATTGTAATTCATTTATATTGTATTCAACAATACAATATCAACATCTCTATTCATTGACCCAAGTTTACCACCTTAAGCACAACCCTATTCTAGATCATCATCATCAAGTAGAGTTTCAAATTGATTCACTGTTCTCTCTTGGAGATGGTTGTCATTGTCATAAATATATGCTTTCATGTATTCATTCATTGTTGGGCTTTCTTATCAGGTTCACAATCTCTTTATGCTTACTTCTTTAAAATCTTCAATCATAACCTATCATAATCCTGTAGTTGACCATTTATGACCGTGTCCTACTTTTAAAACCTCATCATAACCTATCTGCTATATATTAGTCTCCTTAGATTGTTATACACATGGTTCCTATTGTCCTCTTATTGTGAACTGTCTTTTTGTAATGGATCAGGGATAATCACTTCAGTCCATTCATTTTTTCTCATGACCTACATCTATACATCTATACCCTGTGATAGCCTTCAATATCGCCCTTTAGCATTTTCTTTCGTCCTTACCCCTTGACTGTCACTGCACTTTATTTGATGGGACTTTGTGCCTTGGGACTGCCTCTTTGACTCTTGCCTGTCATGCACACTAACCATTAGTAAACTCTTTCCTTATCACTATCTATATGAAGACTCTTACAGTGATATTCTTGTCTTAACTCTTTCAAGCTTTGGCAACTCAGTCCTCTCAACAACACTCATATAAATTGTTGGGCTTCTTGTTTTCCTAACTTTCATTGGTCTGCTGTTAATGCAAGAATATGTGACATCTCATGATCTCACTGTCCTACTAATGTTTACAAATGGTAATTAGTTATAAGAAAGGTTTTATTTCGAGAAGGTTCAATAAAAATTAAATAAGGTCATTATAGGTAAGGCTTCTATGATACTTTTAAATATAAATATTCGATATTTTAATAGTAAATTATATAAAAGATGTTTTCTTATTGAGATTATAAATTTAAAAATAAATTTTTAGTATCAAATAAAAAAAATTAACAAACTTTTTTATAAAAAAATTAAAAAATTATAAAAAAAGTTTGTTTAAATGTAAATATGAGTTATGTAATCTTATTGAGCACAATCAACACATGTTTTATAGTGCTCATCTATGAAATAGGGTTATTATAACAATAATATTTAAAGACCATTTCATATAAGTAAATTCAAGTTATTTCTAAGCTACTTCTAGCTAGGCTTTAACAATGGCTTTCAACAATAAGCTTTTCACAAAGACATTTGGAAACAAGGTTCTAGTGATGTTTAAAACATGAAATAAAATAGAAATAAATGTCAATATAAAAAATAAAAAGTAGAGTGGGAAATCACCTTCTTCATAACTATGTGAACTCTAAAAAGAAAATGATGGAATATTTAGAAAATATATGGATTATGAAATTTCTGAGATTAAATTATTTTCATAAATTGAAATCACTATCAAATATAGATCTATATAAATTTGGTAAATACATAAGAATCTCCTCTTTAACATCTTATGAAGGCCACAATGGTCACTGTACATAAAAATCCAATATTTTCTATATGGGAATTTTCATGTGTAATCTCTTGATTTGTGTTTGTGGACCAAAAGGTCATTTCTTATTTTTGATAAGCTAAGCTTGTTGAAGCCCAATCTTATAGGCCACCAAAATTTTGAAGGGGGAGAAATTTATGTGTCAACATGTTCTATCTTTTGCCAATTTCACTAGTTCATGAAATCATTGAATGTGTGAAAGGCTAAGGGAAAAGTTTTAAGCTATTGCAAAGATTTTATTTTCATTAAGTTGGTGAGTTTGTAAGTTTGTCAAAAGTGCAACAAGGCTAAGGAAAAAGGCTCAAGCAACTAACGAGTTCTAAATATTCCTAAGTTCATTAGTTCATCAAAAGTGCAAAAGTGTGACAAGGTTCATAGGTTTCTAATTTTTTAGAAGTGTAAAAGTGGGACAAGGCTTGCAAGTTCACTAGTTCACTAAAAGTACAAAAGTATAATAAATTTCAAGGTTTCACAAAAGGTTAAATACTCTTAACAAAGATGTTAATGAGTTCATAAGTTTCGAAACTCATCAAGAGTATGAAAAAATTAGGAAAAAGGGAAAAAAATTCAACCTACCCAATAAAGAGAATTTTTAATTTTAAACAATTAAATGGGCATCCGTTAATGTAGTTGGTGAATCAATAGGAATGTACAAATTTTACTTGATCTAAGCCACTCATTTGGACAAGATTCTTAATAGGGCCCCCCATGTTGTTGTGATAACCGATTAAATACTTTTGCATACTCAAATTATCTTATGAAGTTACAAATAAATTCACAAATCAATACCATATTATTTTTAATATATATAACCTTAATTTTTAATTCAAGTTAATTAAAAGATTCTAAAAATTGAAATCAATTTGTACTTACTAACACATTCATCAAACCAAATCCAATGTTATCAAGCATTTATCCCACAATGTCTTATATCTTCAAAAAATATTCCAAAACAATAGGTTACATAGCTCCTATCATGACCCATATCATCACTAATATAAATGAAACTCATTGATAATAATGCCTTCATCTTCACTAATTTCTACACCATCCACAAGAAACTCAGCATGTCTATATCTTTTGAAATTTTGTCTTTTCAAGGTACCCTAACCAAATATTTTAAATGTTTTCATCTAACTTGTTTCTCTTCTTAATATATGTTTCAAAAATTTTGCTAGATACTTTATTAACCGAGCAATTACTTGAACTTGTCTTCTATGTGATAATTTCTTACTAGAAAATGCAATCATCAATACGCATTTCAATGCCTCTTGCAAGTTTTCAATTATTGTATGTTTTACTAATTTATCGTATTATGATGTTTTCTTATTATCAACCCCTAACAATTCCTAGATAAGGGTCATTTCTATTCTCCTAAATAACTTTGTACATAATTGTACTCTTCCAATTAGATATTTATCTTGAAATTCACACCAAATTATTTTACAGTGTAATTTTAATGTTCTTCCAAGTTTCATATCTTCAATTGAAATCTCATTGAAAAAAGAATCTTCATCCAATACCTTGTAGCCCAGAAGGAATAGTTCCCTTCCCTTATAATGTACAACATATCTTAGTTAGGTCCCTATGTTACATTTTTTATATTTACGTGTATGGAAATCACCCAAAATACTAACCTTATTTTAAGCATTCATCTACATTAGATTAAAAAGGATTTGGTATTAAAAATAACCAAGAAATCATAAATATTTATAATATTTATAATATAATTTAAACGTCTACATGAAATATATACAAATGTATGGATAAAGTATCACATCCAATATATTTATGGTGCATCTTTTTATGTAAAAGGTATTGGATCATTCTTGAAATATATCAATTGAATTTCTAGTCAGTAATTAAATATAGAACATTTGATATTCATAAAAGAAGTTACACTCAAGATAAGGCTTCAGATCATATAGAAGTGGCATGTTATATGTAAATCAACCCTCTTATACCAAATATGGAATGATCAAGTTATGTCCTAACCTATATTTTATACCATTAGGACAGAAAAGTGCTCCAGGTGCTCCATCAAGATACATGCAACAAGAAATAAAGTGACCACCATTTCATACATGAATTCTCTCACCCTCCACCATGCCATTGCCACTACACATAGGATCCCATCCAAATAGAAAGACACACAATCTGTCACACCAAAATATAAGTCCTTCCTCAATTGATATCCCAAGCACAAGAACTCAATCCAAAGGTATCGAATTAATTAGTAGTTGTCAAGAACCAATGACCATAGCTAAAATAGCACCCACAACAAGTTCTAATGCGTCCAGCTATCCATACATCCAAGGTATACAAAACTTATCAAGTAAATGTCATATCATTGACATATACAACCCATAACATGCAACCATAAGTTCCAAGTGGCATACATGTCACATGCACAACTAGAAAATCCTACTACATAGGCAATGTCAAATTTGAAATGAATTCACTGATAGAATCACATACAAAGTGTAACTATAACCATATGGTATCAAGGAACATCCACAACAATATGTATAGCATGTAAACCAATAACCTGCAAGTATAACTCCCACCACAAGTCTCCAATGTTCTCCAATGTTCTCCACAACTAGTAAAACAAAAGTGATAAAGGAACCTCCATGCCATCTCCCACATGACAACACATGAGAACAAACTAATGATCAAATTTCTCCAAACCAACCTCAAATCCAATGTAGTACGAAATCGAACATCTGGGAAGATAATCAAGACCAAAGAGAGAAACATTGCAAATTAAAACTTGTAGCATGTCCTTCTACATACATCTCTAAATATAAACTATGCCAAGTTTAATCTCCTCCATAAAACCCTAGATGAAAAGCCATAACAACACCCAAACCCATTCATCCTCATAGACCAAACAAACATATATATCATGTAATCATCTTAGATGTAAGTCTCTCATAATCAAGATAATCAAACCAATACCATTCCCAATCCTAGGGAATAATCCCAATAAACCATCTCCCAAACTCAATCAATAATGAATGTCATCATAAATGAACCATAATGAACAAGGAGATAACCAATGTCAGCCATCTTTCAAACTGAATCCTCTAGAAGTAACCATCTATCCATAGCTCAAGATCCATATCTATGAAATATAAGCATAAATATAATTTACATGAAAGGAACAATGGGAAATACCTCTCAAGTAGTAAAATGTTGATTAGACCAAGAGTGGGGCATGAGAATGTTCATCAAGCTATCCAAGTCTAAATGAATTACATTGAGAACAATCTCCTCTCAGTTCTATATAAAGTGGGTGCTCCTCAATGTTCCTATAGAAACTATCAACTATCTCGACTTGTGTCTCTAATAACAAGGGAATTCTAGCATCATCTATGTCTCCATGTATCCGTGAACACCTATAACCAATCAATCCAATATGCCAAAATCTAAATGAAACATAGCATCATCATGAAGTAACCAAACAAATGATTATGTATTCAATACAAAAATAACCACCAAGATCAATGTCAAAGTTCCAACCATAGAATCAAGAACATAAAAATGACAACATGATCAAACCATCCCCTTCTATGAGATAACATATTAAATTGTATGAACACATCAAGCAACCATAACATGCCCAAACTCTAATATAGAAATCAAGACTATACCATTACATAATAGCAAACCATCCTATCAAACAATGGTAACATGTCAAATGAAAGTATAAACCTTATCTCAGCCAAGGACTCCATGAATCCTCCAAGATGTCCACATCCTCAAATATCATGAAGATCACCATCTCCTACAAGTGTACCTGCAAATGTGAGAGAACCTTCTATAGCAATAGGATTTAAGGACTCCTCTAGCATCTGTACACTAAGAAGATCATCCACCATCGAATGGTGAATACACATCACTACTACAATCTCCCACTGAATCATGATACTGATCTTTCCATAGCATCGCGATAATAATCTAGGTTTACACATATACAATTGAAATGTCAATATCATCAAGTAAACCAAATCTCCAAGCCAAGAAGATACAAATCGACTGCCAACAAATCAAGAATCAATCTTTCACTACCAACACATCACTATCAAAATCCCATTGAAAATTATACCAATGAATAACCAAGCTATCAAGACAATCTAATCCACATTCTACAAGTCCCAACACCAACTATCCATGTACTATAAACATATCCATCCTCTCATCTCAAAGAAAACATACCAATGCACCAATTACCACAGACAAGGTAAACTAACAAAGTCAATAACAATAATAAATCAAGGATATAGACAGGCCAAATTTGAGTTATCCCATTGTAATCAAATGTGTGGCCTATCCATATAACTATGTAACACAAAGGTCCAAAACATTGAAACATGCAAACTCGTCATCATAATAATAACCTACAAACTGAGATATCTAAGAGAATAATCTCATATACCACATGATTCAAACACCACATCAACATCTAATTTGAATTTCTTAAAACATGTCCACAACCAAGTACCATAGTCAAGGAACCAAATAAGCATCCAAGGGATAAACAACAAACTCCTTACATCAAATCAAATCACCACAAAAATTATCATGTCATGTCAATGCAAAAAGTGTATACCTGCATAACCATGACACCATAATCATCACAAATATTGTACCTACACTCAACTATCACCCACATGAGACTCCAATTCTTAAAACCATGTCCAATCATGTCCTCAAACTGAAGACAACTTGTGTACCTATCACCATCAAATTCCAACTCTAATAATACATGTAAACTTGTGTCAAGGAGTGCCAAATTTGATATTTAGATATAGCATCATAAATATCTCATGAAAACATGTATTTCCTCAAGGTTTTGTGTCTTGACTCATCTAGATGCTCACACAATCACACACCAAATCTCAAGCACCTACATGTGATAAAATAAGTACACAACTCTCTATACTCATCAAATTAATAAAATAACAACACCACTATGTAGTCAGCTAAACATGCTCTCTATTGCCTATTCGAAATTGAAAAATCCAATTCTATATGCAAAAGTTATGAGCAAAATGTGTAATAAAGATAGTTTCCAATCCCTAAAACATATTAAAACAACACAATCAAGGAACCAAACCTATACCACAATGTAGTGCTCATAACCAACTTCCCAATGAGTATAAGAAGTTGAAAATCTAATATCCTAGGTGAAAGTTATGTCTTGTTGAAGAAAAACAACTAATTTGTTTTTCAAGGTGGGCCCCACTTTAATTTCCATTTTTCATTTCCAAAATTTTGAAAGTAGTTTATTTGGACATGTGGGTGGTTAAATTGTTTTTAAAAATTAATTGCAGGATAAAATAGGGTTACAAGGTAAAATATTTTTCTTTTATTTTTCTTCCCTACAAATTAAATTTGGTGGTCATATGATCATCATACTAAAAAAAATTACATTTTTTCTAACCATGGCCATAATGGGGAAAATTTTATATCAAAATTCATCACTCCACCACCCTAGACCTAATGGTGAGGTCCATTTTGTCTCAGAAGGTTATCTAGAATATTTCCCCTACAAAACCCTCATTTGAATGCATATCCAAAAAACCTATTTGACCCAATATTTTCTAAATTCCAAATCTATAAAATACCCATCATAACAACAAACTCAAAACCTTTAGATATGAAACAAAACAACCTATAAAACCCTCATATATTGTCATGTCTTTCATTATTTCATGCATTCTATATATTTAACTCTAACACATGATTTGATCAACCTGGGATTATAACACCATAACCATGGCTCTGATACCAAATGAAAGGAAAAATTGCAGTCTCATCAAGACAATTTTGACATAACCCAAAAAAGAAATTCAAGAAAATATGCACTTAGATCCATATGCAAAGATAGACAACATACTCATCAAAAATAATGCAAGATATATCAGGGGAAAACCCCCATGAGGGAAAAACCCATCCTCCAAAAGCAACTATCATCCATGTATTATCAGCAATGCAACATTATAATACACCATGAAATCCTTTGAACCACAAGTCACCTACAAGCACTCCATGTGAACAAGATTGCAAGAACACATCCCATGCCATACATTCAACCTCCAAATATTCTAACTTGACCACCTTTCTTGCCTTAAACAACTACCTTGTGGTTGCTTGTATAGAGTCAAGCTCCCACAAAACCATGGGCTACCTAACCCCATTGACCCCACATCTAATATTGGGTACTTTATTAGTTTACTTTGTCTGATATTAAATAAATACAATATAATATATCCGAATGTTAGAATACAACTCATCAAGTAGCCTTGAGAACATTCGAAAGGAATCTTTACATGTTACATGTTCATTTGCAACTCACATAATAAATAAATATTACAATTACAAACATTATTATGCAAGGTGTACAACACCTATTTTCCCAACAATATATATTATTACCAATTATTACCATACTACCTAGGACAAGAAAAAAGTACTAGGGTCATCAATCTCTTATTGGTACATCAAGTTTTATGAGATAAACCCATAAATAGAAAAACTAAGGGAATGTGGAAATAGTGTATATAGATACCCAACCACCTCCATTAGAACTTATAGTAGATTTCTAGGACTTTTTATTATGTCTATAAATGTTAGGAATGGGTTTATTCACCTACACGCTTAGCTTTTAGAGCTATTATATCATTTTCTGTGAATACAAACCTAAAAAAAAAATTTGCATTCTTAACCATTATGAATAGTTTGTTGGAAATTTGGAGGAATTGGTTATGTGTTGCATTGATGTTTGTCATTGATGTCAGCACTAGCTACTTTGGCTATTTACTGGTATTCGGTTGGTCCCGATAGGATGATTGGTTTCTAGTTCGTAAGATCATGTTGATTTAGTATGCTCTGGTATGCTTTGGCTTATGGAATTGTATTAGATCTTCTATTCATGGTACTTAGATATATGTTCAGTCAGTTGGTATTGATTTGGTGATCAGATGCTATCTTATATGTTGGTAAGCCTGGTTTATTGATCCGATGAGGCTTTCACCAACAGAGCTTTGTTAAATATCTTTTGATACTATGTATAAGTGGTGTTGGTGCAGCTTCTAGAAGGGATTCAAGATGTTGATGGTGATTATGTTCGAGACTTGACTGATTGGGATCATTTCTTTAGCATGTGTGGACCTAAATTAGGTCCAATGCTATCTAGGTTATGGACCAGCTTAATGTAACATGTTGTTGGGACTTCTCGATGTGTTTCCAAGATGACTTATGGGTTCGATGATATTTATTTGGGCTCAGGCCGACATGTTTTGTAATTATGTAATAGGTTTTATTATCTAGGTGGTCAATCTAATTTTTTAAGGTCTAGGGTTTTTATATATATGATGTAAGATCTCTCTGTAGATTATGAGATCATGGTATGAAAGTGAATAATGTAATAATAATTCATGCAGAGGTTTTGGTTGATCATAGGTGATCGAAGTGAGTTTTTGGAAGAGGTTTAATGCCTCCCATATTGAGCTTAATCAAAATTGTATTCAGGCATGGGAGATGCTATACTTGCAGTTCAATCTTCATTCTGGATTATTGTCTGATGTTTTCTATAGTCAGGGAGACTCCTTTTGTGATGAGCAATGTGCTCTAGGCTATTGACCTTCTTGCATGTGAAGGCCCCTTGTAATATTTATTCATCTGATCAGTGGATAGATATTGTGGGTCTTCAATCCCACCGTGGTTTTTCCTCTTTGAGGTTTTCCACATATAAATTTGTGGTGTTATGGTGTTAATCTTTGTGTTTGTATTATTGCTTATTGTTATATGCTTTTATGTTTACCGGTTGTTGAGTTGTTGTATTAATAAGGTTAAATTTCTCCATTCTGGTAGAACACTAATTCACCCCCCCTCTCAGTGTTCTTGGATCCCAACATAGTTTTGGATAGGAAGCTAACTCTTAGTGGATTAGGGGTTTAAAACTCAAGAAATTAGTATTCAATCTAGAATGGATTAAAGGAAATGTTAAGGATGGTTTGGTTTAGATTAGGGATGGTTTAGGGTGGATTAGGATGGTTTCTAAGAACTTTCTTCTAGGATAAATATAAAGGGATGTAAATGATCTCCTAGTGAATTTGGGATTTAAAACTAAAGAAATAAATTAGTGAAATATAAATAGATTAGGAATGGTTTTAAGGATATTTTAGGATGAATTAGGATAAATGACCCCAGGGAATATAGAGTGGATTAGGGATTTAACTAAGGAAATTAGTAAAGTTTTGAAGTAGTTACCAATGAGGAGGGACCTCAAGGAGATCAATCTGTACTGGTCAACGAGATTAAACACAACAGAAACACAAAGATATGATGGAGGCAATGCAAAATAATTTTTTTTATTTCATGAAAGTTGATTACAACCAATCGGTAACAATCGGGTTACAGCATACTGGCTCACAGGCCTGGTAGAACATATAGAATAGGTCACAATCGGGACCTTGAATCTTAAGATCTATATTATACGCACAGTCTAGCTACTTGATTCTCTAATCGATTGCATTCTAATGCATGATTACAATTATATATCAATCCAAAGGATCCAGTTGACCCAAAAAGGATCAAAACCCGAAGAACAAGACCTAACGTGTGCACCATCTTTGTGCACATACCCAATGTTGTATCTTCTTTATATTAAGAACTTTGTGTTAAGGGATAGATATTTTGTAATGTTTGAGTATCTTTATTAAGAGTCTTTTATATAGTTTATCTTTGTCAAGACTGCATTGAAAATTTTCAAAACCTATTTCTTTTTTTGTGCAAACAATATCAATTTTGTACACTCTATTTTTTGGCAAATGATAAACAAATTAATCTTTGTGTTAATGGGTTTTTGGTCACTCGATTTTATGTGTTGTACAAGATTAAGGGTTTAGTTTTTGTAAAATGTTTTTAACCCTAGTAAAGGTTTATATCCTTTTATATAGACTTTGTTTAGGGATTATTATTGAACCCTAGTCTAGGTTTCGATGTGGGCTACCATGCATTATGTGATTAAATTAAACTTCCTTCTTTATATTTTTTGGGTTTCATGACCATAGTATCGTATTCTTTTAACCGTTGTTTAGGTTTAAGTTTGTTTTGATAAAGCCTCTCTATTAAGATAGTTACTATTTTAGTTGTGAAGAATTCAATTTTTACAAAGGCAGTTGGTTTTTTGATCTACAGTTTTTGAACAATGGCAAATTTTCTATGTGTTAACAAAAGACATTATATATGCATTGTGTGGAATGCTTTCTATGAGAAAGTGTATGAAGTTGGGTTAACCAGATCTATCATCTTGTTGTTCTGTATATAGACTTTTGTTTGAATAGATCTACATCATTGTGATGAATTACTTAGATTGAATCATATTTGTGAAACATTGTTGAACATCAAATTAGTCTCTTGTATAGTTCTATACAGTATACTATTGTGTATTTCTTCTATATGCACATTAGTTTTGTGTATGTGAATAAATTATTCTCTGCATGATACTATTGTGTTTGTATATGTAAATATACAATGGTGGTATCTTGTATTTACACACTAAGAAATGTTGTACAATTGCTTCTAATGCTCATATGAGATTAGAAGATGATAAGAATTGAAACAGAGAAAAAACTCTATATGTAATTCAAACTATTTATGTGGAAAGTGTTGATAAGCTAGTGAGGCATTGAAAAGTCTATTGATTAGTGAGATACATAAAATAGTCAATGAGAAATTGTAAAAGTGATTAGTTTTTAGATAAACCAGTGAGGCAATTCGAGTGGTTTTGTTCCTCGGGAGAGTTTCCACTCAAGGTATATCATTGTGTCAATTTGCGTTGTATCTTTTGTTCATGACGATATATATACTTGTCATTTCATGTTGATTATATCTGTCAAAATTGCAAAAGTTTTTAAAGGTAGATAATTGATTAAGAACATTGATTCACCCCCCTCGTAGTGTTTATTGTACTCCAACAGATAGGTACATGTGATTTACAAATAGTGATTGTGATCATTCCAAAATATTCATAAAGCTTCAACAAAAGTAATAAGAGACCCAATGATAGTAGATCTTGTTCATAATTTAAGAGTATCTTTTCAAATTTGTAGAGCTAGATGTCCATTCTAATAGATATTTTTTGTAGGATTCAATTAATCTTTTGAGAATTCCAAAGGTGTGTGTTTAAATAGGATTCATAGTGGTGATCTTGGATGTAAGCTAACACATAATGCTTAGAAGCCAAAATCGAGGCCTTACCCCTCATGGCAAATGTTAACTCTAAGAGTGTCCTAGCTTTTTCTATATTTTTGTGAGACACTAGCATTCCATGCAAGTGTCCATGAATAAAGACATCTTCAAAAAGGAGAAACTAGTAATGGAACCCAGGACTTAGGACCTAATCTCATTTTTAGTGTTTGGTGAAAGTTCAAGATTAAGGACATCAGTAATCTTTTTTTGGGTAGCACAATGTGTATCACTTGAGTTGGGAGTAAGGCCAAGCTTGGAAAAAGTCCTAAAATGAACTAGGGGAATAGAAACTAATGAAATATGAAAACAAAGCATGAAAATGGGCTTGCCCCATTAGGGATCACAATTCGCTATGCTACAATGTCATCATTGCAATATCTCAAAAAAATGAGACTTGACATATAACTTATTGTGCCATTGGTTGATCCAGATGGCTCAACGACATAGCTGTGGCTTATCATAATTAAGTATTGTTGAGAAAAGGAACACATTAATATATTACTAATGAATTTGTAGATATTAAATGTATCATCATGGCACAACAAGGTGAAAGAGAAGTTTGACACCTTCATAACATTGCACAATTGGTCATAAATAAAAAACCAATGGAAATGTACACCCACATTCAAAATAATATAAATAGTGTATAACATCTCTTTTTAGACAAAATATCATCTCAATATTCCATCTCCAAAGGATAAATCTAACACTTCTAAAGGATGTGAAATTCACTATTGACAAATGACTCAATCAAATCTAATAGGGTCTATCTTTCCCAAAATTGAATGGATCATAAAAGATGATCTTCTTCTTAGATCTATATAAATACCTCTCCCTCTCACTATAAATAATTCTCCCTTCTTCCCTATTATAATGTATGGAAGATGGGGTGCTCACTAGTTGAAACATGCAAACTAAGAATCAAACTCAATCGCATCAATTACAATACACAATAGCAAATTAAGCTTCAACTTTAGACCTATTGGTGAGAGTTGAGAACTTAATTGATTGATTTGAATAGAATTGATTGGTTAAGATAGATGTAAAGAACTAGGTTAAATAGTGTAAAATTCATAATAAACAACATTAACAAGCAAACATAGAATTGATATGTAGAAATCAAGTACAAATATGGAAATATGAAGCAAAAAGGAACCTATGTCTAAAATTTGGGCTCGGAAATGAAGGTAAATGTTGCAAAGGTGTCAAATGTAGATATCAAAAATAGTTTTAGAATCAAGATGACACTCTGAGTATCTCCCTAAAATTTTATCAAAAAAATGTTAGTCAAAGTCACTAGGTGATCTTGGCCCAAGCTTTTCTCTCCTTTAAAATTTGGTTCTATGTGTATCAATCCACTCTTTTGGATCTGTATTCATTCTCTCCAAAATTTGTTACTTCCACACACAAGAGAAAAATGTTGTTCGGTTCATAGGGGTTTTCTTAGGTCAAACTCTAAGTTTGGAATTAACCCTATGATGAATGAAATAGAAAAGAGAGCATTCCTTTATGGGGCAAAGGCTTGATATGTAATTTTTTTTTTTTTTTTTTTGATAAAAGTGGATAGAACCACTGAACTATATTAATTTTTAAAAGCTTTTTCTAGTGTCTGGTTCAAAAAGAACTGAAGGGAAAGAACCAGTAAGAAATCCCTTTAGTATTGCTTAAGTAACACAAGCCTATTCTACCCAATACCAAATTCCCATTGGCATAGTACATCAAAAAACCCACCCCAATTACATAAGCCGCATTAGATATAAATGAAGCCTCTAATAGAAGCATATAGAAGGAAGATTAAAGTATGATCACTGAAGGATGCATATCCGTTGCTGCCAAAAAACACCAGTCTGAACCACCCCTGTCTATGAAACATAATTCTCCAAACCACTGGTTAGAATGATACCACATAGCAGAAAGGAAACCATAATCAGAGACCTTGTCAAAATAAACATTGTGATCAAGCATAGTAGAACCCACACCAAAGAAAAGCCACACCAAATAAGGAGGTTGATGAAGACTACAACTATTCCCATCTTTACTTCAAATATTCCAAAACTGAGGAAGGGATCTCATCCACACTTACCTCCCACATATTAGCATCATTGTTAATGGCTAAGTTAGCCAAGAAATCTGTAATCTTATTCACTTCCTAATAACAGTGGGAAGTCAAGAAGGAATCAAAAAAATCTAATTTTTGCAAAATATGATCAAGTATATATTGTAATTGCCAACAATTCAACTTCATTTTCATGACACTTTGAATAATAAGCATAGAATCACCCTCAATTATCAAGTCCTTAATTCTCAAAGATATAGCCATATCCAAACCAAAGGATAAAGCAAAGAATTCTACACAATTGTTAGACTTGAAACCAATCGCATGACAACGAGCCTGAATATATCTTACCTTATGATCATAAATTACCATACCTACCCCTGCCAGGCCAGGGTTCCCAGGAGAAGCACCATCAAAATTAAATTTAAAGTGCCCTTGTGGAGGAGGTTTCCAGAAAGTAAAATTTCTCTTACTTATAGCATTAGTCTTATTTAAAATAGATCCATGAGAAGGTAAGACTGATAACATTCTCCAAAATCGAGTTAACCTACCATCCCAATGATAAAAAGAGGTAAGGGTTTCCAAATTCTTATAGATAAAAGACAAAGCAACTTCAAAGATGGAAGATTCAATCCTCAATAAAACCTTAGCCAAGGAAGAACTTGTCTGTTTAAAAATCCTATTATTACACTCTAACCAAATATTCCAAATTACAATAGATGGAGAAATAATCCAAAGACATACATAGAAAGATGAGGCAAACAAGAGAGGCCAGGCTCTAAAGTGGGAAAGGAGATCCTTACCAATAACAAAGGATAGATTGATCTTTTCAAACAACCACTTCCAGCAAGCATAGGCAAAATCACAGTGAAGAAACAAGTGTGCAGAGGATTCTAAATTTTTATTACAAAAGACACAAGAAAATATTGTAGTAATACCCAACCTGTCCAACTTCATTCCTGTAAGGACATTTTCGTCCACTGCTAACCAAGAAAAAGCACCAGCCTTTGGGAGGCAAGCCATATGCCAAAATAGCTTGTATGGCCAAGTAGATAAATCTTTAGAAACCAAGAGAGAATTATAGCCATCCTTAACTGTGTACTTACCAGAGATATTCCTTGTCCAGATAAGTTCATCGTCAGCATCAGAAAGAATTATTACTCTCTCCCCCGACATCTTTTCATATTCCAATTTCACATTTTGATCAATATCTATAAACTCAATTGATTTCCATTTTGCCACCTTAAGATTCCCACTATACTCAATTTCAAAATAATCAGCCGCCAAGACACCCCAAAGGGAAGAAAGAGTGGAAATTAAAGGAGACCAATCCCTAGAGTTCACCAGAGGGGGATGTCCATTCCAAACTTCCTCCCAAAACCTAACCTTTCTACCATTATGAACAATCCATGAGAGATGAGGCAAAATCATTGATCTACATTTACAAATGTAGAAAATTCCAAATAGTTGAACCAGACGATAAATTAGAAACTTGAAAAACATACTCTCTTGGTCCGTTATTTAAATATTTAGCAAACATAATATGTGCCCAAAAGGAGAATGGTCTCTCATACAATTTCCAAACCAACTTAACACCCAAGGATAAATTCTGACTTTCCAGACTCCTAATGCCTATGCTCCCAAGGTTTTTAGGCAAACAAACTGTATCCCATGCTACTAGAAGGAGTTTCTTCTTATCATCTTTATTATTACTCCAAAGGAAGGACCTAAGAGTATCTTGCAAACTAACTATTGGTATTTTGGTATGGTTTTGTCATTGATGTCAACACCTACTAAAACACTAGCACTTTGGAGATCCAGCAGCATTCACCGACAAGCAAGTAACTATTGCACAGTTACCAGTATATGGTTCACCGGCAGGATATAATGATCACCGGCACTCAAAATTATGTGGAAGACACTTGGTAATGTTGAAGACATCTTTTGGACATCTTGTCCTGGATTTTTGTTCATTGGTATATTCATATTTGCATATTTGCTTTTACTGGCAAATAGGACCAGGGTTACCTAGGGTTACACCCGCAGGTTTATCTTTTCCAGATCAGCATGGCACGCTAAGGAAATGATTAATTATTGTTGTAAATGCATTAAGCCGACATGTTCAATCGGTTATTTCATCAGACATTATATTGTTTGTAAAATGTTTTTATTGTAATATCTTGTAGAGCCAACCTACTAAAATTGGTCTTAGGTTATGATATAAATGTAAGATCTTATTTGTAAGATCAAATGTGGAATGCGAAAAAGAATTGTGTGAAGGTATATATGAGATTAAGCAGAGCTATACATGAAGACATCATTTGAAGGTGAAGCTAGGTTTTTGTGAAAGCATATCAGCATTACACCAGTACTGAATCTAGCATATGAAGATGTTATTTTGTGCAGTACATTCTTATTGGATTTAACCATCCAACTGTAGTCAGTGTGACTCCCATTTTGTGATTGAGTAGTGAGCTCTAGGCTGTTGGCCTTTTTGCATGTGCAGACCCCATTTATGTACACTTACTATCTGTAGTAGTATCATTTGATTGTGGGTAAGGTTTCCCATTATGGTTTTTTCCATTATAGGGTTTCCACGTACAAATATTGGTGTCATGTGTTGTGGATGACTTTGTGTTTATGTTTCATGCATTAATCTTTACCAGTATAGCTATTAATTGTTAACACTATCTACCGACATACTTAAACTGGTTTACCGGTATTAAAGATTAAGTTGGTTAAGTTATTTTTGGTTTAAAAGTTGTTGAAAACTGATTCACACCCCCCCCCCCCCCCCCTCTCAGTTGTCTCTGGGACCTAACAATTGGTATCAGAGCCTAGTCCTCTTTTGCAAAAGATTAACAACTTGAGGAGATCCAATGTCTACTAAATATTTCAAGAAGGACAGTCCTAAACTTGATGGAACCAACTATGTCATATGGAAGATCATAATGGAGACACATCTAAATTGCATTGGCAAAGACATCTGGGAAGTTACAAAGAAAGGTTACACTGTTGCTGTATGTGGTTAGCCCAGTCCAACTACCTTGGCTAAAGATGACGAAAATGATTGCAAAGCAAGAGAAGCACTTTTGAGCACATTATCATATCAAAAAATCATGGGATTATCAGATAGGCCTACTGCTAAAGCTATTTGGGATCATTTGGAAACACTAAATGAAGGAGATTTCACAGTCAAAATTGCAAAACTTGAAAGCTTCCGGGTTAGGTATGAACATCTAAAAATGGAAGAAGATGAAAGGATTTCTATTTTTATGGAAAGAGTAAATGAAATTGTTTTAGGTATTAAATGTTGTGGAGGAAACTTAAGTGAGGATGAAATTGTTTCAAAAATATTAAGAGGATTGCCACCGGCATATAAAATGAAGGTTACTGCTATAAATGAGTTAAGAACAATGCCTAATACATCAATAACTAGGGATACATTGATTGGGAAACTTTCAGCTTTTGAAATTGAAGAATTTGGTCCTGTTGTTACTATAAAGACAGATTTAGCCTTTAAAGCATCAACATCATCTGCTCCATCATTTGACAAATCTGATTGGAAAGCCTTTTATGCAAGAGAACTTGAAGAAAGCAGGAAAGAAAATGAAGAACTTGAAGCACTATTTGCAAGGAAAATGCCTAAAGGTCCAATTGGAAGTAAGTATGAAGGTAAAGCACCCTTTAAATGTTTTAACTGCAATAAGATTGGTCATATGGCTTCAAGATGCCCTGATAGACATGCTAGACTAAGAGAAGAAGCTAGAAGGACATACAAGCCTAATCCTGAATATTAGAGATATAGATTCAAAAAGAACAAAGACAAATCTTGTTACATTGCTGATGAAGGTGTGACTGATGATTTTGATGAGGATCTGGCAGACAATGGATGGGTTTTTGTTGCTATAACAAAAGATCAACCGACACCTACTGTTCAACTGATAGAACAAGCCCTAGCAGCTAAAGTTGAAGTAAAGGATGAATGGATCATTGACTCGAGATGCTCACATCATATGATAGGAGACAAAGTTAAATTCTTGAACTTTCAAGAATACAATGGTGGTTTAGTAAGATTTGGAGATGACAAAGCCTATTCAATCAAAGGTAAGGGTACAATATCTCTTGATGGTAAGCATAACACTGACAATGTCTACTATGTTGAAGGATTGAAGCATAATCTTTTAAGTGTTGGTCAATTAGTTGAGAAAGGATTTCAGTTACAATTTAAAAATGGAAAATGCAAAATCATGAATAGAACTGGTTTGGAAATTGCAACCGATAATCAGACTAGAGGTAATATCTTTCATTTGAATAATAGTGAAAAGACATGCTTGATTGCACATATAGATGAAAGTTGGTTATGGCATAAGAGACTCTGTCATGTAAACTTTGATTGTGTGGTAAAGATCAGTACTTCTAAGGCAGTTAGAGATCTACATAAAATTGTCAAACCTCAAAACACAATATGCAAGGAATGTCAATTTGGAAAACAAGTTAGAGCTAGTTTCAAAAGTATTCCAGAAAAATCCAATAATGCTCTTGATTTGATTCACACTGATTTATGTTGTCTAGCTAGAACTAAAAGCTTACAAGGTGATAGATATTTCATGCTAATCATTGATGACTATTCTAGAATGTGTTGGGTTACTTTTCTCAGAGAAAAATCAGAAGCACTCAGAAAGTTCAAACTTTTCAAAGCAATGGTTGAAAATGAAACCGTTAAGAAAATCAAATGTTTAAGATCAGATCAAGGAGGAGAATTCACATCTAAGGACTTTAATACATTCTATGAAGTGAATGGAATCAGAAGACAACTATCAGCACCTCAGACACCACAATAGAATGGAGTTGTTGAAAGGAAAAATAGAACTATCTTGGATGTAGCAAGAAGTATGTTATCAAAAGCAAATTTACCACATGTGTATTTGAGAGAAGTAGTCAACACAGCAATCTATACATTCAACAAAGTTCACATAAAAGGTGAAACCGGTAAGACCCCTCATGAACTATGGTCTGGTAATACTCCTACTCTTAAATATTTCAGAATTTTTGAAAGTAAATGTTATATTAGAAGAGATGAGTACATTGGAAAATTTGATCCTAGAAGTGATGAAGGAATATTTATTGGTTATTCATCTAAGAGCAAAGCATATAGATGTTTTAACAAGAGATTGCAGAAAATTGTTGAGAGTACAAATGTAAAAATTGATGAGCAATTCAGAGGAACTTCAAGTTATATAGACTCTGAACCGGCAATAGAAATTGTGACAAATGAACCTACACCAAATCCACCGATACAGAATGAAGATCTAGTTACCCCAGTACCATCTGAGGATTCCACAATAACTGAAGAACAACAGCAAACACAGACACCCCGGTATCTAAGATTGAATCATTCTAAAGATCAGATAATTAGAAATAAATTTAAAGGAGTTATGACAAGAGGGAGATTGGAAAATGAAGAGGTATGTCTTATTTCTCAAATAGAACCATCATCTCTTAATGAGGCATGTGAAGATAAATTTTGGATTAAAGCTATGGAAGAAGAATTAGAACAAATTGAGAAAAATAACACTTGGACATTAGTTCTCCAGCCTAAAGAGAAAAATGTAATTGGAACCAAATGGGTATTCAAAAACAAATTTAATGAAGATGGTAAGGTTGTCAGAAATAAAGCAAGACTAGTGTGTAAGGGATATTCTCAGAAAGAAGGAGTTGATTACAATGAAACCTTTGCACCGGTAGCTAGAATTGAGGCAGACAGATTATTCTTGGCTTTTCTACCTATTATTGTGCTTTTGCATCGATTCTTGTGAAGATGTAATTGTTTCCCTAATTCTTGTTATAAATCTCAAGCTAATGCCTTCTTTGAATATGTATATATATGTATGCTTGCGTGACTCATGGTTGTAGGAGATTGCAGGTACTATATTGCCTAGGTGCAAGGTTCATCTCCATCGGGATTCGCAAGGTGGAGTATATCTCCTTTATCCTTAGAATTTGGATTAGGTGGTCATAAAACTCTCATCTTGCCTTAGCCATGATTAGGTGAGTGTCGTGTGTGGTCCGTAGCGTTCCTTTGTCGTTTGGGTTGCGTGTCGTGTGATTGGTGGACTTTCTTGGTTTGCATGCCTTGTGTGTGGTAAATCGAGTATTTTATCCTAAGTATTTAATTCCAATTAATGTGTGGATGTACGCATTAGTAATTGAGAAATTTAAAATAGATAGGTTTCTTTTATATGATTAATCATTAATTTAAGAGATCATTGTATTTATATTTGTAGCAAGCTTAAGTATGTAATTTGAATTAATGTGCTTATTTATGCATTAGTAGTTGAGAAATCAAAATAAATAGGTTTCTTTTAGGTGATTAATCATTAATTAAAAGGATCGCTTTATTTATATTGTAGCGAATTTAATTAATGGTTAATTTAAAATAATGAATTTAATTAGTTTATGCATTTTAAAAAAAGGAAATATTTAAAGTTATTTGAAATATAATTAATTTAACCACTTTTGCTTTTTGGAAAAGAATGGGTAATTTTTATTATTTAAAGAAAACCATTTTTAATTTGTAAAGTTTGATATAGTGTAAAAGATTGATTTTGGAAATTAATTTAATTAAATATTTACCCTTGTCAATATTGCGAAATATAAATGTTGGCTTAATTAATTAAAAAAAAAATAAGAGAGAAGCATTTTAATTTTAATTAGAAAATCAAGTTAAATTATTCGAATACTTGAAAAGAATTATTATTTCCTTTTTATTTAAAAAGTGCTTAAATTTCGAACTTAGAAATTAGGTCAAAATGTGATTCATTTAACCTAGGTTGAAAAATATTTTGGGGGTTGTTGAATTTTTGGAAAAGAAAAATATGGGGATGGAGATTTGGGGGATTTTGGCAAGGATGGATTTCTACAGCTGGAGGTTGGGGGCTCTTCTTTGAATCTTACCAGGAATGCTAAAGAGGTAGGATCCCACTTTTTCCCTTTTGTTTCTTTCCTAAATAAAAATAAAAATGGTATTTGGTGGATCTTCATGAAATGCTGGTTTAAAAAATATCCAGGAATGTTCTTAAAAAATGAGTATTAGTTGTGAATATTGTTTGTTTTTGGGTTCAAGAATGTTTAAATGGTTTCGTGTTTGAGCAAACCTTGTTATCTGAAAGCTATTGGTTTTTTGGGAAAATCATGAACTTGCTGAGAAAATTTCCCCATTTTATTGTTTTGAACATTCTAGAAAAAAATATATATCTGTGACTGTGAATGAATGAGATTTGGGTTTTTGAGAAATGATAAAAAATGTTGTTTTAGAATGTCAACAATATTTCCAAATTTACAAACTAGGTTTCTATGAAATTTTTTGGGTTTCTTCTTGACTTTGCATTATAACTTCTCTATAAATTTCATAAAAATAAAGTTCTAGGTTTTTGAGAAATGACAGAAACCGTGTGGCTGTTAAAACAAATTTTATTTTTTTTATTAAATTTAAATTTTGATTTTAAAAAAATAAAAAAATAAATAAAACGTTTTAATGTTATTAAATTTTAATTAATATATTATATTAGTTATATATTATATATTAATTATTAATTAATGGATAGATTTAAATATATGTTAATTGTGATAATTTTTATAATAATATATATTAATAAATATATATTAATTGTTGATTCTTACTTTGGAGTATACTTTCAATGCATATTAATTATTGTTTAGTCATTGCTTTAATAATTTAGGCACATATATACATAGATTAGTATATGCTAAATTCATACCTTTAGATCGTGTATTTGTTTAGTAAATGCAAGCGAATTATATTTTTATGGGGGATTTTTGAATTAAAATATAATTATTATTTGGTGATGTTTAAAAATAATATATTATCCAAGGATATATTATTTTCGGATTTTAATGTATAGGTCATCTAGGAAATTTAGAAGTGGAATACTAAAGTTTAGGAGTAATTCAAAAATGAAATGTTTTATCATTGGATCTTACTTTTGAAAACTAAAATGAGATGCTATTAAAAATAACGGAAATTTAATAATGTACCGTTGGAAAAATTAGTAAGTTAATGATATCTCATTTGATAAAATAAATGGGTTAGTTTTACTCATCCTCGGCATTGGGAAATAGACAAATGGAAATATGGCAAGTTTAATTTATTAGTATTCGCTTAGTTTAAAGTGATGGCAAGACCCTGTTATGTTTGTTTAGACTCTGTCGTCCGTCTGGTTGCTTGTGTTTGGTCATAGTCGGTCAAGTCCCTAGTTAGGGAACCGTCAGACAAGAGACCTTTGTAATTGCTTTTGATGTGTTCAGTTGGATCAGCTTCTATGAAGGAATCATTTATGTATTTATTGATCGAAGTGGTCATTGTATAGTGGTTGTGTAATAACCCACCATAATTGATTCAACAAAATTGAGTATTCTTTTTTTTCTATGTGTGTTTAATTTAATCATTGTGTTTTATTCAATTGCATACTCTGGGCATCCATCCATTAGGATTAGGCATTCATCCATCCGGGATGAGCATCTAACCATACGAGTTAGGTAATTGTCCATACAGGACTTAAGATTCCATCTATCCAATATGGGATAGGCATCTACCCATACGGGGTAGGCATCTATCCAAATGGAATAGGCATCTACCCATATGGGGCAAGCATCTATCCAAATGGGATAGGAGATGCTCTAGCCAGAGACTTAGACTCTTTGGGACCATTCGGATCCTGAGCCACTCACTAAGTACTACACTCTTCTAACAGAAGTGCATCGAGGTTGTCGTCCTCAAGAGTAATTAAATAATACAAGCTTGAATTCCACCTCAAAATTTGGCTTAAAGCCTTAGAAAGTCAAGCAAATCCATACGGGATTCCTTCCGAGTATGCATTGAATTTTTTTTTCCAATTTAATTATCTTATCTTTCAAATAGGATTCTTACTCAACCAAGCCTAGACCCCACCCACGAATGCCTAAGTATGAGGGACAACTCCATCCCAAGACTGCCTACATACTCACTTCGACACGGGATCAAGGCGTAAAGTATGTAGTTATATTTTCTATTCTATTGGTTGATGTAAACTGATTTGTGGGTACGCAACCCTTTCTAGGGTCAATGTCCTAGACAGTTTCTCTGCGGTTGCTACCCACGATGGTAGCACTTAAGCGAAGGCTCAAGATGCCCTATTGCTTGTGGCCTAAAATAACTAGATCCTAATTCTTATCATGAGCATCACCCTTGACCAAATTGCAAATCACCAATATCTCTTCAAGATAAAAAAAAGAAATCAATTTCATAAAAGAATTTAACTTGACCATCCCTAAAAGGGGTTTGCTATGGTTTATCTCAACGGATGTGAAATCATTTAAAAGTTATCTTATTAGATTATCGATCCAAGGGGGATTACCCACCCCTTGGATTTTAACTTCCAAGTGTCCCTTATTACTCCCCGATGATTTATAGGGATGATGCCATAGACATCGTTGATGCAGCTTTATTAGGTGTTAAGTACAGTAGTTCAACACGATGGCATTACCCGTAAGCGTGACCCAAAGGCACTGTATATACCAAACGCTGCTAGTTTTGGTTTTCCAACTTCCTTTGTTTAGTTTTTAACTTATAATAACATCATGTTGAAAAATAATTATGAATTTAGACATTGCAAAGCCAAATTAATTGAAATAACTATGGAATAAAAAGAACCATAACTAGAATCCTTTATTCAAAAACTTGAGTGTAATTTGTGAAATAATGAAAGTTAGGTAACTTGTATACCAACAATTAAATGTATAATTTACATGAAGATGGAACACCAATATTTGATTCAACGTAAAGATATATGCATGAGCGAAGGTAAGGTAAGTTGTACGCGAGAATGCCACTTATAAAATCACTAGCCCCAACATAGAATTTAGCTTATGTCATTAATTGCTAAGTGGGTCTTAAGATGATTTAATATAAATTTATTAAAACTAGTTTATAATTTTTTTTTAAAAAGATTTCTTAAGTTTAAAATTTTCATTAACTAAAATTTATTTACATATCAAAAAAGAATTTTTAATTAAACTAAAATTTTAAATATATATAAAAAGGAATTTTGAAAAAAAAGAGTAATCATTGCCATCGAACTAAGTTCGAATGGCATGCATGCGGGTTAATGGGAGTGGGACCCCACGGTCCCCTCCACTAACCTGCGGCCACTACCGCAGCAGTGACCGCAGGCTAGTGGAGGGTACCATAACGGTACCACTCCCCCTGTGGAGCACTATCTCCATCGTCCACCTGCGAACTGGTATGCACAGGCCCGTTCTCATGCAGTGCAACATCAATCGCTTCGCATTTGTTAATACAAAATGCATTAAGATTAAAATGCTAATTATATATATATATATATATATATATTTATTATATTTTTATGTCTAAAGTTCCCAGTTTAATTTTATTTAAAACCAGAATATGAGAGGTAAAGTATTAATGTGTATAATAAGAATTTACTTACAGTAGCAAATACACAGAGAATATAATTTAACTAGGAAGCAATGAGGATTTACATATTGGAGCGATTAACACAGAGAGTAAAACTAAACCAGAATACAAAGATGAAGCAATATGGATTTGCATATTGGTATAATTAATACAGAGAGTAAAACTAAACCAAAATACAAAGATGAAGCAATATGGATTTGCATATTGGGATAATTAATACAGAGAGTAAAACTAAACCAGAATACAAAAAAAATGAAGCAATATGGATCTACATATTGGAATATAGAGAGTATTTCACAGAGAGACTCATTCCTTGGTTTTCAACTGTTATTTTTCCAGAGAGGAGTAGCTAACCAAACTAGAACAAATGAGAATATTGCATAAATTATTCACAGTGAATCCTATCCTTTCTTTCAACAATTTTTCGCAGAAAATATATAACTAGATAATGGAAAATATGTATAGAATCAAATGAGAAATATAGAGAAATATCCATAGCGAGATCTGTGAGATTCAGATTTTTATTCGAAAACTAAAGAGATGAATTAGAGGGAGAAATAAAAATTGATCTAATCTAGTTCTCAACAAGAATTGAAACAATTTGATTTAGTTGAAACAAATTGATCTAATCTAATTTGCAACAAGCATAAGATGCATTATAAAGTAAAACTAAATTGAAAGAACCTGGATGCTTGAAATTGATGTAGAATCCCCTATGAATCCTTCAATGAGTCTCCCTTGATCCTTCAAACTTGAAAGAAGTCCTCCAAAGAAATCTTAGTTATTTTCAAAATGAAATATGACTACAAAATAAAAATTTAGTTGAGAGAAGAATTTCTTTATGGAATAACCAACTCCCATTTTTGAAAACTTGTATATCATTTATAAGAAAAATCCCTCTATTCCACTACCTAAATTTTTAATTAAAAAAAGAGATTCTTTCCCAATTTTGGACTTCATGCAAAATTGATTAGACTTAGTGGGAGGAGTTACATGCAAGGTGGTGGAGAATCCTCTAGAAGCTTCTTATTCTTCCTACAACATGTGCCATAATTGGGTGAGGAAAATTAAATAAATAATTAAGAAAAAAGTATATTTTCCATTTGTGTGTGAGAGTTTTATTTTATCCTTTTATGATATTCATTCAATCATTTAAATAGTTTATCCAAAAATATAATAGAGTTTGTATTTTAAATCCAAAAGTGATAAAGGAGGGTTGTGACATCCTCCCCCTTTTAATTTGTGCATCATCCCGATGCACTTATTAAATGCATCCAAAAGAGTCTATTGTTTATGTTTAAAAAAAAAAAGGAAACAACTGCTGCATCTCCTTGGTATCTTCCCACGTGGCATTCTTTTCATCATATTGGTCCCATTGCACTTTGCACTGATCAACCTCTTTGTTGCACAACTGGCACTAGCGCCTCTCCAAGATTCTGAATGGCTCTATCATTATTCCTCCCATTTCTTGGACCTGTAAAGCATCCCAATTCAAAATGTGTTTCTCATGAGGTACATACTTTTTAAGAAGAGATACATGGAAGACATCATGGATTCGGCTCAATTGGGGAGGTAAGGCCAACCAGTATGCAACTGGATTAATCCTTTCCAATATTTCAAAGGGTCCAACATAACGATGTGCAAACTTAGTCTTCTTCCCAAATCTTATAGAACTCTTGTGTGGCCTAACCCTTAGGAAGACTTTCTCTCCTACCTCAAACTCCCTTGGTGTCCTGTTTTTGTCTGCATAACTTTTCTGCCTATCTGAGGCTTCCTTCAATCTTTGCCTAATTTCCTTAGTTTTCCTTTCCATTTCTTTCAACATATCTAGCCCAATAATCACTCTATCTTCAAGACTATCCCAACTCAAAGGTGTTCGACATGGTCTACCATACAAAGCTTCAAAAGGTGTCATTCCCAAAGATGTTTGATATGTATTATTGTAAGAAAATTCTACTAGAGGTAGGTATTCTTCCCATTTCCTCTATTGGTCCATACAATACATGCGAAGCAGGTCTTCCATAATCTGATTTGTCCTTTCTGTCTGACTGTCAGTTTCAGGATGGTATGCGGTGCTAAAATTTAGTTGAGTTCCTAGAGCTGATTGAAGAGTGGTCCAAAACCTGGAAGTCAATCTAGCATCTCTATCTGATATGATTTTCTCTAGTATTCCATGCAACCTAAATATTTCCTTAACAAAGCATCTAGACAAGGTAGGTGCATCATCCGTCAAATTCCCTGGTATAAAGTGTGCCACCTTAGTGAGTTTGTCAATTACCACCATTATTGCATCATGCCTAGAAGGTGACATGGGTAACCCTTGTACAAAATCCATGCTAATAACTTGCCACTTGTGTTGAGGTACATCGTGCAATTGTAACAATCCAGCTGGATGTCTATGTTCTACCTTTACTCTTTGTCACTCCAAACATTTAGCCACATACTTGACAATGTCATTCTTCATCCCTTGCCAAAAGTATAACTTCTTTAGATCTGCATAAAGTTTGTTAACTCCTGGGTGCCCTGAATAAGGGGCATTGTGAGCCTCTGACTAGACTACTTCCCTTAAGTCTCCTGAATTTGGAATATAGATTCTATTATTGTATCTAAGCAACCCTTCTTCATCTAATGTATACCCTTCAACCTTAGGATCGGTTGGGTTGTGTTCTAAAGTCAATTTGACTTGCTCATACCATGGGTCGTGACCCTACTCATCCATTACTTGCCTTTTGAAAGAAGTTTTGAATGTTGTTATAGTCATCAAGTGTCTCCTCCTACTTAAGGCATCTGCCACCCTATTTTCCTTCCCTTTAATATATTCAATTTCAAAATCATATTCACTTAGAAACTCTAACCACCTTCTTTGTCTGGAATTTAAGTGGGGTTGGGTAAAGATGTATTTTAGTCCTTGGTTATCTGACGTTAGCTCAAAGGGCTTCCCTAGTAAGAAGTGTCTCCATTTTTGTACGGCATGCACAAATGCTGCCAACTCTAAGTCATGGTGTGCATAATTGACTTCATGAGTCTTTAGCTTTCTGGATTCGTAGGCTACTACCCCTTCATCTTGGACAAGTACTCCTCCTAACCCTTCAATAGAAGCATTAGTTATGACTATGAAGTGTCCATTCGGATCTGGTACCTTTAGAATGGGTGTTGAAGTTAGTTTTCCCTTCAACATTTGGAATGCCTTATCACTTTGCTCGGTCCACACAAACCTTTTGCCCTTCCTTTGTAATGAGGTGATGGGGTTTGCTATCTTAGAGAATCCTTCCACAAACCTCCTATAGTAACCTGCTAGCCCCATAAGGCTTCTTACCTCTGAAACATTCTTAGGGATTGGCCATTCTACTATTGCCTTTATTTTATCTAGATCAACTGCTATTCCTTCCTTTGATATTATATGCCCAAGGTAGTGGATCTTTTCCTCAAAGAAGGCACATTTGGACAATTTCCCATATAACTTATGTTCTCTCAACCTTTGCAAAACAATTTGTAGGTGCACTAAATGTTCCTCTTCATTTCTAGAGTAAATCGATATGTCATCCAGAAATACCAAAACAAATTTATCCAAGTAGTCATGGAGTACACTATTCATTAGGTTCATAAATGCAGTTGGGGCATTGGTTACACCAAAAGGAACTACTATGAATTTATAATGCCCATATCTAGTCTTGAAAGCTATTTTCGGAATGTCTTCCTCCTTAATTTTGAGTTGATGGTACCCTGATCGGAGGTCTATCTTTGAGAAAACTGCTACTCCTTTCATTTGGTCAAAAAGATCCTCTATGCGAGGCAAGGGATACCTATTCTTTATTGTCTCCTTGTTCAACATCCTATAGTCGATGCATATCCTTAAGGTTCCATCCTTCTTCTTAACAAATAAGACTGGTGCTCCCCATGGTGATACACTTGGCCTTATTAATCCCTTAGCTAAGAGTTCCTCTAATTGCATTTTGAGCTCTTGTAATTCAGTTGTGTTCATACGGTAAGGTGCCCGTGATAATGGTTCAGCTTCTGGTAGCACTTCGATAGAAAAGTCAAACTTCCTCTTAGGGGGTAAACTGGGTAATTCTTTTGGAAAAACATCCTTAAATTCTTATAAGAAAGGGGCATTTTCAAAGGTTGGTGTATTTTCCTCCTTTCCTTCATCAATTTCAACCATATAGATTTGGCCTCCTCTTCTCCTTTCCTTCTTTAATTGCATTGCTGAGATGGTTTCTATATTAATGGGTTTAAACTTTCCTTGGATTTTGACCCTTTTCCCCCCATCATCCAAACATTCAACAACTTTGTTATAGAAATCTACATTAGCTTGATGGTCTATTAACCAACTCATTCCAATAATTATATCATATAATCCTAAGGGTGCCACATAGAGATCTACCCTTGTTTCGAACTCAGGAGATTGTACCCTTGCCCTCGGCAAACACTTAGTTACTTCCCTAGTTGCCTTATCCCCATATTGAACCGTCCATGATGACTCCATTTGATTAACTTTTAATGCATATTTGTTTACTAATTCAAGTGAGATGAAACATTCAGATGATCTAGTGTCAATTAGAATTGATATTGGTTGTTCAAATAGTGTACTTGTAGTTTCCACGGGAACATTCTAGTATCTTCCTTCCTAACCGCTGCATGAATCCTTTGTTGGGGCCCTTGTTGGGGTTGATTGTCCCTAATTTGTCCTTGCATCCTAGGGCACTCTCTAGCAAAATGGTTTCCCCCACACATGAAGCATCCACCTGAAGGACCCCTCCTACCTTGATTTCTAGGGGGATCATTCCTTTTTTCATTGACCCTGGGTTGATAAGTTACCCTGTTCTATTGGTCATTCCTGTTATAGTTGCCTCTGTTATTATTGCCCTTGTTATAATTATTATTTCCATTTCTCTGATATTGATTAGGAGGTGGCCTTCTTTCGGAAGAATTATTCCTTTGACCCTTGTTGAAATTAGTGTTTCCATTGAATTCTTGCTTCCTTTTAAATGAGTGGTTCCCATTATAGTTCCGCCCTACTAGTGTTTGAATCTTCCTCTCTTACCTTAGGGTACTTTTCAAGTACTTCATTCATGTTTCTGGGTCCATGCATGTCAACCTCTTCCCCTACGTTGGTATTTAGCCCCAAAATGAACTTCCTTGCTTGACCTTCTTCATCTTTCTGGTACATAGGTACATATTTAAGCAACTTGGCAAACTTATCCAATATTGTTGAATGAATAGGGACCCTTGACATAGATTATGGAATTTTGTCACCTTCTCATCAAAGAAAAATTGAGGGAGCCACCTATCTCGGAAGTGGTGAACAAATTGATCCCATGTGACCGTATCCCTGCTATACCCATTCTGTTCCGTGGTGTTGGTCCACCAACTGGCTGCCTCCCCTGTGAGTTGATAGGAACCCCTTAAGGCCTTGGTTGTTTCACTAAAATCTCTTAGCTCAAAATATTTTTCCATTTCATTTAGCCAATTCTCAGCCCCTTCACCAATTTGCCTCCCATCGAACTTAGGAAGGGTGATTTTCTTTAAGTCCTTGAAGAGTTCCAATATGTTATTTTCCTTTCTATTACCCACCATATTCCCTTGAATGCTACCAGGGTTTCCATTTTTCATACCACTTCTATTTTCAAATTCATTCTACTTTTCCCTAAGGTCCTGCATTGATTGTTGCAGAAAGTTGATTTTATCTCTTTGTTCGGTTAGAAGATCGATTATAGCTTGGACACCATCTTCATTATTTCTTGGATTGTGTCGATCCTCTTCATGGTCTTGCTCATGTTTTTCTTCATGGTTTTCTTCATGGTTTTCCTCATGGTTTTCTTCTCTTTGACTCCTAGTACGTCTTCCATTACCCCTTCCTCTTCCTCTTCCTCTTCCTCTTCCTCTTGCCATTCTAGGGTTTTACCTAAAAGTTAAATTATGTAGTTAGTTCTTGGTTTAGGTTTTTAAAATTTAATTCCTATCATTGCAAAACATTCCCTTAGTTTAATAAATTGAAGTGAGCACAAGGCCTAGATTTGAACCTTTGCTCTGATACCACATGTAATAACCCACCATAATTGATTCAACAAAATTGAGTATTCTTTTTTTGTGTGTGTGTTTAATTTAATCATTATGTTTTATTCAATTGCATACTCTAGGCATCCATCCATTAGGATTAGGCATTCATCCATCCGGGATGAGCATCTAACCATACGGGTTAGGCAATTGTCCATACGGGACTTAAGATTCCATCTATCCAATACGGGATAGGCATCTACCCATACAAGGTAGGCATCTATCCAAATGGGATAGGCATCTACCCATACAAGGCAGGTATCTATCCAAACGGGATAGGAGATGCTCTGGCCAGAGACTTAGACTCTTCGGGACCATTCAGGTCCTGAGCCACTCACTAAGTACTACACTCTTCTAAAAGAAGTGCACCGAGGTCGTCGTCCTTATGAGTAATTAAATAATACAAGATTGAATTCTGCCTCAGAATTTGGCTTAAAGCCTCGGGAAGTCAAGCGAATCCATACGGGATTCCTTCCGAGTATGCAATAAATTTATTTTTCCAATTTAATTATCTTATCTTTCAAATAGGATTCTGACTCAACCAAGCCTAGACCCCACCCATGAACACCTGAGTACGAGGGACAACTCTGTCCCAAGACTGCCTACATACCTGCTTCGGCACGGGATCAAGGCGTAAAGTATGTAGTTATATTTTCTATTCTATGGTTTCATGTAAACTGATTTGTGGGTACGTAACCCTTTCTAGGGTCAATGTCCCAGATAGTTTCTCTGCGGTTGCTACCCACGATGGTAGCGCTTAAGCGAAGGCTCAAGATGCCCTATTGCTTGTGGCCTAAAATAACTAGATCCTAATTCTTATCATGAGCGTCACCCTTGACCAAATTGCAAATCACCAATATCTCTTCAAGATAAAAAAAACAAATCAATTTCATATAAGCATTTAACTTGACCATCCCTAAAAGGGGTTTACTATGGTTTATCTCAATGGATGTGAAATCATTTAAAAGTTATCTTATTAGATTATCAATCCAAGGGGGATTACCCGCCCCTTGGATTTTAACTTCCAAGTGTCCCTTATTACTCCCTGATGATTTATAGGGACGATGCCACAGACGTCGTTGATGTAGCTTTATTAGGCATTAAGTGCAGTAGTTCAACACGACGGCATTACTCGTAAGCATGACCCAGAGGCACCGTATATACCGAACGCTGCTAGTTTTGGTTTTCCAACTTCCTTTGTTTAGTTTTTAACTTATAATAACATCATGTTGAAAAATAATTATGAATTTAGACATTGCAAAGCCAAATTAATTGAAATAACTATGGAATAAAAAGAACCATATCTAGAATCCTTTATTCAAAAACTTGAGTATAATTTGTGAAATAATGAAAGCTAGGTAACTTGTATACCAACAATTAAATGTATAATTTACATGAAGATGGAACACCAATATTTGATTCAACGTAAAGATATATGCATGAGCGAAGGTAAGGTAAGTTGTACGCAAGAATGCTGCTTATAAAATCACTAGCCCCAACATAGAATTTAGCTTATGTCATTAATTGCTAAGTGGGTCTTAAGATGATTTAATATAAATTTATTAAAACTAGTTTATAAATTTTTTAAAAAAAGATTTCTTAAGTTTAAAATTTTCATTAACTAAAATTTATTTACATATCAAAAAAGAATTTTTAATTAAACTAAAATTTTAAATATATATAAAAAGGAATTTTGAAAAAAAAGAGTAATCATTGCCATCGAACTAAGTTCGAATGGCATGCATGCGGGTTAATGGGAGTGGGACCCCACAGTCCCCTCCACTAACCTGCAGCCACTGCCGCAGTAGTGACCGCAGGCTAGTGGAGGGTACCGTAATGGTACCACTCCCCCTGTGGATTACTATCTCCATCCTCCACCTACGAACCAGTATGCACAGGCCCATTCTCATGCAGTGCGACATCAATCACTTCGCATTTGTTAATACAAAATGCATTAAGATTAAAATGCTAATACTATATATATATATATTTATTATTTTTTTATGTCTAAAGTTCCCAGTTTAATTTTATTTAAAACCAGAATATGAGAGGTAAAGTATTAATGTGAACAATAAGAATTTACTTACAGTAGCAAATACACAGAGAGTAGTAATAAACTAGAATACAAAAATGAAATAATATGGATTTACATATTGGAGCGATCAACACAGAGAGTATAATTTAACCAAGAAGCAATAAGGATTTACATATCGGAGTGATTAACACAGAGAGTAAAACTAAACCAGAATACAAAGATGAAGAAATTTGGATTTGCATATTGGGATAATTAATACAGAGAGTAAAACTAAACCAGAATACAAAGATGAAGCAATATGGATTTGCATATTGGGATAATTAATACAGAGAGTAAAACTAAACTAGAATACAAAAAAAAATGAAGCAATATGGATCTACATATTGGAATACAGAGAGTATTTCACAGAGGGACTCATTCCTTGGTTTTCAACTATTATTTTTCCAGAGAGGAGTAGATAACCAAACTAGAACAAATGAGAATATTGCAGAAATTATTCACAGCGAATCCTATCCTATCTTTCAACAATTTTTCACAGAAAATATATAACTAGATAATGGAAAATATGTATAGAATCAAATGAGAAACATAGAGAAATATCCACAGCGAGATCTATGAGATTCAGATTTTTATTCGAAAACCAGGGAGACGAATTAGAGGGAGGAATAAAAATTGATCTAATCTAGTTCTCAACAAGAATTGAAACAATTTGATTTATTTGAAACAAATTGATCTAATCTAATTTGGAGCAAGAATAAGATGCATGATAAAGTAAAACTAAATTGAAAGAACCTAGATGCTTGAAATTGATGTAGAATCTTCTATGAATCCTTCAATTAGTCTCCCTTGATCCTTCAAACTTGAAAGAAGTCCTCCAAAGTAATCTTAGTTATTTTCAAAATGAAATATGACTACAAAAGAAAAATTTACTTGAGAGAAGAATTTCTTTATAGAATAACCAACTCCCATTTTTGAAAACTTGCATATCATTTATAAGAAAAATCCCTCTATTCCACTACCTAAATTTTTAATTAAAAAAAGAGATTCTTTCCCAATTTTGGACTTCATGCAAAATTGATTAGACTTAGTGGGAGGAGTTACATGCAAGGTGGTGGAGAATCCTCTAGAAGCTTCTTATTCTTCCTACAACATGTGCCATAATTGGGTGGGGAAAATTAAATAAATAATTAAGAAAAAAGTATACTTTCCATGTGTGTGTGTGAGTTTTATTATTTTATCCTTTTATGATATTCATTCAATCATTTAAATAGTTTATCCAAAAATATAATAGAGTTTGTATTTTAAATCCAAAAGTGATAAAGGAGGGTTGTGACAGGTTTTGTTTGCCTATAAGGCAAGATGTAAATGACATGAAACTTATGTAACCTTAACCATATTAATTGCCAGAGGGGTCTTGCAGTTGAGCAGACCCGGAGATGTAGCCCTCTAGGGGTGAACTCTGAGATCATTTATGTGTTATGTGATGCTTTTGTCTCTAATGTTTCATTCTTAGTGCTAGTATGTATGGATGTATTTTGTAAGTGTGTAATGGGGATTAGATGAAGTTAAATTTAGAATGTAGGTATATAGTCCCCTTGTTAAATGTGGTAATTATGATCATAAAAGATTGTAGATATGAATATGAAAAGTATTTTTTTAATGTTAATGAAAAGAAGTAAGCATGGGAGGAAACTCACTTGGTTGCAATTAATGGATTAACTTGTCATAAAGCTTGTAATTTGAACATATTGAATGGGTAACAAATATTGGATTAACTGTCATAATATCTAAATTGAAATCTAATGGATGAACCTCATTCAGCTACTTATCGTATTATCTTAATAAATGAACATCGTCATGTTACCTATATTTCACTAAATTGGATGAATTTATTTAGTTGTATACATTTTATTCTAAACAAATAATCCTCACCAAATTAGTTTTATAATTGGATGAACTCAATTGGTTACCCACATTTTAACCTCTATAAATGAACTTCATCATAATAGGTATAATTGAACTAAAATGGGAGAACTCATTTAGTTATTTATATCTTAATCTTAGCAAATGTATTTCTTCATATTAACTTTATTTTAACTAAAACGAGTGAACTCATTAAGTTACCTATATCTTAACCCTAATGGATGATCTTCATTTGACTATTTACATTTTATCCTCTATAAATGAACTATGATTTAATAGTTGGTTATGTTTAAACCCTAATGAATGAACTTCATCTTGTTTGTTTACATCTTAATCCCTAATGAATGAATTTCATCTTATTAGCCATATTTTAACTATAAAGGATGATCTCATTTGGTTGGTTATTTTTAAACCTAAATAAATGAACCTCGATATATTAGTTACATTGTATCTAAATGGATGGACTCGTCAAGTTAACCATATTTAAACCTTAATGGGAGAATTCTTAAGTTGCCTACGTTTAAAATTCATCGAGTAAATATCCTCAGGTTAGCCTCATCTCCAATCATAATAGATGAACACTTCCTAAATTCTAAAATGTCAATTCATCGAACATATTATATCCATGTCTTAAGTATTAACCTATAATTAATAAATCTAGCTTAATTGGATCAAATGTCACGAGTTGGGTTAGTTGTAAGGTTACGTAATTATGTTGGGAAACTCCTTAGGTTCGTTTAGTCTTCCACTGTGTTATCTAAGCTTTAGATAACTCCAATGTATCTTAATGTGGTGTCTTATTATTAACACTCTTATTATTATTAAAAAAAAAATATTTACACTCCATTTGAGTGTTTTAGGTTTCCACCTTCGGGGTTTCCTGGCAAGGCATTACACTCTACCAACATTATCAAAGTCATGAATGCAGAGAGCAGTTGGTTGAATGAAGGTATAATCTTAGTTTATCTTATCTAATAGCTCAACGCTACAAATATAAAGGCTTGAATCATTATGAATTAAGGTACATCTTATGTTCATCAATACAAAGTGTGATAATAAGGGAATATTTTTTATTTTCAACCTCTAAAGAAGGAAATTCATTTTGTGGAAACACTATATCATTTTGTCTAGTACAAAGAGGGGAAACTACCTTACATAGGCTTCTTGGATCAATGCATGGTATGAAGGTGAAGTTTGAAACAATTCTAAAAGGAATATCTTAGTTAAGGTGGCATGCAGTTGTTCAACAATATTATGTTCCCTACCTAAATGTTGTGGAAGATGAGGTTGTAGACAAAAGGAACTGCGAAGAACATTGGTATCTTTCTTTCTAACTCGAGTGTTATATGTGTCAGCTATCTCATAGAGATATTTTTGTACCAATTGTTCTTCCATATCTCGTCTTTCACATAAATGTTTTATAGCTCTTAAAAAAAATTAAGGAGGTCTCTTTGGTTTCTTAACATTAATCATAAATTGTTTTTTAGATTGAGTGGCATGTTGACCAAATTTGGGTTTCATATGGTTAAAAATAATAATCTAATTGACTTGATTAGACTCTTTTTTAACTAAATACTCATCAATGAGAGCATCAAGGAAAATACCAATGATTTCATTCTCTTTCTCCAAGGTATCTTTATGGTGAAAAATAGTTAAATGTAGATTTATATCATCTACTAAACCAGCTCAATCAAAGTTTGTGTAACTAACTAGCTCAAACTTGAATCCTTACTCTTCCTCTTCATCTTCTTTGCATTACCATCTTCATATTCTTTAGGAAACACATCATTTGTAGCAGGAAATTTGGAGCAACTATGCACAAATCCAAATCCACCCATGTTAGAGAAATAGGATAAAGACAAGTTCTATCTTTGCCTAGTGACTCTAAGATTTATAGTCATTAGATAAGATTGTTCTCTATATTTATACCTAAATATGAATCCCTTTAAATTGTGTTATTTTTGTTTGAGTGCTCGACAAGTTAAAGCAGACACATGGTGGAATACAAAATATCAATTGTTTTCGCCAGCAGTGAGCACTATATTTGCCAATGCCTTAAATTTTTAGGATTTACTTAAATGAAGAACTTAGAACCTACAAATCAACTCTTGTCCTTTTTGAATCACTTTTGTGAGTTCCAAATTGATCTTTATATGTGTGATGTGCATTGATCTAATTTACAATTCACATATCTAGGTTTCCAATATGGGGAAGAATGACATTGGGTATTTGAATGCCACAAAGGTGAAGGAAACCCTAGAAAAAGGCTAATAGGAGAGTGAGAGTTGAGCATGTTGATGATAAGATTAAGACATCTTAAAAATCCAAGGATGAACTAAAAATAATTGAATCGCTTACTATAAGGGGAGCTCTAATGAAATATGATTATGATGAAGAATCAATACAAAGAAGATTTGTTCAAAACAATATTTAAATTAGAAGGTAAATGTTACAAATTTACCATAGATAGTAGAATAGAGATAAGTTTGTGGTTGAAGAGGTGAATAACAAGTTTAAATAAAAAAGGCTTGAACATCATAAACATTATAAGATTGCTTAGTTGTGAAAAGAACATAGGGTACTAATAAAAGAGCAATGGCATGTAAATTTCAACATAGAGACTTATCACGTGATGATATTTAATGTGACATAATGGTAATGGATATGTGTTATTTGTTACTAGATATATTACTACTAGTAAGGAGCATCAATAAACACATAGAACTAATACTAGGGGTAAATATTCTAAGTAATATGATTATTGGGATGAAACCAATAGGAATTAGGGATTTAACTAACAAGATTAATATTTTCTTATGAAAATGACCAATATAAGAGAGCTTAATCTCATGTGCAACAGCCAACATACAAGTATGTAAAAAATATTATGAGAGGAGAATGTGTACCAAAATATAGTGAAATAAATAAGATTACTATAAGGTACAATTTCTCATTATCAAGTATAGATAAAATAATAAAATATTTAAATTGAGGCCTTTATTTTACTAAGATTGATTTGAAGACTAGCTATCCTCATATTAGAATAAAATAAGGGGATGAGTGGAAAAGCACATTCAAGATGACTAAAGGAATATATGAATGGTTTACTCTTTGGGTTAACTAATGCACCAAGTACATATATGAGGTTGATAAATGAGGTCCTAAAGAAATTTTCAGGTAAGTCTATGATTATTTTCCCAAATTATATTTATTTTTTAGTAATACTGAGGAGGAACTCTAGAAAACATTAGATTAGCGCTTGTAGAATAAGGGAGTAAAATTTGTTGATCAATACAAATAAATATAGTTTCGTGAAAGAATTGGTATACTTAGGATTTGTGATATCAACTTAAAAAATTAAGATGTAGATAGAGAAAATTAGAGAAATGATGGATACGATTATTCCAAAATATATTTGAGAAGCAAGATATTTTTATAGTTTGATAATTTTTTATAAGAAATCCATAAAAAAAAATAGTGTCATTTGTGAACTACTAACAAAGATAATGGGAATAGACAAAATAGAGTTTTGAGTTGCTAAAATAGAAGATGATAGAATACTAAGAGTTATCATTAGAATATTTTAATAATATATTTCAATTGGGTAGTCATGCCAGTGAAAATACAATAAGGGTAATGTTAAGCTAAGAAGAAATACTTGTGGCATATTTTAGTAAAATAAAAATTCATGTAATAAAGAGATGCTTAGTATTGCAGCACTTGAATAGCCAAGGTAAGTTGATATTGATACATGTGAGGGGGTGATTTTATTCAAAGTTATATTTTTTTACTGAATCACAAGTATTGAAAATAGAATAGGGTTGTCGATGCATTGAGTAGGAGACAGAACTGGGTAACAACAAAGAGGATAGAGGTAGTCAGATTTCAAGAATTTAAATATTTGTATTAGGATGATTATGATATTATTGAAGGATGGAAATCATATAATAAACTAATAATCGTAGATAGTATAAAATTGTAGGTTTATTTTATGTAAAATGATATTTTGTTAAAGGGTAATAAATCATGTAGCTCAAAAATCTCAATGGGGTAAAATTTATTTAAGGACAAGGATAGTGAAAATCTAGGAGGGAATTTTAAGGTAGATAAATTAGTATAACTAGTGAATGAGAGCTATTTTTTTCAAGGTTGTATTAAGTTGCAAAGAAAAGTAGAAAAGTATTAATTTGTATAAAATATTATGTATTCTAAAAAAATTGGAAGAATATAAGAATGGATTTTGTATAAGTATTGTAGTTGCACTTGCACTTGCACTTGCACTTTCTTGCTATAGTAGTCTAGGGAAGGTGCTAGAGTTGAGAGATGTTACTATGCAAGATAAATTAATAATTATATGGTAAAAGAGTATGTAATATATAATATGAAGGAAATGCATGTAGAAGTAAAATTTCACTTAGAGTAGATTAATGATAGATATAAGGAGAAGGATAATAAGTAAAGAAGGGATAAGAGGTTTCGATATGGTACTTGATAATAGTGCTTATCTTAACTTTAATTAATTTGGTAGTATGTTTAGTTATGGTCCTATTAAGTTACTATGGTTGGATATCCCTAGTGGCATGGTTGTGGTTAGGGATTTCTATTTGTGGTTACTTTCTAGTGAGTTATCTTCATGAGTTTTGTCTAACTCCTAGTTGTGTGATGCTAGTGGTTGTTCATTGCTTCTTAGTTTTACTATTTGTTGTCTATTTTTGTGAGGGTTCAGGTCCCTTTGGGCCCTTTCCCTACTTAAGTAATAAAAAACAACTTTATTTTTTTCAAAATCAATCTTTGAAAGAGACTCAAACATTTTGATAAAACTTATTCTTAGATCATAAACATTTATTTTCTTATTTTCTTTCTCCTCATTTATATTCAATACAGAAGCCTACAACACACTATTTAATTAATTTAGATAAATGTGTATACAAATCAAATTTCAAATGAAGAATGTAGATTATTGTGTAGATAAATTGAAGCTCGAAGAAAATTCTATTTTCAATTATGGTGACTTAATCTAAGAAGAGATATTAAATGATAGATATTCAAAATAAAGAATCAAATTTAAATTATTAATTATTGTCAAAATTATTGGAAATGTTTATAGTATTCACAATAGAATGTAGGAAAAACTATGTTGTTCTGAAATGGTAAGATTCATATTGGTGAGGATGACAAAGGCATTGTTTGGTCATGCTCCAAGGTTGTACACATTTAGATGTGGGTTTGGATGCTTATAGATATGGTGTGTCAATGAATAAGGCAAAAGGAATTATTTTATTAAAAAAAATTGTTATGTTCATGTTTAAATAGTTTTTCTCTATGAAAATTGTCATGGATTATAAAATTTGGGACCCTCATGTCTAGAGAACATTTCTTCACTTTTGCAACTATAACCTTTATACAAAATCACTTCAAATTATTATTAGATTAAAAAATTATGTTTGTAACCATTATCCTTGTTTTTAAATTAGTTGTGTATTAGAAGCTAAAATCCAAAGGGCTTAAAATCATAATTCTTTATTATATATCATATATGTGTACATGTATCTATATCTTAGAGAAGACTTTTTAAATATTTTTAATCAATTTTGTGTATGGTTGAATCATTTATACATCCAACCTGAACTAAAACTCTAGGAACTCTATACCTTAGAGGAATGAACATTTAATTGTATATAAATTAATAACAAGAAACAAATCAAACTACGCCTACTCTAGATTGTGTTGCTTGTGATGAATGTTACAGAGGGGGTCCCTCTAAGGGCTTCCCAATCTCTAGGGACCGTAAATCACAAGATTCATGCATGTCCTTTACCCTCTATGGACCCTCTAGTTGTGAAATCATTCTGGCATCCTCCTTCACCTCAATACCACTTCAATTCCTTTTTTGTAGATGTGGAACCTTCCACATTCATAGACAAGATCATTAGTTGGAGCCCTGATAAGATGTGGAAATCATCTGACACCCCAATTTGTCAGGTGGAATGTGTGGTTAAATAACATCAAGTCGAGATCCCAAATGTATTCTTGAATATGGTGATAGTAGAGCTAAGCCTTTCTCTAGTTGGTAAGCTCCTAGCTTTTCACCCCTCTCTGGACTAGGTTAAGAAATGGGTGGTGACTAAATGAAAACTAAAAGGTAGCATTTCTATTAATGCCATGTCAAATAGAATTTTTCTTTTTAGTTTTATCAATCAAGAGGATATGGATTGCATCCTAACGGATGGGCCCTGGGCTTATGGAAGCAACAACTTTCTATCCCTGTATAAATGGAAATGAAATCTTGACCCATGAAGGATTTAGGTGTAGTGTCTCCTACTTAGATCCATCTCCCTGGTCTTCCCTTGGATTTTTGGAATATGGGGGTTTTTAACGAGATTGCAAACTCCTTTGATAGGTTTCTTGCGGTAGACTGCATCACCCAAAATAAATCTAGATTTCTCTTTGCCAAAAATTGTGTTAATGTAGCTATTAACATAGTGCTACCAACTAAAGTGACGCTCCTCTCTAGGTTGGGCTCTTCGATCCAACCTATTGGCCTTCTGTCAAAATTACAATAGATATGGGCATCTAAGCACAACCTACAAGAAATAGATGGGATTGAAGAAGAGACACCTTAATGGTCTTGGATCATCAGGGTGGGGATAATCGAAAGCATCTTAACAATGGCCAAGAGTAGAATCTTCCCACTAGCCCTAACCTATCAAAACAAGAGATCGAGAAAAATCTTGCTCAAGACAAGAAGAAACAAATGGATGATCTCACTGCCTCATCCTCAAATGGTTCCATATAGGTTGGTGAAATCCCACTACCTATCAATAACATGACCTCTAGTCAAATGCAGAGTGCCACCCCTGAGGAAGGGGACATGGTGATATATTTGAGTCACAACCCTATCAAAACAGTGACCACGACTAGAGTTGAGGAATCTAAGGATAAAAAGGAAAGTGAGTCAAGGGATCCCACCCAAGATAAGAAAAATATTAGTTTGGAGAATCAGATGAAGACCCTGAAGATGAAATGAAATGGTGGTTTTGTGAACCTTAAGGAAAACTTGCAGCTCTTGGGGTTCTCTTCCACACCCCCGACTACCAAATCCAAATTATGGTTCTCATAAGATGAAAGCGATGAAAAAGAGTGGACCTAGGTAACTTGTAATAATAAAAAGAAGAAGAAGGCAGATGTTGGAGGTGAAGGAAAATTAGGAAGATCTTCATAGAGGGATGTTAGGTCAAAGGATGCAACCCAGGAGGTTGCAGTGGGAAGACAAAGAACCTTGGATGGTCTCTCTGAGAATAGAAAGAAGAAAAATTAACTTCATTTCATGCCTAGGGTGTTCCCTCTACTCAACGTGAGTATATTTGTTGCTTTATTTTTTATGAAAATTCTATCCTAGAATGTGAGAGGCTTGAATAGCCCTCTAAAACAACATATGCTAAGGTGTACATTGATGGAACAAAAAGTAGATATAATTTATATTCGAGAAACTAAAATGAGATCAGATGTCTTCCTAAAGGCTACTAATTCCTTCTAGGATTGTGTTTCCTTCCTTTATAGTGATGTGGATGGAGCATCTAAGTGAATTTCTACCCTTTGCAACTCAACCCATTTTGATGGTGCTCTAATTTATTCAGCTAAAAATTGTTTGATAGTTAAGATACAGAACCTTAAATCTCATCTTCAAAAATGTTTATGCGCCCAATGCAACAACTCTCTAGCATCCCTGTGGTCTTCTTTGGCTAGCCTTATTGTAAATTAGGTGGATTCTTTATGAATGGTTGCTAGAGACTTCAATTCTCCCCTATATACCCCTCAGAGAAATCTGGTCGCATAGAAGACTACTCAAAGAGTATGATTGAGTTGGCAGACTTTATCTCAACTAGGGGCCTGATGGATATCAACCTAAATGGTTCTAGATTTACATGGTCTAAGAGAAGGCTAGGATAGAATCTAAGCCATGTTAGATTAGTTAGGTTCTTGGTGACCAGTAACTGGAAAAACTATGACTCCTTCTCTCTATACCCCTTTCTGAGATCAGAGTCTGATCATAATGCTATTCCCCTATCCTTGGAAGACTCTAGAGAGATAAAATTCTATCCATTTAGATATGAGATAATGTGGTCACATCATCCCAACTTCAAATCTCTAGTTGATCAATGGTGGAATGTCCCTATCAATGGTACCCTAATGTTTCATGTTGCCTAAAGACTCAAAATCCTAAAAGAGAAGGTCAAGGGATGGAACCATTACTCATTTGGGAATATCTTTGAACAAAAGAAAGTCATCATAGATAATTTAAACAACATACAAAAAAATATTGAAGAAAGAAGAGCTTCTAAAGAAGAAAAAGGGAGTAGCTTGAATTAAGAGATCAATGGGTCAAGCTAAATAAGAAAGGAGGAGGTTTTCTGAAAGCAAAAATATAGAATACAATGGCTCAATTGTAGGGGATAAAAACACTAAATTCTTCCACCAATCTACCTTGAAACACAAAAGAAGGAATAGGATTAGAAAGCTAATTAAAGAGGATGGTTCGACCACTGAAAATGAGGAAGAGATGGTTGAGATGTTTATTCATTCTCGTAGTCCCAATAACTTGAATAACAAGGCTAGCTTTCAAAACCCTAATGATTTGCTTGATGTGATCCTGAAAGTGATTATTAAAGAAGATTTGTCCTAGCTGACCGACAAGGTGACCATGCAAGAGGTTAGGGATGCGGTGTTCTCATTTCGAGCCTTCAAAGCCTCGAGTCCTTATGGCTTCCCCCTACCTTTTTTCAAGACCACTGATAAATTATTGGAGAGGATATCTACCTTGCAGTGAAAAAATTCTTCTAGTCAACTAAAATTCTCAATCAAATTAGTCAACATTCATTGCCTTAATACCAAAGATTGAGAAAGATCTTTCCACTAAAGACTTTAGACTAGTTAGCCTATGCAATACTTTGTATAAGATTTTCTCAAAGGTAATGGTTAATAAAATAAAACCTATGCTGGATAATATGATCTCTGTGAATAAAAAAGGGTTTGTCAAAGGGAGACATATCTTCGATGTTGTTATTGTTTCACATGAAATTGTTCGCTCAATGGAAAACAACAAATAAACCCTCTATGGCCTTTAAATTGGGCATCTCAAAAGCCTATGACATACTCTCATGGAACTTTCTCTTTGAATTTTTAAGGAAGTTTGGATTTATGGATAAATTTCTAAATCTGATAGTGCAATATGTGACGACTCCAAAAAAAATTTTGCTTCTAAATGGATCTCCTAGGGGTTATTTCTCTAGTGGAAAAGGGCTTCGACAGGATGACCCACTTTTGGGTAAACGGACAAAGTTGTGTCACACTTTTATAAAGGAAGTGGTCAATGTTGATTCAACTTTTTAAATTGAATCAATAGAAAGTGAAATATATGTTTTGAATTTTGAAATGATGTAAACTAATAAAATGTGTATTTTATGTTTGTAATTTGTTTTTAAATTTTAAAAATTATTTGAATATACTTTATGATATAATTTAGTTGCTGATAAAATATTGAAATTGAAGTTACACGAGGAATCACGCTTTATGTAGTAAATTTTAGCTTTTTTTCTTCAATTGTTTTGTGTATATTGATAACTTGAAACTTTAGTGCAAAAATATATTTTTAACTATTTTTTTATGTATATATATTTTTAAATAAATTTGAAAAATTGTGTGTACTAAAATATAACTCTTTCCATTTGGCGTCACCTTTTTTCCTTAATTATTTGTCCAAATAAGAAAATAATTATATCATCTTAAAATAGACTCTTTTCTTTAGTGCATTTATTTTTTTCAAAAAATTTAAATAATTTTTTGTATTTTTCCTTTACAAGACAATCAACCTTATATTTTAGTGTTGATGACCTACTTTCAATTAAAATAAAATATAAAATATAATAAACTAATTAAAATATTAAAAGATACATATATAGATCTATAAAAGGGTATTTTTACATTTCAAAAAAAATATATTTATAAGAGTAAGAGTTGTTGAAACATCGAGTTTTTCAAAAAAAAAATAGTAATTAGACCCAAAGTGGTATAAAATATACATTTACTAGACAATTCCAATTGAAAAATTTGTGGCCCGTATATAAGATAACTATAATGAATCTTTATAGACCATATGTTTGAGTAAAATTAATTTTTAGTTAGAATTTCTTAAATTCGCTTGTGCTGATAACTTGGCCTGAAACGTGACACAGTTTTATGCTTTGACTCTTTCACCTTATCTTTTCATTATCATTGTTGAAGTTCTAGGCAAAAATATTGACAAACTCATAAAGAGAGGAATATTAAAAGGAGTGAGGGTTGCTTCTACTCTAGACCCTATCTCATATCAATAGTTTATTGATGAAACTGTCATATTTGGAGAAGCTTATGTATCATAAGAAAAGTATTGGAAAAGGACATTGGATAATTATGCCAAGATCTCAGGGCAACACATTAACTATGAGAAGAGTAAGGTAATCTTTTTTAATTTTTTATTATAACCTACAAGAAAAAGTATTAATATCCTTATTTTCCAGAATGTTGTCCTCCCAGATTTTTATTTGGGGTTACCTCTCATTTCCAAATCCCCCTCCTCGGCCTTTTGGAATAGGATAATTGTGAGGTTATAGAAGAATCTGGTTGGGTGGAAAGGAAAACTACTTAGTCTGGTTGGGAAAATTCAGTTGGTAAAATCTTGTCTCCAAAACATTTCAGTCTATTACCTTTCCCTTTTCAAAATGCTAGGGACTACACAACAAAAAGGATTGAGAGGATTCAAAAAATATTCCTATGGACTGGTACTGAGGAAAGAAATAGGATATCCCTAGTAGCTTGGGATAAGATCTATTGTTCCATTAAGTCAAGTGGTCTAGGGATAAGAAAATCAAATCTTTCAATAGGGCATTGTTATGAAAAGTTGGTTGGCAACTAACTGGATTAAAAAAGGACTAGGTTAAAATAATAAAAGCTAAATACCTCAATAATGAAAGGTGCAGCAAATTAATAAATCAGATGGAATTACCCTCGAGGTCATTCATATGGAATAATCATGGGGGCTTCATTGGCTAGGCAATATTATATCATGTGTGTTCGTATTTGGGGGTTTAATATCCCCAAAATGAGGGTACAATATATTGCCTATCACCGAAAATAGGGGGTTTTTTAATTCAGGCTATGAAAAAATACAATATTTGGTGAAAATGGGGGGGCTTTTAATTCGAATTGTGTATTAGGAGGGGATGACAAAAAAGGAGTTTAGGGCAATATTTTTTGAAAATAGGGGGATTCTTTAGTATTCCATGAATGCATGTGATATAACCTAGGTTCACTAAGTGAAGACCCATGGGAATAATGTAGCATTTAAACTAAATCTTTTATTATGAAAGGTGGAAAAATGATAATAGGGAATTGCAAAAAAAATAATTTTTGGGATGATGTATCGATTCAAGACCAGGCCCTCTCAAATTTTCCTCAATTCAAAAATATCAAGCCAATTCGGATAAAAAATTAAAATGACTCGGTAACCAAACATACTAACTCTTACTAACCACCATCTACCTATCATAATAATTGTATTAAGAGTATCGGAACTAAACAGGACTAAACATACTAACTCTCTTATTTTTTTGCTGGATTTCCTTGTCATCAATTTTGTTTCTTTTTTGTCATTGTTCTCTCTTTCATTTTCTCTTTATTTATTTTTTGCCTATATTCTTTAATTCATTCAATATGTTCTTATTGTTTTAATTTTGTGTTCATTATTCTTGTGTTTGGTTGCTTGACTTTTTCTCTTGTAATAATACATTCCCTCCTCTTTTGTTTTTTCTCATTATATTTTTTGATAAAATTTATGTTTTTCTTCTTTCTCCTCTTTGTCTTTGTTTCTCCAATTTGGGCCTTTTTCATTACTTTATTGATATTATGTCTCTTATTTTGTTTATTTATATTTTATCCCCTCTCTTGAGTTGCCACTTGTTCTAACATGGTACCTTCTCTCTCTTTCCTTCCACTTTTTTCTCTCTTTTAGTTGTCTTGGTCTGCAACATCATCCATTTTTCTCTTTATTCTTCTTTCATGTTGGTGATGGATCACAGAGTGTGATCTGAAATGCTGATGCAAAAATACTCATACAATCAAATCTAAAAATATACATTGACAATTGCTAAACTATTTGTAAAAAATTGTAGAGGCTAAAAAATGAGCCATCCCATAATCATATATCAAAACAAAAACACTTCTTACTAGCTTTATAATATATGAACTACACATGTGCTTCTTAGCCTACAATATCTACTTCTTCTTGTGATACAAAAATTGGAGACTACTTCTTCTTGTGAATTAGAAGATGAATTTTCAGGGTGCACATCCTTTGTAGAGTACTTCGAACATGAAGCAGCTCTTTAATAAATTACACCCTCCCATTGAATGATTAATAGAGATGATATACACAATTTTTTCTCTTGTTGAAAACTGAAGAATCGAGAGACTAGATTGTAACTCTTCGCTCAAATGCATTGAATTTAGGGTTTTTATTTGATGCAAAGTAGCGTGGAGGGCAAGGCAATTTATATGTTGTCCAGTCATCATCATTGGAAGCGAAAAATTGATGCTTCAGACATACTGAAAAACTCAGTCAAAACACAATTGTCTGATCTAATTGTAATTGTATAATAATACAATATTCCTTTTCCTTTGCTCTTAGAATAAGATGAATGTCTCTTATCAATCATATCGGGCCCCTCACATGGAGAAAACCGAGGACATTATCTCTCAGCTGTCTTCTTCTTTTCATTTTATTTAGCTTGTAAAAGGTAGGGTGTTTTTCTTGTTTTTTTTTGTTTTGTTTTTTAACTAAATAAGTAATTATTTTCTGTGGTGGAATAAAATTTCGTAATGTTGAAAGCAAGAAGAACATTAAGAAGAATATATTATACTTTATATGTAGATATGAATAAATGTTCAGATAATCAATAACAATTTAATTAGAGTTAAAAGAGGTGATTTAATTATAAAAATAAATGTATAATATAAATAAGATAATATTAATTAATTTTAGTTGTAATTTTTTAATTGTAATATATATTATTAATTGGTTTATCAAAGCATTAGAAAATTAGAATATATTAACTATTTTTTTCTTATTTTAATCTATTTTTGTGATTATAAATTTTATATTGGTGTACAAATTTGAACTTGATATATGTTCAAACCCTACCAACATTTCTATTTTCAACCTATTTCTCGAGAGATGTGATGCTTGTAGACTTTTCTGGGTGCACGTCCTTCGTAGAGAGTGCTTTGAACATGAAACAACTCTTTAAGAAATTACACCCACCCATTGAAATGATATACCCAATGTTTTCTGTTGCTTTAAAACTGAAGAATCCACAGATTAGATTGTAACTTTTCACTCGAATGCATTGAATTTAGGGTTTAGTAGCGTGGAGTGCAAGGCAAAGCACATGCTTCGGTCATACTGAGAAACTCAGTCAATCACGTTTGGCCGCCCAATGAATCTGTCAATTACTGGCCTATGTGGTCATGATGAGTTATCATTTTTTCAAAAGTCCAGTTTTAGACTGTGATCTCATTATATGATACGTTTCTTTACTCTTGGAATAAGATGAATGTCTGTGTGGTGTTAAATTGGGCCCATCACATGGAGAAAACTTGGGACATTCACTCAATAAACTGTAAACCAAAACAACTGTCATGCCCCCTTTTGCTCCATGAAGGGACCAAACAAACAATAAGATATGACAAGTGTTGTTTCTCACGTCATACGTCATCTATGAGTGAGAAGCTAACTCGAGATGAAAGATGATCTCTTGCCTCTATTTCTTCCAATCATCAATATTATCTACTTTATACTCTAGTCAACAAAAGAAGTCTTTTTTGTGGTGCTTGATTTTTTTGCTAGTCTTTTGTTGTCTTTTGGCTATTGTTACTTTAATTGTTTATAACTATTAGCAGCTTTTTGTTATCTGAACTGTTAAAGGGTTTCGGGTCTCTTCAAAACCTATTTGTTCCTTAATCAAAAACAAAAGTAGGCATGTGGATTTCCAAGTATTTTGAAACTTTTGTCAAGTGTAGAATATATGGCTCTAAGAATGCAATCACAAGATGACTTGATGAAATCTCCATTCCAGAATGTTGGACTCTGTTAACAATGCACATTTTACATTTTTTTCCAAAAATTGAAAGAGAAATGACTCCACAATCTTCAAATGTATTGAAATAACCAACCATCTACCATATGTATTGAAATTTAACTCACAATTTATATTATTATCTCTCTATAATTTTTTATGCATAAAATATCATAAATAATTTCAAACCATACACCTATATATTTCAAATAGCTATTGTTCACCACTTAAGCGTGGTTCGTATGTTAAGAGGTGATTGGGGGTGTGATGCACAACAATAAAATATAAAATACTATACCCAAATAGTGGACACCATTTCCTTTTGAAGCAACTTTGCCCTTGGCTTTCCTCTCCAAAAGAGTCATCCTATCCTAATGTGACTTCAAATTTGTCACCATAGCCTTTTATGGCTGATATTAAGAATCAAGATAAAAAAAAATTGCAAAATTTTACAAAAGAAGTCTTTTCTATGCCTCATTCTATACCTGAAAGAATATTATGGTGGCTTATAAAAATATATTTCCTAACAAAATTGAAGTTTAAGCAAATCTAATATTAATAGTGGACTTGTAAATATCTTAGATCATGAAAATTTGTTGGTAATGTTCACTAACATAAAGACATTATCGAATTAATTTAGACATCTTTGTGTGTTGGAAGAAATTAATGTTAAGTAAAAAATATTAATAAAAATAGTCAATGTACATTACTAAATATAATCAAAGCTATATTTTTTCTCTAGATAATATGTGAATGAGAGTGAAACAATTATGGGTCGAAAATATACAAGTTGTAAATTAGTGAAAAACATTTAGCAACAATTTAATATTCTAAAGTTGGATAATATAATTTATTTATATGCATCATTTTGGGTGAAACTTTAGGATAAAAAATTATTAGAGGGAAGGATTTTAATGATCTTATTATTTATGTAAAAGATATACTAAAAAAATTATAAAAATTTAAGCACTAAAAATTAAGAAAAATTTATGCATGATGAATTTTTAATAGCTTGTCTTTAATATTAGAATAATAACATTATGAATTCTTACAATTTATCATATAGTTTTCAATCTAAGATGAGTTAGTGAACCATTTTTTTTTATAAAAGAGTCCAAACATTATTTATAAATTATTACTTGTCAACTTTTTTTTTAAATCAATCTTTTAAAAAGAATCAAACATTGCAAGAAAACATTTTTAATATTTTTATTTCCGTTACTCACATTTATATTTAACAAACTAGCCTACACTACAATATTTAATTAATTTATATTAATGTATATATAAATTAAAGTTTAATGAAAATTGTGTTTTCATTTATAGTGACTTGATCTAATAAGAGAGCAAATGATAAATATTAATTGTTGTCAAATTTATTGGAAATGTTTGTAACATTCAAAATAGAAATTAGGCACAATCAAATGCCAGTCTTATATCACACACACTAAGCAGCATATTAAGCTTAGAGAATGTCAATCAACTCTGAGTGTTTAACACTTTTAAACCTTGAAGTCAAAGCTTAGTGTGTGTGATTTAAACCATCCACAATTCAATCTGTGTTGTTTTAAAATGGGTAAGATTCATATTGGTGAGGATGATAACGACAGTGTTTGGCCATTCTGCAAGGTTGTAGACGCGGGTTTGGATGCTTGCACATATGGATTGTCAATGAATAAGATAGAAGAAATTTTTTATTAAAAACTTGTATTATATTCATGTTTAAGTGGTTTTTCTCTATGAAAATACTCATAGATCCTAAAATTCGGAACTCTCATGTCCAAGGAATATTTTCTCACTTTTTCTACTATAACCTTTATACAAAATCACTTTAAATTATTCTTACTGTGAAACAATCATGTCTGACACCATTATCCTTGTTCTCCTTGTTTTTTTTAATTAGATATATTAGAAGCTAAAATTTAAAGGGCTTATGTGTATCATGTATCTATATCTTCGTAGAGGAATTTTACAAATATGTTTCATCAATTTTGTGTATGGTTGAATCATTTATACTTTAGAGAAATGAACCTTCAAGAGTGTTGGCAATTGACACTCATCTGATGGTTTCTAGTGGTTTCCAGTGGCTGACTATTGGTTTAGGGTTGTCATTGATGGAAACTCTTCATGGAGATTCGATCCGATGATCATAATTCTTCGTATCCGAAAGCAGGTGTTAACCAATAGTTGATTAATCGGTATTTCAAGAAGAACAAAACATTTTTGGGTTTGGAAGCTTTCCGGTGATTGTGGTGCATTGAATCGTGTTTGGGATGATTGGGCTGACTTAGAAACCATTTTAATATTGTTTTGGCAATTTGCATTTATCTTTGGTGATCCGGTCAAGCTGATATGAGAATACACATTACACTAGCAGGCTAACATGACAAATAACCTATTTATGGTTGTCGATATATAAGTTCGGTGTGGATGATATTTTTGGTGAATGGATGCAATTGTATCTGAGCGAGAGGTGATCGAGAATCCATTTTGGCACAGTTTCACGTGCGCATTCTTGATCTGGTAGCTGACTGAGATAGAGAACAGGGTAGAACAATAGCAGTGATCCAGTCAGTATATTTAGCACTCAACCGAAACTCATCCAAGCATTGTAGATGTTATTTCAGGCTTCATTCACTATAATTCATCACTGTAACTATCTTGTAAGGAAGTGAGTCTTCCCTGAGGGTTGTAGCCTTCAAGGTGATTGTAATTGAGCAGTGAGCTCTAAGTAGTGTGCCTAAATGCCTGTGCATTCCCATTTTATAATAATTTTTCTCTACTGGTCATAGTGGAATAATATTGTGGGTTCAAATCCCACCGTGGTTTTTCCTATTTGGGTTTCCACAAAAAAAATCCGGTGTTATGATCTTGTGGTTGTTTATTTTATGTTTTTGCATTTCAGTTTCAAGTATTTGCTTCCAGTGGTTTAAAGTTAAGTTTAAAAATCTAATAACCGGTAGATCACTAATTCACCCCCCCTCTCAGTGATCCCTGATTCCAACAATTGGTATTAGAGCATAGGTCCTCTAAGGAAGTTTAACTGCTCGAGAAAGGTTTGGGAGATTGATTCAATGGATTTCGACTTTCAAAGAAGCTCAGTGTGGCACTTGAGGATCTTGATGTAGCTAGAAATAAGATATATACCATGAAGAAAAACATGAATTTTGTTGATGATTTCATCAATGACTTGAAGGATCAAGTGAACACTTCAAGAGAAGAGAGGAAAGAATTGATGGACAAGCTGAAGGAGAAAGAAGATCAGATCATGGAATACCAAGCTAAAGATGATGAAGTTAACAAGCTTGAAAGAGAGAATGTTGCTTTGAAGAATGAGATGCAATCTATTGTGATAAGGCTGACTAAGGAGATTGAGGACTGGAAGAAGAATTAAGAGAATTTGGCACAATCATTGAAGGAAAGACCTGATGAATGCTTTAGGCTTACCTATGAGAATGATCGGTTGAAGCTTTAGTTGACACAATCAAGGAATAATGGTTAAGAACTTGAAAGACATATTGCTACCTTAAGGGATGAACTTGCTACTACTAATGAATACAAAGACAAATTTAAAGATATCTCAGAAAGGCTTGATAAGATGTTGAAGAGTCAAAGATATGGAAAGGACATGCAAGGACTTGGATTTGAGAAAGGTGAATCCTCTGGATCTAGACAAGGCAATGCAAAACCCGATCAGAAGAAGAGAAAGAATCCTCTAGTAAGACAGCCTAATGCTCATAAATTCAATGGTAGATGTTTTACTTGCAGCAAATTCAGTCATATGGTGAATCAATGTAGAAGTAGGATGAATAATGGAATGAACAACATGAATAATTTTCCTACCTTTACCATTTAGTGCTTCATATGCAATAATTTTGGTCACAAGTCAAATATGTGTAGAGCAGTAATGAATAACTTCCAGAACAAAAGGTTTTATGTTTGTAAGATGTTTGGACATATCTCTAACTAGTGCAGGATGAGACCAAATCAGATGAACTTTAGACTTATGCAAAAGAATGTTGTTTGTCGTGCATGCAATAAAACCGGTCACATTGCAAAGTAATGCAGAAGCAAGAATAATGCTTTGGTAGACAAAAGAAAATCAGATGAGAAAGGAAAAGTGAAGGTAGAAGAGATCAAAGACAAACATGAGAAGTTAGAACAGATGAATCTGAAGCAGAAAATTGATCTACACCCGAATACAGTGCAAGATCTTCATCCGGTAACTAGGGCTTTATGCCTTAGGGGAGATTTTTCATGCAAATTCTAAGAACCCCCTCTTTGGTGGTCTACAATTGATTCTGGAAGATTGTAGAAGGATTGAATCATATGTGCAAATGTTATCTGTGAATTTTAGAAAGGATTTGATACTCCAATTAGTGACTCTGTGAAATCATGGTAATTGGTTGCAGCACTTATTGCAGTGGAAAATTAGGTTTTCGATGGATAAAAATGCATTTTGAAGCTTCATTTATCACAATGCAATCAAGAAAATAGTCCAAAGAAGAAGAGAAAAGTGATTTGGTGATTTCAACAGCGATTTTAGTCATTCTAAAGCGAATTTCAGCACCCGGTTGCGAATCAAGGTATTTATCTATTCAGGCTTTCAGTTTTCACAAACACTAGCATTTGAAATGGCTTCATCTTCTGGTATCGCTACCCCTTTGGTGATCGAGATTAAGGACAAGGTCAAACCTGCTTTCAAGAAACACCCTTTCTAGTCTTTTGAAGATGATCCAGAAGGTGCATTCTCATTGGTACCCTACGACATTCACCATAATGAAGATATCAGGGCTTACATCCATTGTGATCTCGATGAGTTTGCAAACACAAATATGTTGGACCTGTACAACAAACACTTGGCAGAGGGTTTGGGAAATCTCAAACCCAAGTACAAAGTTCTTCAAGACAAGGGTTTCTCGCAATTCGTCCATTTTTCGTTGTTCGACAAAGCAAAGTGGATCCGATATATTCTTAGCCGAGTTCAGGATGAATTCTTATTGCTTGATAGGTCGAACAAGATCACCAAAAAAGTGATCCAAGTCATGGCATGCCTAGCTGAAATCAGTGAATTGCCCAACCTGAGGAAAGTGTCACTTGATATAGTGATAGCCACAACTAGTTCCAAGTTTGACAGCAGAGCTATGACCATAAGCGATATTGTGGAGAATGATGTGAAACTTGCATCAATGGTTGTTGGTTACAAGGTTTACCAGTCAAGTAGGTACAACTCTGTCTCTGGTACTGCCATATACACTGCATACCAAGTGCTCAAGGATGACAAGAGATATGACCTATGTTCAGCTCTCCTAAATGAGTTATTAAGAAATTTGAAGAAGATTAAGAAGGATTAAAAAGCACACTTTCAAATATGGTACTCTTCTTATCGTCTTGGCCTTATACTTTTTGAATGAGATACCTTGTGTAAAAGGAAAGGTCCAGTGGGCCTATGATAGATTGGTGGCAATGCAGATTAAAGAGGGATTATGGGGAATTGGAAATGCAAAAATGAGAATATCCGCTCTCTAGGGATACTTCAAATCCTTCCAAGTAGCAATGAAAAGAAGAGAGAGGATCTGTAAGGAAATTGTGGAGAAATATGAGCAAACCATATGCTTCATGGTCGACAAAGATCAATACCAAATAGAAGTTGTGGAACCCAGAATAGTATGGATCATGTCCATGGGTTATGAAGTTGACTCCATCACACTTGAGGCTTATGCTCAACATTTACTAAGTCAATCGGTGGATCCTAAGGGAGATTCGGAACATTCAAGGAGAAAGATCTTGAATTGCATAGACAATTCACTACACCTGCCAGAAAAAGAAAAGTTACTAAGATGGTTGAGGAGGTGGTAGCTCAGATGGGATTCACCCAGGAGGAGGTGAAGAAATAAAGAGAAAGATATGCGCAGAAGGAGGCCAAAGAGGAAACCAAGAAACCTAAGGTTGATTTGGTTCCCTCCAAGGTCAAAGCTAAGGAGACCAAGGATGTTCCTGCTCTGGTGGCACAATCTATAGGACCTAGCCCATCCGCAAAAGGTGTGTTGAAGTAGAAGGAGAATCTTAAAAGGACCTATGTTGTAATATCTCTAGTAGCTTTTGAAATAGAGTCTGAGGAGGAAACAGGAAAGGCAAAGGAGAATTTGTCAGAGTGATGAGGAAGTCGCAGTCCGATGGAGTCCAACAAAGCAAGAAGGAAAAATATGATCATGTCCCTGCTGTAAGACCTAAGAGAGAAAGGAAAGTTAAAACTCAACCTAAGTCTAGTAATAAACAAGGTAAATCTGCATATGTTCCTTCATTATTAGTAGATCAGTTGACTGATGATATAATTGTAGACAGTACTCTGAAGAATATTGGAGTGTGTTATACGAATTTGAATGAGGCTGGTCAAAGAAAGGTAGAGGAAGAAGTTGTATTATATTTGCATAATTTTAGCAAAACACTAATTGAGCTAGAGAAGAGCATTCCCAAGGATATGTACAATCTTATTGATGCAAGGAGAATGACAGCCAACAAAACTAACAAAGAGATGAAGGAGAGCGAGCTAATAAATGTATGTACCTGTATCACTCATGATGAAGCCAAGAGGATGATTGAGGAGGCTAATAAGAAATAATTCTGAAGCAAGAACAGGGCTAACAGACTAATAAGTAAGGAAAGAAATAGAGGATATATGGAGAAAAATCATTCAAAATGATCCCTTGTTCAAGGATGCATTTAAGTCCTCTTAGTTGGAAGAAAAGCAAGGTGTTTTCGGTGGTCAGAAGGATGAAACTCAAACTGAGGGACATCCAGAAGATCAAGTTAAAAATACACTTGATGTTGAGACCGGTGATACGCCTCCAGTGGTAGACAGCTCCACAACCCCTGAGATCCAAAAGGATGATACTAGACCAAGTGGCAACACCGGTGCAAAAGATAAAAGGGATGAGTCAGAGAAGAAGGATATTGAAAGTACAAAAACAAAGGTTGTTGAGTCTGACAAAGGAAAAGGAGTAGCTAGTCCAGCAATTGTCACTCCTCTGATTACAGGGACCCCACCTTAGATCCCTATCAATCTAGATGGTCCAGTGAACCTTTTAAAGATGTTTGTTGTGGAAAATCTCATGCTTGCAGCTGTTGTGCAAGTCCAGGCTAGCCAGGATCTGGTGAAGTCTAAATCTGAGGATAAAAAGATAATTTTGAAGTCGGTATATGTTTTTTAGAAGGTGGCTCCAAATGTACAGTTGGATTCTAACAATAGCCCCTCCGATATAGACAAGCAAATAGGTATTTTCCAAGGCAAGCTTGCTAGTATTTCACAGTGCTTTGATCCTAATGTAACTTTAACCAGAAGTGTTGAAGGGCGGATTATAGTTCTAAATGATCAGATCTCAAGCCTCCAAGCAGACAAGGACAAAATTTTAAGAAAATTTGGTGAACTTTGGAACCTAATTGCCCCCGATTGGACACCATGTTGAGTAATAAGGTAGATTGTATGAAGGAAATGGTCTGGCATGTGTAATATGACCTAAGGGAATTAGAGATTCATGTCACTATTTAGTGCATTCATCATAGTTTTGGATAGCTTGAAGAATGGGTGGGATGCTCATCTAGGATTTTTGAAGACTATTTATGCTGACATCTTCAAGTATTTATAAATATCTTTGTATATAAGTTTTGGACAGCACCCCATCTTTGGCATTGTTGTCAAAGGGGGAGAGGAATGGTGAAAAATGTACAGTATAGAAGAGTGGAATTCTTTGTCTAAGGGGGAGCCTTAGAAATACTTTTGATTCTTTTGAACCGGTGTACAATGCTCAACACTTAGTCATTTTTTACGAGTGTTGTCATCAATGGCAAAGGGGTAGATTGTTGGCAATTGACACTCATCTGGTGGTTTCTAGTGGCTAACTATTGGTTTAGGGTTGTCATTGATGGCAACTCTTCATGGAGATTTGATCCAGTGATCATAATTCTTCATATCCAAAAGTGGGTGTTAACCATTAGCTGATTAACTGGTATTTCAGGAAGAACGGAGCATTTTTGGGTTTGGAAGCTTTCCGGTGATTGCGGTGCATTGAATCGTGTTTGGGATGATTGGGCTTACTTAGAAACATCATTTTATTATTGTTTTGGTAATCCGCATTTATCTTTGGTGATCCGGTCAAACCGACATGAGACTACACGTTACACTAGCAGGTCGACATGACAAATGACCTATTTTGTGGTTGTCGGTATATAAGTTTGGTGTGGATGATCTTTTTGGTGAATGCATGCGATTGCTTGCGAGCGAGAGGTGATCAAGAATCTATTTTGGTGCAATTTCACGTGCACATTCTTGATCCGGTAGCTGACTAAGACAGAGAACAAGGCAAAACAGCAGAATTGATCCAGACAGTATATTTAGCACTCAACTGAAACTCATCCAAGAATTGTAGATGCTATTTCAGACTTCATTCACTGTAATTCATCACTGTAACTATCTTGTAAGGCAGTGAGCCTTCCCTAAGGGTTGTAGCCTTTCGGGTTTATTGTCATTGAGCAGTGATCTCTAGGCAGTGTGCCTGAATGCCTATGCATTCTCATTTTGTAATATTGTTTTGCTACTGGCCAAATGGAATAATATTGTGGGTTCAAATCCCACTATGGTTTTTCCTATTTGGGTTTCCACGTAAAAAATATGGTGTTATGATCTTGTGGTTGTTTGTTTTATGATTCTGCATTTCAGTTTCAAGTATTTGCTTCCAGTGGTTTAAAGTTAAGTTTGAAAATCTGATAACCAATAAATCACTGATTCACCCCTCACACCTCCTCACAGTGATCCATGATTCCAATAAAGAGCACATTAATCAATAGCAAGCAGATGTACTTTACCCCCTACCTCCCCCTCACAGTGATCCACGATTCCAACAAAGAGCACATTAATCAATAGCAAGCAGATGTATTTTATCGATAACAAATCAAACTTCTCTTTTGTATAATAGATTGGACCTCTCGTCTTCTGAGATGGTTTACAACAAGAAGTTCATTCAACAGATGAATTGTATATGTTTTTATATTGAAAGATTATTTCTCAAATCAATAACTATAAAAAAAAAAACATCAATTATTTAAGATCCAGAACTCATACAGCTATGTATCAAAACTATTTGTAAGCTCTTTGCAGAGATTTCTAAAGGCAACAAAAAGCAGAGCCATCCCATAATCATATATAAAACCAAAAACACGTCTTACTAGCTTTAAAATATATCAATTACAACGATTTGGTTGCTGTGTAAAACTCCCACAACTGCAAACATGTAAACTGAGGACTGCAAAATCTACAAGGACTATATAGCATAAACTAGAGGCGAGAAAGATTGGATCCAAGAGGGAAGTATGATACAACAATTGGGGCACCACTTGTTTAAGACTTGTTCTTCTTCTTCTTGCTATCGACATGCCCTCCTCCTTCTTGTGAATCAGAACATGAATTTTCTGGGTGCACGTCCTTTGTAGAGAGTGCTTTGAACATGAAGCAGCTCTTTAAGAAATTACACCCACCCATTGAAATGATACACCCAATATTTTCTCTTCTCTTACCTAAAACTGAAGAATCCACAGATTAGATTGCAAAAGCTCTGTCGACTGCATTTGGTCTTACACTTGCTGATCGTTTATTTTAATCCAAAGAAGCGTAGAGTGCAAGGCAAAGTATGATTGTTGGAAGAAAAAATGAGCTACATTGGTCATAATAAATCAAATCACTTTTGGTTATTCAATGGGTACATTGGATCTGTAATGTACGCCTTAATTCATTACAACTAAAACGTCCAAATCATAGATTTGGAATCTTTTACAAGAGGCTACAAAACGCAATTATTTGTATGTAAATTTTCAATAAGTCTATTTAGAGATCAAAAATGTATAATTGATCTTATTTATTTCAATTTATTAATTAATTGAAAATCAAAATATGATTATTTTTTATTTTCAATTAATTAATAAATACACTCAATAATACATTTTTATCTTGAATAGACAATTTACTAATTATACAATACCTTCTTAACTTTAAAAATAAATGCTCACATTATTCAAAGTTAAAATGGACTGATGTTAAATTGGGCCCATCACAGAGAGAAAACGAAGGCCATTGACTTCACACAATATATAAAGAAATGGTCATTGTTTACTCTGTAATAGGAAGAATATATCATATTTCTTACTTCAAATAAAGAATCATAATGAACAATAATTAAATTTAAAATAAGTGATTAAGATATTATTAACATTAATTTAAATGATGAAATAATGTTATTTAAATTTATGTTAGGTAGTCAATTTTTAGTGCGATGGATGTTTTTAAGTAATTTGTTAATATGTTATAAAATTTAAAATCAGTAAAAAAATGATTTTGGAATTGAGATATTTATTGTTTTTTTCTCTAATCTACTTCTATAATTGTACAATTGATCTCCATGTCTATGACACTGAATCTTATATGAGGGTCTAAACTTCACTAGCTCCAATATTACAAACTTGTTTTCCTTGATGTTTGCAACATGTGTCTTAAGAGTTGTGGTACCAATATATGTACCCTTTAAGTGTTTTCAAGGATAATATTGTTCTCTTTTGTCAAATTCTTCACATTATATCAACAATACATAAACATTATTAAAGTTGACAAATAGTCATGTAGTATTTTTGGAGTGCTAATGCAATGTCAATGTTACATGATAATACTTTGGAAGTTATATCTATGCTCCTACAAAACTCCTCAAATAAGTCATTAATAATGATAATGAATTATGGTTTTCTCTTGTATACAACACTTGAAATGTACTTTAAAATATTTCATACTTTAGTCATCTCATATAGCTAGTTACAAAGTAGAGAACATGGACCCAAATTTAAATTTAAAATTTGAAAGTTTGCAACTCAAATATGTTTCCATAGATACTAACCTAGATTAGTTCCACATTCATTGATTCAGCGTGTGATAGTGAATGGATAAAATAAGTAGGAATGGCCCTTAGTGATGTGCCAAGATGGAATTAGTTAGGATCAAGTAGCTTTCTAATTTCCATGCAAAATAATTTTTACATAGTAGTTATGTATTAGAAAAATAATGTCAAATGTACCCAAAATGAAAGAAAAATATGCACACTATGCATTTTATCCATTATATGTTACCCCTACTTTGACTTTCATGTTAACTGCCATGAGAATGCATGCCAAAGTAAAATTGAGTAGCCATCATGAAAGTAATTTATTCAAACACTCATAAAAATATATAGATAAGGTACAAATACCACTTCTTAGAAAATTCTTTCTTGGAATGAGTGTCCTATTTAAAAACTTGTAGAACCTAAAAAATAATTTAATGAGTAACATCATATAGGAATAGAAAAAAATAATATGACATTTAATATCAAAAGAAAAAAGAAAAAGAGGAAAAGTTTGAGAGATGGGTTAATTATGGCCAAATGATATGCCACATATGGAAAAAAATTAATAGATATACGGGTGGTTGCAAGAAGTTGAGTCCCACTTTTGGGCAAAAAGTGGAAGTGTTTTCCCTATTTTTGAAATTCTCTGTCGATTGATGTCAAAATTTGAGGCACTTAGAGATTGAATCTAAAAAAACTTCACTAATAGAAAATGTAGTGCTTGGAGTCTAATTTTCAAATATGTAATTTATTTCAATACCCACATGGTATAAATTTCTTTTTAGTAGGCATGTTTAAAAATCACTTTTTCAAAATGCTTGTTTTAGGACCATACCACACATGTGTACGACCACCATATTTTGTCGTAGATAAATGAATTTTTGCAAATCCTTCTAGGAAAAGATACCTAAGACATCAAATATTGATGAGAATATTTTTTCTTCTTTTTTTATTGAATATATGTTTTTTAGTAATTTTTAATTGACTATAAAGTACATTTTCAAAACATCCGGTGTACGACCACCATAATTTGATGAAAATTACATATTTTTAAATTCTTATTTTTTTAATCTTCAAAAGAATTGTATGTAGATTGATGTCATATAATTTATTTTCCAAAAACCAAAAAACCAAAAAAGTTATTAAAGTTTTACTGAACCTCACCATTTTACATTTAGGTACCACTTTTGATTAATAAATAATGCAAAAATAGTAAAAATAATCATATCACTATGAAATTTAGATTTTTTAAATCAAGACAGTGAGAACTCTGATGGGTTTTCGTTTCATCAAAAAATACGATCAGGAAGACCTTCAAAAAATTACGGCAAGGCATAAATCTGGTATTCTAGTGCCTTAGCCATTTTTTGGAGGTCCAAGCATAGGCTTGGTCCCACCAAGCCTAACCCAAAACCAAAACTAAGGCATAGGTGTTTTTTCTGCTCCATGTTTTATGAAACAAGTGCCCGTTATTTGAAATTCAAAAAACAGGCACCCGTTTTGAAATTTAGAACATTTTAAGAAACGTGTGCTCGTTTTTAGAAACGTGTACCCATTTTTAGAAAAATCATGCACCCGTTTCTCTATGGTTGTCTGATCCTAAATGGGTACCCATTTTATTTTTATGGGTCAAGGCCTCGAAGCTAAACGGGTGTCTGTTTCTTAAAAAACGGGCACTCGTTTCTAGCAGCAAATTTTTTTGTCTGCAGAATTCCGTGGAATTGGGACCCAACTTCTTGCACCCACCCATACCTTGAGGTAACAAAAGTGATTTGGTTCCATTCAAAATGGATTTTGGTCTTGTAGTAGTCATTGTAACCATACCCAAGAAAGGAATTTTTTTGACCTTATGCAAAGAATGCAATTGAGTTGAGTTAGATTTGGTTATGGAGATGGTCGCCCAATGTCAAGAGAGATAAAATAAAAATAAAAATATAAGAAAATGAATATAGTATAATAATATTATACAATTCAAGAGTTTAATATGCAAAGGATATTGATTTTAAATTATAAAGAATCTTATGCTTATAAAAAACAAGATAGTAATCAATGATGTAATCTAACTAAAGATATTGGTCCATGAGCATTAAATGAATCTAACTTAAAATCTAGAAACCGGTGATGTAATTAGTGTAATGCCCCGCCAGGAAACCCTGAAGGGATAAGCCAAAATAACACAAGAATGGAGTGCAAATTTTTTTTTTAAAGTTACAACACATAAGATGCAACACGATAACAAAGATTCAGATAACATAGCGGAAGACATTAACGATAATCTCCTAAAGAGTTTCCCAACGAGATTACTTAAATTTTCACAATACACTTTACACACACAATTAATCCAAAAGCTGAATATCTTAATAACGAGATAATTCACAATCAGGATAATTTCTTTCAAAGGATGGAAATATAAATCATAACAAAGATTCATCATTTAAGATCCATTCATAAACTTCATTCGATCTTTTCATTTAAAATTACAAACCATACATATAACATTCTAACACACTAGGATTTTCATCGAAAACATAAGAGATCTTACCTAGCATATTTAAATTCCTTAACAACAACTGAGTATGATTCATTACTCTAAGTTACATTCATTCATAATCCAATTCATAGCATTTCAAAAGATGATTTCACACATGCATCACGATAAATCGCATCTCAACCAATTATGCATTCGATCAACGAGGCATTCAAGATAGACTGAATATAAGCATTTAAAAGTTAATTCCAATTATCCACTTAACCATTCAACATAAAATAACCATACATGAAAAAGCTGAATAAAGGAACCATAAGAGAATACACCACATAACACCATAATGATCTCGGAGTTCACCCCTAAAGGGCTACATCTCCGGGTCTGCGCAACTGCAAGACCCCCTCGGATAAATAATAAGGTTAAGAATACAAGAGGTTACATCTTACAATCCAGCCATCAAGGTGATACATAAGCAATATACACGACCACAACGGTCAATAATACATAAACGATCCTTAGAAAGAACAGGATCCAGCTGAACATAATCAAAGCTAAAACAAGAGGTCCAAGAGAGCATCCATAACACTGAGCCATCACCGCCCAAGGGTCTAATACGAAACCGACACTCACAAGAGCAAAGACAAGGGACGACTCTCAAAGGAACTCAAAACAGGACAAAACAACAACACACTAGCGGACGTAGGGACAAGTGTCATCACACAACCTGGTATGGATACCATGGCAAGTCTTCATAGGTCCCGGCCCATACACTGGTAACCCTGGCAACCTAATCCGAACTTCCGGCCCATCCAAGCCTCATGTGGACCCACACATCCTCTCGTGAAGACAAGGAAGGTAGTTTGCCATTTCAGGCCTTCTCACAGCATGTCGAATCTATGATAACACTCGTCTCATGTGTGAGGCACATTATCTTATTTAGAGATTAATTTCCAATCTACTTAGGTTATCACTTATTAGACTCACTTTCGACGGGTTATCCAGCAACCACTTTGGGCGCGGCCCCCAATCGAAAGCCACTTTCCCATACGACACTAGACTAACTTAGACGAACTCAAACCATGGAATACACATGGTAAGACGAACGGAGTTCAAGAAGGAGAACAATCATCTGGTCAAACACGACTCAACGGTAATCACTTACTGACGGTACTCTAATCTAGATACCTGACAACTAAGGTTAACCACGAATCATTATTCGACTCACTCAAAAGGATATGACCAATTATGACAACATCACAATACAACAATCAACTCGGAATTCAAGGACTGATACAGGAACACCAAATCATCCATACGACAGGGTCCTACTTACAAAGCAAAACTTGCCATTTCATAATTAAAGCGACTACAGTAATTAAACTCGCAATGCAATAATCAGAAAAGACATTATTCCCTCAAGTTGATTTAAACATTAAAAACGATCAAGTTTTCTACATGATCTAAAAACATATTACAGTTATCTACCTTGTCAAGGGATAAGTCGTTCTTGGTTTTCTAACTCCTAAGGTTCAAGCATTGAACAGGCAATTTAAGCCGTAATGAGTTTTAACCAATTCATATTATTAAATCTCAGACAACCGTTAATCAACTCAAATAAGGTACTTAATCTCCCAATCAAAACGTCATTACATACTGGTCTAAAATCAGCCTCTACAGATTCATAATTTCAATTCCAGTTACATAATACGAATTACGGAAATAAAAATAAAGGAAATTCAGTTGTAGATACTCATTTCCAACGCACATGATATAAACTTATTAATCTAAGATTGGACCCAAGCATAGCCAAATAACATTTGATGATGAAATTATCAATATTAGAACTCAATTAGACAAGGTACACAAATCATGAAATAAACTTGAATGACTAATTCACCTATAAATTCCATTATATACTCAATCAAAATCAAGTTATCATTTATCATGATATGCCCTCCCATCATAATTAAGCATCTAATTAAACTAAACATTAAACACAACTCTCTCTAAAATGATATAAAAATCATATGTATTTTTTTTTCAAATGCCAACAAAATACATTAACACAACCTCCCCTCCTTTTTTTTTTTTTTTTTTTAACCACGTTAAAACAACAAAACAACGCATTTAAAATAAGCTATGTTCTTTCTTACAAAGAAACGCATTTAAATAAACTAGGTTTTCCTTTAAAAAAAAACGCATAAAAAAAAAAAACTAGGTTTTAAACCAAAGCCACGCGTTTGAAAACGCGGCTAGGGCACGCGGCGGCGCTCGCAGGCGGCGCCCACGGTGGTGCCCGCAGGTGCCGCGGCGCCCTGCGGCCACCGCCGTGAGCCGCGGCCTAACCAAGGCGAGGGAGGAGCACGGGACGGGGAGAGGAGAAGGGGGGGAACGCGCGGGGGAGAAGGGAGGGGGCGGCCGGAGCTCCGCTCCCCGCCTCCAAACCCCAAACACAGTCCGCTAAAACAAAATACAAACGCACACCCCGAAACAACAAACAAATACGCCCAGTCCAAACACAAAGAAAAAAATACGTTTTGACACTTAATTCGGACACACAGTCCGGCTAAAAGATAAAAACGCACGGGGGGGTAAAACAGTTAAATTTTAAACACAAATACACAGTCCGAAATTCACCACAAACGCCTAGCACAGGGATTTGATGAAAATTCCAATTCTCCAACACAATGGGGTTTTCCCAACACCCAACAGCAATGAGGAAAATAAACATTTCCATTTCAAAAAAAAACTAAGATTGAGAGTTTGATCCTACCTGATCTCGCGTTCCTGGCAAGATCGGCTGAAGAATCCCAATCCCCAGCTGTCCAGATCCTTCTTTCTCCATCCACAATCCTCCAATTTCATCCCCCAATATCTTTTCCAACCAAAATCCTCCAAAAATGTCCATCCTTCCAATTTTCCCAAATTTGGGTAATATGGAAGAGTTGACCCCAAAAATTTCCATTTTTGGAATAAAATCTTTTATTTACAAAATAATTCATAAAATTAATCCTTTTCTAATTATTAACAATTTAACTTGCTTTATCAATTCAAGACGATTTTCTCAATTAATCAAATTTAGCCGTTCAAATTTAATAATCCAACAGAATACAGTCAATCTATTGCGATAATAAAAACAAAACTTTCTTTTTCGACAACATATATAAATAATGCATTTAACATTCAAAATCAATCATTTATTCAAATTTACTTCCAATTTAAAACAGGCAATTCATTAACAACGAAAATCGCATAACGAATTCTCAATCAATTTAATCCATTAATCATCAATGCACAAATGCATATTTACTCAAATAATTACTAAGGACTAATTAACCAAATTAACCATGCACACCAAGCACGCAAATCGAGAAAGTCAACCAAACAGACGACTCGCAAACCCAAACAAACAGGGATTACCGACGACGACTGGCGATGCTCACTAGAGCACGACTAAGGTCGACTAAGGTCTTACGACCACCTAATCCGACTCTAGGGATTAAAAAGGGTATACTCAAACCTGCAAAACCAGGTGACGACGAACCTTGCACTCATGCGACTTCGTACCTGAAATCTCCTGCAACGAACGATCATACATGCATACATATATAATAACTTAATGAATGCGTTAGCTCGATGAATACCATGAAATAAGAACACTAAACAACTAGCATAAAACTAGTGAGAAAACCACATCAATAGCTATGCGTAAAATCAACATCTGATTATAATCATAATATCACAATAAACTGATCAAGATTAAACCAAGGTTAGAGATCGATTACGGTAGGGGTACTACAATTAGAGATAATTAGATGAACTAGCATGATAGAATGAGTGCAACTCAACTAAGACTTGATAAGTGTCAATTAACTACATAAGACATGGACACATGATTAATTAATATAACTAACTAGAGATAAACTTGTCCTATTCAGGTTCACAAATAATAATATAAATTAAATGTAAGAAAAATAAAATTCACCAACACTTCACATAATCATAACTTAGGAAGAAATAGATAGAGGGATCTTGACAACATGTAGCCATATTAGGTACCCCTATAAAAAAGTGGAGAATGAGAGAAGGCACATGAAAAATATTCTCCTAAAGTGTAAAAAGGGCTCAAAAGAATTAAAAAAAAAAATAACTTCAATAATAGAAGGAAGAGATACCATGCGAGCCCCCTCAATATGTAGACTCTTATCACTTTCTTCACTCAAGATCGAGACTCCATCATAATAATCCAAAACCTTATGAAAATAAATGGAACAAAATCTAAAGTGGATGATGCATACTTTGAATGTTGGTCAAAGATATCTAATAAAATTCTGAATTCTTACCAATGCTCATAGGATGGATCAACCACCATATATGTTTTAGGTATAACTTAACCATCGATGTAGGCTACTCACCATAGGTAAGACAACTAAATCGATGAGAATTTGGTGCTCTCATACAAGACATCAATATAAATGAAAACTAAGTCAAATATGTCGATATATGAATATATGTAAAATATATCACTATAGAAGCAGATGTAGGTGGGTAAGTGTGAGATTGTGATGGCCCAACTAATGATAGTGGCTAGAAAACTTTCCTAGATGAATAAGTGCTAAAAAATTTAGACAAATTTATGTATTGGATAGAAAAAGTGTTAATATTTCTAATTCAAATATTGATTCACTAAAAATAATTTTAGCATTACCTTAGATTTAGGTGAATAAGAGTCCTAAAACTTTCCAAAGAAGCTTACAAAACCACCTATTTAGTATAATCCTAAATTTTCCACAAATTTGTCCTTGAAGTGTCTAGATTTTCTTATAACAATAATTAATAGAAGAAACTATATTATAGATTCTAAAATATAATATATTCTTTCCTCTATTTTTAACAGTTAATTAGTATTAACTTTCTATATATAGTGTGTCTAAATTCATGATATATACACACATTAAAAAATATTTATAATTTTTAATATATTTATCCTTTCACAAATAGATAATATGCATCACATTCTAGGGTTCATTATGACCTTGAATTTGATAATATATTGACCAAATTAGGTTGATTATTTTTATTTTTTTTTAAATTTGAAAAAAGTCATAAAATTTGTTTATAAAAATGTAGCAAAATGTGACATCCATTAACATGTCAATTACTTAAATCCAAAGTTTCAATTTTTTTTACTCATAATTAGGTTTGACAAAATAAAGTCTAATTCTACTATTTTTATGGCCACTCAAGGGTATTGTTTGGCTCATCATAATTTCAAGTTCACATACATGGAGAAAGAACATTTGGATATCTCAGACAGAAGCTAGCGGTTATTGCCCTTCCTTCTAACTAGATGCATAAGGTAGTGCATTTGTCCAAAAGAAGAAATTTGGGTATATCAAATATGGTATCAAGACATTAATGGTGATGATTCTCATGATTAATAGAAAATATGGTATCATGATGAGATAATATTAAGATGAGGATTAGAATCATTAAAATTATTAAGATGAGGATTAAAACCATGATGATGAAGTAGTTTTTTTTCTACATGGTCTTATGCATACTACAAGTTGTTGCAATATCTCCTTTGTTGTTCCTAAGTAAGAAAATGGTGTTTCAAGGTGTTCTGGTCTTTGAAAGTTGGTGAAGTGTGTGAATGCAAGAAACTTATGTTGAAGACAGTCTTGAAGAATGCTTAGTATTCCTCTGCATTTGTAGATATGGATTTGTGGTTCTAGATATAATGTGTATACTCTTTGGACATTGCACTTCTATCTTTTCAGGTCCCTGATGTTGTGCATAATGGTTTTGGTTAAGGCAATATGTTGGTAGTTTGATGGCTAGTTAGGATCAATCCAAAGAATGCTCTACATCACTCCACATTGATGTCTATGTTGTTGTGGTTTGGAAGACATGCTTATAAGATTTGTGCAATGTTTTAGTTTAGATTTTAGATGATGAAGTGTTCTGGAAGTATGTTTATCAACTTCATATCTCTTGAGTATGTTTCATGGCTTATCAATGTCTTAATCTCTTGACTATGTTTCCTAGCATTCTGGTAATGATGTGCTTTGTATTAGTTTATTTTTTCCATCTTGTCTTGGTTTAGCAGTATGAAAAATGTGTCTAGAACTATTGATGGATGTTCTAGGAATGTGTCCATGTGGTTTGCATGATGTTGGTTGATCTCTTTGGTGTCACATTGTGTCTGGAGTTGGTTTTCAAAGTATTTTGAAGTTATCCTGCCAACAAGGCTTGTTCTCTTTATTACACACTACCATTACAGATCTGCACCAACATTGAAGATTGTGTTGAGTTTTATCTGGGTCCTACTATGTCTTGTGGGGATATACATTGAGTAGATTCATTTGGAAGATGTGTTTTGGGCCAACTGGTTAAGGACTACACATTTCATCTACATGTTACCCTATTGTTGAATTGGGAGGATGTGTGCCAATGTGTGTGATGTTTGGGATTGCATAGGATGATGTAATAAGATGTCTGATGTCCTCTCTATCTCCCTGATAGGACCTTTTTTACCACAATTATGCTTTGTAGCTAAATTAGTGGGATCATTTCTTGTTCTCCAATCTGGCTAACGTCATTTGATTATGGTATAAATAGAAGATCATTTTATTTGTAAGAGTGTAGATTGGTCTAGATTAGAGTGGAATGTGGAAGATGTGAATGTGAAATAGAAATCTGAGTGTGGTGTGCAAGTATTGGAGTTGAATTGTCGAATGGTTGCTTGAGGGAGTAGGCAAGAGTAGCTACCTTTCAAGGATATTGTTGTATGCAGTGATGTTGAAAGCTTATTCATTGTAATTCATATTTTCATATATCTTGCTCGAAGATAGTGAGTCTTCTAAGCAATTCCTTTGTATCTTTCCCTATAGTATAAAACCTCAGCCTACAAGTCCTTCCAGGAGCAGTGAGCTTCCCTGGCTAGTGATTCCTAAAAGAAACATTGCAATACTTGTTCATATGGTGTGAGTTAACTCTCACCATGATTTTTCTCTTTTTGGGGTTTCTAGATAAATTTGGTGTTCTCTTGTGCATGTGTGTTCATTGTTTATCTTTCTTTACTACTAATCAGGTTAAGGTTTAAAGTTGAATTTGAATTGCGCTATAAATTGCTAAGAATTATTTGTGATTGATTCACCCCCCCTCTCAGTCCTGAGTGTGTTCAACAATAGCAAGGCTTAATCTACAAACCATGGACATATTAGACATCCTTGAATATTTTAAAGTCATTTTACATGCATGCATACTTATATGTATGATATTGTTTTATATATGCTTTATGAGCTTGTTCATTACACACATCTAGACATATTTTATATCTATCAATAATCTTTCATTTCATCAATAACCTTTACACCATTATTTGTCATTTATTTCCAAGATAGTGTTTTATTTTAGTTTAGGGGAAGGAGAGAAATACTGAATTTCTTTTTTGTCATAACCCTCTTTCTTCGTTTTTTATAAAAACTTGCTACTACTATTGTTGTTATTATTATTATCATTTTGTGGTTTTGTTAGAAATGATTTATTGAATAAGGTTGAAAAGGCTATTATAATAAAAGATGATTAAATAGTGGGCACACACATACACACTTGAAAATATAATTTAAATGAAAAATTATTTAATTACTCAAATTCAATTGAGCACATGTCGTAGGAGAAATTGGAAGCTTCTACAGGGAATCTTCAATTTCCATTTTCTTGCATGTAACTCCTCCATTAAGTGATCAATCAATTTTGCATGAGGATAATTTAGGAAAAAGAATCTTATTTTCAATTAACTCTCTTGATAGTGGAATTGAAGACTCTTTTCTATATAATGTATGCAAGCTTTCGAAAAGGGGAGGTTGATTGTTTTTGGATGGGAAGAAAATTTTCTCATGTTTCTTGCTAATAGTAATAGGATCTTTCTAGTAGTCAAATTTATTTTGTAGATTTGTTAAGTTACCCTTGAAGGATTCTCACCAAGTTGCAAAGAAGGATCTAACAAGGATAGCTAGAAAATTTGGAGAGGATTCTACATCAAGCTTCGATAATCCAGGTTCTTCTCTCTTCACATTATTTTATTTACATATGTAAAACTTTGTATTTTGCAAAAGGAAATAGTTTTATTCCTCTCTCAGATTTTATTTCATATAAAAGATCTATGCTTGAGAAACCATCATCTTAGTTTTTTTTAGAAAGGTTAATCAAAGGAAATTCTATTGTTTTTAAAAATATATATATATAATTGGTTTAATTATGAATATGCAGATTTCCCTTTTAATTACTAAATCTGTTTAGAAGGAAAGAAAGAAAATCTGATTTTTACTTTTTGCTTTATTGGATTTTAATCTTAAATAATCTGTGAATAAAAATCTTTTCTTTCCAATAAAATTTCTCCCTTTGATGCTCTTGCTAAAAGCTTGTAATGTTTATCTGGGCATAAATCTTTTATGCTTATTTATCATTTCTTTGTGAATGAATCCTCTTGTACATTTTTAATAATCTCCTGAGAAATTTCATTCTTCTATATACTTATTTCTCTGTGAATGAATATTTTATACTTATTTATTATACCTCTGTGAATAAATTTATCTCTATGTGAGCATTTTATTATTTCTTTGTTAATAAATTTATCTCTCTGTGAACATATATTTGTTCATCTATGTATATATTTTTCTTTCCCCTGCAAATAAATTTTAATTTCCCCATGGATAAAATTTTATTATTTCTCTGTAAATGAATCTTTTATACTTATTTATTATTTCTCTGTGAATAAATTTCTCTCTATGTGAACATATATTTGTTCATCTATGTATAATTTATTTTATACTTATTTATTGTTTCTCTGTGAAATAAATTTATCTCTCTGCAAACATATATTTGTTCATCTCTGTAAATCTTTCCCTACAAATAAATTTTACTTTCCCTCTGGATAAAATTTAATTATTTCTCTGTAAATGAATCTTTTATACTTATTTATTTTTATCTGTGAATAAATTTATCTTCCCGTGAACATAAATTTGTTCCTCTGTGTATAAATCCTTTTATACCTATTTATTTTTCCCTGTGAATAAATTTATCTCTCTCCGAACATATATTTGTTCATCTATGTATAAATATTTTTAGACTTATTTATTTTTCTCTGTGAATAAATTTATCTCTCTCCGAAAATATATTTGTTCATCTGTGTATAAATATGTTCAGACTTATTTATTTTTCTCTGTGAATAAATTTATCTCTCTTCGAACATATATTTGTTCATCTGTGTATAAATCTTATTTTACTTATTTATCATTTCTCTGAATATTATATCTATATCTCTATGTGAGCATAAACTTGTTCATCTGTGTATGCATTTGTGATAAATTTTATTCTCTATTCATCTATTTTTTTTATTTTCTCTGTGAATGCACCTACAACAAGTTTTTAACTCTTATCATCTATGTTGCACCTACTAGTAAAATTCTAACTCTGTGAAAATTTACAATTATCTTTTCAGATTTATTAAACCCCTCTGAAGTTTTATTAAAACTTATATATCTTTGTGTGAGTGTTGTGAATATATGAATATGTACATATAAAAATAAATATATTAATATCATTCAAATTTATTCAAAAAGAGAATAAATATTTTTTTGGCGTCTAACTCTTTGCATGTAAGTAGTGGGGAGGGGCCCATGGGACCCCACTCCCCACCTCCCTTAATCCTTATCAAGAAAGAAATTAATAAATATGTTTTAGTTTATTTCTTTTATTTATTTATTTATTTATTTATTTATTATTTGCTGTTTTTTTTTCTCTTAAAGAAAAAATTCTTTAATGTAAATTTTGCTTTTTATTTATTAGTGGAATGATAGATTTATTAAGATGAAATCTTTTTTTAATACTAATATGAAATTTTTGATTTGTATTAATTTAAAACAATTTATTGGTATGGGGTGGTTTATAATTAAAGTCTATTTTACAAATGGAGTTGATTAGTTTATGAACTAAATTTTTAAAAATTTAATTGAAGGGAACAAAATTGGGAATTTACTTTGCCAAGTGATTGGGGCAAACTTTAGATGGAATAATTAATTGTGCTAAGGATATCGCAACCTTGCCGAAACAAATCGAGAGGATCTAAATTGTAGAATGGACTTGCAAATAAACTCATGGTTTAGACTCACCTAAATAGTTCCCTTTATTTAATTAGTTGGGTCATTTTATTTCAATTATTAACTTAAATGGATATAACCAACAAATTAAGTTAATTCATTGTTCAAGTTGTCCAAGGAACTTTTCTCTTCCAAGTAATCATGTTTAGAAAATGAACTTTAATTTCCTATTCTTTATTTTTCATGCAAGTTATATTTAATATTACCATGCAAGTTACTTTATTATTATTATGCAAGTTACTCATTACTATTATCATGCAAGTTACACCTTTTACATATTTATTATCTCACTAGTTGAGTAAATGATGTTGCATGTCAAAAAAACTAGATGATAGTTCTCTCCTTTGAACTTTGATAACTTAGCAGTAGTAGGTTGATACTTTCAAGTGATTCTCTTTCTTGATATATAGAATTAATTTCATGGGTTAATTTTCAATTATTTAATTCTTGCAATAATGGTCTCGACTTCAACTACATTAGAGTAATGTTATTTTAATCTTTTCAAGAGTATAATAGTTGAATTTCTTGATAGAAAACTAAGCAAGACGAGCTAGAAACAAAAACCTTAGTAGTGTTCGATACCTATGGTGCCTCTGGGTCACGCTTATGAGTAATTATGTCATGTTGAACTACTGCACTTAATGCCTAAGAAAGCTACAACAACAACGTCTGTGGCATCGTCCCTATAAATTGTCGGGGAGTAATAAGGGTCATATGGAATTTAAAGTCCAAGGGGTGGGTAATTCCCTTTGGATCGATAACCTAAAAAGATAAATTTTAAATGAATTTTACATCCGCTTAGTTTAACCTTAGGAAATCCCATTAGGGATTGGTTGTGTATGATTTGGATTTTATTTATCGTAATGTTTTTCAACAGATGATAAATGGGTCAAGGGTGACGCTTATGATAGGAAATAATATCTAGTTGTTTTAGGCCACAAGCAATAGGCCACCTTGAGCCTTTGCTTAGAGCTACAATTGTGGGTAGCAACCGCAGAGAAACTGTCTGGGACATTGACCCTAGAAAGGGTTGCGTACCCACCAGAACAGTTTACAATAAACCATAGATTAGAAAATAGAACTACATACTTTACGCCTTGATCCCCTTCCGAAACGGGTAGGTAGGCAGTCTAGGGACAAAGTTGTCCCTAGTACTCAGGCATTCGGGGATGGGGTCTAGGATTTTGGTTAAGGCAAGTAGATGGATTGAAAATTCTAATAATTGAAGGATAAGGGAAATAAAGAAAAAAGTAATTCAACGCATACTCGGAAGGAATCTCGTATGGATTCGCTTGACTTCCCGAGGCTTTAGGCCAAATTCCGAGGTGGAATTCAAGCTTGTATTATGCTATTTTATTTTCTCCTAAGGACGGCGACCTCAGTGCACTCCTATTAGAAGAGTGTAGGACTTAGTGAGTGACTTAGGACCCGGATGGTCCCGATGAGTCTAAGTCTCTGGCCAGAGCACCTCCTATCCCAAGTTGGATAGATGCCTACCCCATTTGGGTAGATGCCTATCCCATATTGGATAGATGAAGCCTCCTGTCCCGTATGGACAGATGCCTAACCCGTACGGTTAGATGCTCATCCTAGATGGATGAATGCCTAATCCAATTGGATAGATGCCCAGAGTATGTGATTAAATCAAATACAAATGATTAATTAAATAAATTAATAATAAATAAAAAAATGGTCGAAATTTCTTAGGTTAAGTATAGTGAGTTATTACATTTTTGAGTATGATTTGCCATTCAACTTGATAACAATCAACATAGAATATGATAAGGTCAGTGCTATAGCAACTGTTATATCATTTATAAATGAAAACAAAAGTTCCCTTCTGATGTAATTTTTTGTTATTTGAATTTCCCAATGTTCTTTCAAGCGTTTGCAATGTTCATGTGGAAATTTTACTTTCAAACAAGCAACAGTCCCAAACTTCATGAAATTGCACTTCTAAACTCCGGCACTACGTCTTGCCTTCAAGGATACTCACTTAGTTTACTCCAACTATTCAAATCAGTCTCACATAGGCATCAAAGGCTGCTCATTAAGATCTGAACCATAGAGTAGGAAAGAACATATCTGAAACTTGCATGAACACCTACAACTACAGCATAAAGACTCAGCTCTAACCTCCCAAAAACTCCAAGGCAACGTTCAAGTAATCACCAACATAGAAACTAAACCTCCAACTGTTTTTCTCAACTCCATAAAGTTCTGAAATGAATTTATGCAGGTCTGTAATTACAACAGCAGTCGTCACTAATACTTATTCTAGGCTTCAATGATTTGTTTTACCTTGAAATATTGACTCATTAAATGTTGCCATTATTTTACTACATAAAAGATGGTCAACACCTCTTTTTCGTTTTTTGGTGTGACCAAATTCTTTCAGTGTCTGTTATGTACATTGGACTTGTCAACATGACTATCATTTTCGTCTGGACTGTCCATGCTCTATAGTTTGCCTTGTGATAATTTGAATCAAATACACTGCTCTGAAGCTTTTTTCTTTCTTGCACACGCTATGAGGATAGTGAAAAAGGTTATTAAGACTAGTCTACACTTGCCAATGTAGCAAATGTTTCCCATTGGCTGGAGCAAAATCTCACACCTGTGAAAACCTCTTTACCTCATAGTGTTAATATACTTTATACCTCTCTATTGTAATTCATTTATATTGTATTCAACAATACAATATGAACATCTCTATTCATTGACCCAAGTTTACCACCTTAAGCACTACCCTATTCTAGATCATCATCATCAAGTAGAGTTTGAAATTGATTCACTGTTCTCTCTTGGAGATGGTTGTCATTTTCATAAGTATATGCTCTCATGTAATCATTCATTGGTGGGCTTTCTTATCAGGTTCACAATCTCTTCATGCTTACCTCTTTTAAATCTTCAATCTTGTCATTTGACTGCCTCATAATCCTGTAGTTGACCATTTATGACCGTGTCTACTTTTAAAACCTTATAACCTATCTGCTATATATGAGTCTCCTTAGATTGTTATACACATGGTTCCTATTGTCCTCTTATTGTGAACTGTCTTTTTGTAATGGATCAGAGATAATCACTTCAGTCCATTCATTTTTTCTCATATGACCTACATCTATACCCTGTGATAGCCTTCAATATCGCCCTTTAGCATTTTGTTTCGTCCTTACTCCTTGACTGTCACTGCACTTTATTTGATGGGACTTTGTGCCTAAGCTTGGGACTGCCTCTTTGATCCTCTAACCTGCCCTTACGATAGACAAAATATATCCTTGAGTCTTACCTGTCATACACTCTAACCATTATTGTAAACTCTTTCCTTATCACTAACTCTTACAGTGATATTCTTGTAAACTCTTTCCTTGTCACTATCTATGTGAAGACTCTTACCGTGATATTCTTGTCTTAACTATTTCAAGCTTTGGCAACTCAGTCCTCTCAACAACACTCATATGCATCACAAATTGTTTTCCTAACTTGCATTCGTCTGCTCTTAATGCAAGAATATGTGGCATCTCATGATCTCACTGTCCCCCCATTCTTCATGGTGAACAATCCCCCCACAAATTTATTGAAAACCAGAGTCATGATAATGTCTTGATCATAGCGCAGCAATGGTTTGTTTATGAGAAGAAAAACAAAACAATTCATGATAATGAAAAGACAATCATAGAATATTACCCTTGCTAAGGGCTCCCAACTCCCATTTTTTTGGTAATGAAATGCAATTACAACTTGTGTCAAGATAGTATCTGTTTTGACATTGGTTATTTAAAGAAAGGATAAGTGACCTTAATATGAATGAAATTTGCAAAAGACAATTAAAATATTTAGCTGGTATTTAAAAGTCATTTACAAGAGGATGATGATTTTTCATTCATCCTGAATTTGATTAATCTTTCTGAGAGAATTCTAAGATGAATGGAGTATTATATTGGATATGCAAAGTTGGCTATAAACTTTATTTATATTTTGAATATTTTATAGGATTTGGTAGATTATTTTTCCCACAGATGAGAAGGTTCTCTGATACTTGACATGACCAATGACATACATTATGACGAATTGATTACAAAAGTGCATAATATTCAAGGTAAGTCATTATGTAATAACCAAAAATTATTCAATTTCTTCTGAGTAAAATTATTCAGTTTGTTTTGACTAAAATTATACCTAGACGGCTTTGAATTTTTGAGGAGAAAACAAATTCTCTAACAACCTTGCTTTGTATTCAATTTGTATGGCTGAAATAGAAATGTATCTAGAATAATCTTTTATAAACTCAACTGGTGTGCAATTATTTTCTAGACTACTTCATTGAACAGAAAACTAAGTCTACTACTAATGTTTACAAATGGTAATTAGTTATAAGAAATGTTTTATTTTGAGAAGGTTCAATAAAAATTAAATAAGGTCATTATAGGTAAGGCTTCTATGATACTTTTAAGTATAAATATTAGATATTTTAATAGTAAATTATATAAAAGATGCCTTTTTATTGAGATTATAAATTTAATAATAAATTTTTAGTATCAAATAAAAAAAATTAACCAATTTTTTTATACAAAAAATTAACAAATTATAAAAAAAGTTTGTTTAATTGTAAATATGAGTTATGTAATCTTATTGAGCACAATCAACACATGTTTTATAGTGCTCATCTATGCAATATGGTTATTATAACAATAATATTTAAAGACCATTTCATATAAGTCAATTCAAGTTATTTCTAGGCTACTTCTAGCTAGGCTTTAACAATGGTTTTCAACAGTAAGCTTTTGAAAAAGACATTTGGAAACAAGTTTCTATTGATGTTTAAAACATGAAATAAAAGAGAAATAAATGTCAATATAAAAAATAAAAAGTAGAGTAGGAAATCACCTTCTCCATAACTATATGAACTCTAAAAAGAAAATGATGGAATATTTAGAAAATATATCGATTATGAAATTCTTGAGATTAAATTATTTTCATAAATTGAAATCAGATCTATATAAATTTGGTAAATACATAAGAATCTCTTCTTTAATGTCTTATGAAGGCCACAATGGTTACAGTACATAAAAATCCAATATTTTCTATATGAGAATTTTCATGTGTAATCTCTTGATTTTTGTTTGTGGACCAAAAGGTTGTTTCTTATTTTTGATAAGCTAAGCTTGTTGAAGCCCAATCTTATAGGCCACCAAACTTTTGAATGGGGGGAGATTTATGTGTCAACATGTTCTATCTTTTGCCAATTTCACTAGTTCATGAAATCATTGAATGTGTGAAAGGCTAAGGGAAAAGGTTTAATCTATTGGAAAGATTTTATTTTCATTAAGTTGGTGAGTTTGTAAGTTTGTCAAAAGTGCAACAAGGCTAAGGAAAAAGGCTCAAACAACTAACGAGTTCTAAATTTTCCTAAGTTCACTAATTCATCAAAAGTGCAAAAGTGTGACAAGGTTCATAGGTTTCCAATTTTTTAGAAGTGTAAAAGTGGGACAAGGCTTGCAAGTTCACTAGTTCACTAAAATTACAAAAGTGTAATAAGTTTAAAGGTTTCACTAGAGTTTAGTAAAAGGCCAACAAAGTTCACAAAAGGTTAAATACTCTTAACAAAGAAGATGTAACTAATGAGTTCATAAGTTTGCAAACTTGTCAAGAGTATGAAAAAATTAGGAAAAAGGGAAAATTTGTCAACCTACCCAATAAAGAGAATTTTTAATTTTAAACAATTAAATGGGCATCAGTTAATGCAGTTGGTGAATCAATAGAAATGTACAGATTTTACTTGTTTTAAGCCACTCATTTGGACAAGATTCATTACTAACCTTATATTTCACCTATTTTAAGAGTGTGTGATCTAAATGTGCAATCCAACTTTCATTATACATTAAAAATTATTGTTAAATATTATTTTGGGACATACTAATGCAACATGTTTCCCTTTATCCTACAACTGCAAGCATAGCATACTAAGATGCACCACATGAACTAATAAACACCACATTCATGCGACTAATTGTTTCATTTCCCATTGTGAAACATATTCATCTCTAATGTTCATATTTTAGAATATTTGCATAGTTATCAAGCCAGTCAACACAAAAACATGATTTTTCTCTCACTTGAATAGCAAGAGGTTTGATATGTCCCGTAATCATGACTTGATGCAAACTTCTAATACCATTAACTGTTTGACAATTATAAGGATTTGACTGATCAATATCTATTACAAATATGAAAACAAATTGAGTTACTCATGTTAATAAATGAAATGTATTCAAATTAGATACATTAAAATGTACATGTACTTGAATTTAAATTATTTAATTTATATATGTAAAATTTAAGTAATTTGCAATTTGTACCTTTAACTTCCCAAAAAGAACATTTTTTGTATGTTGTGTACGAGCATCAAAATGACTTTTGTACCATTCAACAATTTGATTTGAATTTTGTATGGTGTTACATGCAAGTTCATTTTCGCAAAATGGGTCCATAAGATACATAACTAAAGTGAGATTTAAAACCAATTGCATGTATAGATATCAATAAATCATTGTGCAAGACAAGAGAATATGTGTATATGTGCAATAATTTTTAAAAATATAGGTTTTTGAATATGTTGAACATGAACCTACAAGTTCATGTTGGTGAAGCACATGCTTCACACATGATCCTCCTCCATTGTCAAACTCCTTGATGATAATGCCTTCGTCTTCACTACTTTCTACACCATCCACAAGAAACTCGACATGTCTATATCTTTTGAAATTTTGTCTTTTCAAGGTTCCCTACCCAAATATTTTCAATATTTTCATCTAACTTGTTTCTCTTCTTAATATATGTTTCAAAATTTCTCTTAGATACTTTATTAACCAATAAATTGCTTGAAATTGTCTTCTATGTAATAATTTCTTACTAGAAAATACAATCATCAATACACATTTCAATGATTCTTGCAAGTTTTCAATTATTGCATGTTTTACTAATTTATCATATTATGATGTTTTCTTATTATCAACCCCTAACAATTCCAAGATAGGGGTCATTTCTATTCTCCTAAATAACTTTGTACATAATTGTACTCTTCCAATTAGATATTTATCTTGAAATTCACACCAAATTATTTTACAGTGTAATTTTAATGTTCGTCCAGGTATCATATCTTCAATTGAAATCTCATTGAAAAAAGAAGCTTCATCCATCCCCATCAAATTTTCCATAGCATAAAAAAAATCTACATTGACTAGGACCAATTTCGTGTTGTACCTAAGTTGCAATAACTTGGTCATCAATGGGTTGTTCTTGACAAGATGGTTTGTTTTTTTTTTCTCTTTTTCAGTCATACAATTGTGATCTAGTCCTTTTATTATCCATTACAAATTTCTCACTTGTTTTAAAATTCACCTTCACACACTTACACATGCACACATATATCAAGTGAATTGTCCATGTAAATATGCAACTCTATTAAGGAGAAAAAATGATCAAATTAAAAATTGAAGGATGATGGACTATGTACTAAATTTTAAAATTTGTGAAGTAAAATTAAGCAAGATTCGCAATCCATCCGTAGTTCAACAAACCTCATATATACATTAGAAATAAGACTATAATAAAATATTTTCAACCAATTATGACTCTACCATTTAACAAATAGTCTTTACATGCATAGATATCATCAATTACGATAAGGGATCTATATATTATATTATAAGCTCTCTTAAGTAATCCTCACAAATCATGAAAAAAATATCTCCTATGACTATCTCTTTATACAACACCTTGTAGCCCAAAAGGAATAGCTCCTTCCCTTATAATGTACAACATATCTTAGTTAGGTCCCTATATTACATTTTTTATATTTACGTGTATGAAAATCACCCAAAATACTAACCTTATTTTAACCATTCATCTACATTAGATTAAAAAAGATCTGGTATTAAAAATAACCAAGAAATCATAAATATATTAAATATTTATAATAGAATTTAAACGTCTACATGAAATGTATACAATTGTGTGGATAAAGTATCACATCCAATATATTTAGGGTGCATCTATTTATGTAAAAGGTATTGGATCATTCTTGAAATATATCAATTAAATTTCTAGTTAATGATAAAATATAAAACATTTGATATTCATAAAAGAAGTTACACTCAAGGTAAGGCTTCAGATCATATAGCAGTGGCACACTATATGTAAATCAACCCTCTTATACCAAATATGGAATGATAAAGGTATGTCCTAACCTATATTTTATACCATTAGGAGAGAAAAGTGCTCCAGGTGCTCCATCAAAATACATGCAACAAGAAATAAAGTGACCACCATTTTATACATGAATTCTCTCACCCTCCACCATTCCATTTCCACTACACATAGGAGGCCATCCAAAGATAAAGACAAATAATTTTCCACAACAAAATATAAGTCCTTCCTCAACTGATATCCCAAGCATAAGAACTCAATCCAAAGGTATCAAATTAATTAGTAGTTGTCAAGAACCAATGACCATAGCTAAAATAGCACCCACAACAAGTGCTAATGCATGCAGCTATCCATACCTCCAAGGTATACAAAACTTATCAAGTAAATCTCATATCATTGACATATACAACCCATAACATGAAACCATAAGTTCCAAGTGGCATACCTATCACATGCACAACTAGAAAATCCTACTACGTAGGCAAGGTCAAATTTGAAACGATTTCACAAATAGAATCACATACAAAGTGTAACCATAACCATGTGGTATCAAGGAACATCCACAACAATATGTATAGAATGTAAACCAATAACCTCCAAGTATAACTCCCACCACAAGTCTCCAATGCTCTCCAATGTTCTCCACAACCAATAAAAGAAAAGAGATAAAGGAACCTCCATGCCATCTCCCACATGACAACACATGAGCACAAACTAATGATCAAATTTATCCAAACCAACCTCAAATCCAATGTAGTGCGAAATTGAACATCCGGGAAGATAATCAAGACCAAAGAGAGAAACATTTCAAATAAAAACTTGTAGCATGTCCTTATACATACACCTCTAAATACCAACTATGCCAAGTGTAATCTCCTCCATAAAACCCCAGATAAAAAGTCATAAAAATACCAAACCCATTCATCCTCTTAGACCAAACAAACATATATATCATATAATCATCTTGGATGTAAGTCTCTCATAATCAAGATAATCAAACCAATACCATTCCCAATCCTAGGGAATGATCCCAATAAACCATCTCCCAAACTCAATCAATAATGAATGTCATCATAAATGAACCATAATGCACAAGGAGATAACCAATGTCAGGCATCTTTCAAACTGAATCCTCTGGAAGTAACCATCTATCCATAGCTCAAGATCCATATCTATGAAAGATAAGCATAAATATAATTTACATGAAAGGAATAATGGGAAATACCTCTCAAGTAGTAAAATGTTTATTAGACCTAGAGTGGGGAATGAGAATGCTCATCAAGCTATCCAAGTCAAAATGAATCACACTAAGAACAATCTCCTCTCAATTCTATACAAAGTGGGCGCTCCTCAATATTCCTATAGAAACTATCAACTATCTCAACTAATGTCTCTAATAACAAGGGAATGCTAGCATCATCTATGTTTCCATGTATCCATGAGCACATGTAACCAATCAATCCAATATGCCAAACTCCTAATGAAACATAGCATCATCATGAAGTAACCAAGCAAATGATAATGTACTCAATAAAAAAACATCCACCAAGATCAATGTCAAAGTTCTAACCGTAGAATCAAGAACATATACATGAAAACATGATCAAACCATCCCCTCCTATGAGATAACATGTTTTGTATGAACATATCAAGCAACCATAACATGCCAAAACTCGAAGATAAAAATAAAAAGTATACCATGACATAATAGCAAACCATCCTATCAACCAAGGATAACATGTCAAATAAAAGTATAAACCCTATCTCAGCCAAGGACTCCATGAATCCTCCAAGATGTCCACATCCTCAAATATCATGAAGATCACCATCTCCTACAAGTGTGCCTGCAAATTTGAGAGAACCTTCTATAGCAATAGGATTAAAGGACTCCTCTAACATCTGTACACTAAGAAGATCATCCACCATCCAATGGTGAATACACATCACTACTACAATCTTCCATTGAATCATGATACTGATCTTTCCATAGCATCGTGATAATAATCTAGGTTTACAAATATACAACTGAAATGTCAATATCATCGAGTAAACAAAATCTCCAAGCCAAGAAGATACAAATCCACCACCAACAAATCAAGAATCAATCTTGCACTACCAACACATCACTATCAAAGATTCCATTGAAAATTATACCAATGAATAACCAAGCTATCAAGACAATCTAATCCACATTCTACAAGTCCCAACACCAACTATCCATGTACTATAAACATATCCATCCTCTCATCTCAAAGCAAACATACCAATGCACTAATTAACACAGAGAAGGTCAACTAACAAATTTAGTAACAACAATGAATCAAGGCTATAGATAGGCCACATTTGAGTTATCCCATTGTAACCAAATGGATGGCCTATCCATATAACTACGTAACTCATAGGTCCAAAACATTGAAACATGAAAACTCATCATCATATCAATAACCTACAAACTGAGATATCTAAGAGAATAATCTCATATACCACATGATTCAATCACCAAATCAACATCCGATTTGATTTTCTTAAAACATGTCCACAACCAAGTACCATAGTCAAGGAACCAAATAAGCATCCAAGAGATAAACAACAAACTCCTAACATCAAATCAAATCACCACAAAAATGATCATGTCATGTCAATGCAAAAAGTGTATACCCACATAAGCATGACACCATAATCATCACAAATATTGTACCTACACTCAACTATCACCCACATGAGACTCCAATTATTAAAACCATGTCCAATCATGTCCTCAAACTGAAGACAACTTGTGTGCCTGTCACCATAAAAGTCCAACTCTAATAATAAATGTAAACTTGTGCCAAAGAGTGCCAAATTTGATAATCATTTATAGCATCATAAATATCTTATGAAAACATGTATTTCCTCAAGGTTTTGTGCCTTGACTCATCTAGATGCTCACATAATCACACACCAAATCTCAAGCACCTACATGTGATAAAATAAGTATAGAACTCTCTATACTCATCAAATTAATAAAATAACAACACCACTATGTAGCCAGCTAAGCATGCTCTCTACTGCCTATTTGAAATCAAAAATCCAATTCTATATGCAAAAGTTCTGAGAAAAATGTGTAATAAAGATAGTTTCCAAGTCCCAAAACATATTAAAACAATACAATCATGGAACCAAACCTATACCACAATGTAGTGCTCAGAACCAACTTCCCAATGAGTATAAGAAGTTAAAAATCTAACATTCTAGGTGAAAGTTATGTCTTGTTCAAGAAAAACAACTAATTTGTTTTTCAAGGTGGGCCCCACTTTAATTTCCATTTTTTATTTCCAAAATTTTGAAACTAGTTTATTTTGACATGTGGGTGGTTAAATTTTTTTTTTAAATTAATAGCAGGATAAAATAGGGTGACAAGGTAAAATATTTTTCTTTTATTTTTCTTCCCTACAGATTAAATTTGGTGGTCGTATGATTGCCATACTAAAAAAAATTGCATTTTTTCTAAACCGTGGCCAAAATGCGGAAAATTTTATATCAAAATTCATCACTCCACCACCCTGGATCTAATGGTGACATCCATTTTGTCTCAGGAGGTTGTCTATAATGTTTCCCCTATAAAACCCTCATTTGAATGCATATCTAAAAAACCTATTTGACCCAATATTTTCCAAATTCCAAATCTATAAACAACCCATCATAATAGCAAACCTAAAACCTTTAGATATGCAACAAAACAACCTACAAAACCCTCATATTGTCATGTCTTTCATTATTTTCATGCATTCTATATATTTAACTCTAACACATGATTTGATCAACCTAGGGTTATAACACCATAAGCATGGCTCCGATACCAAATGAAAGGAAAAATTGCAGTCTCATCAAGACAATTTCCACATAACCCAACAAATAAATTCAAGAAAATATGTACTTAGATCCATATGCAAAGAATAGACAACATACTCATAAAAAATAATGCAATATATGCCAGGGGGAAACCCTCATGTGGGAAAAACCCATCCTCCAAAAGCAACTATCATCCATGTGTTATCAACAATACAACATTACAATACACCATGAAAGCCTTTGAACCACAAGTAACCTGCAAGCATTCCATGTGAACAAGATTACAAGAACACATCCCATGCCATACATTCAACCTCCAAAAATTCTAACTTGACCACCTTTCTTGCCTTAAACAACTACCTTTTGGTTGCTTGTATAGAGTCAAGCTCCCACAAAACCATGGGCTACCTAACCCCATTGACCCCACATCTAATATTGGGTACTTTATTAATTTACTTTTTCTGATATTAAATTTAATATAATATATTCGAATGTTAGAATACAACTCATAAAGTAGCCTTGAAAACATTCCAAAGGAATATTTACATGTTACACGTTCATTTACAACTCACATAATAAATAATTATTACAATTACAAACATTATTATGCAAGGTTTAGAACACCTATTTTCCCAACAATATATATCATTGCCAATTCGTATCATACTACCTAGGACAAGAAAAAAGTACTAGGTTCATCAATCTCTTATTGATACATCAAGTTTTATGAGATAAACCCATAAATAGAAAAACTAAGGGCATGTGGAAATAGTGTATATAGATACCCAACCACCACCATTAGAACTTCTAGTAGATTTCTAGGACTTTTTATTGTGTCTATAAATGTTAGGAATGGGTTTATTTACCTACATGCATAGCTTTTAGAGATATTATATCATTTTCTATGAATATAAACCTAAAAATAATTATGCATTCTTAATCATTATGAATAGTTTGTTGGCAATTTGGAGGAATTGATTATGTGTTGCATTGATGTTTGTCATTGATGTCAACACTAGCTGCTTTGGTTGTTTATCGGTAGGATGATTGGTTTCTAGTTCGTAAGATCATATTGATCTGGTATGCTCTGGTATGCTTTGGTTTATGGAATTGGCTTAGATCTTCTATTCATGCTATTCAAATATGTGTTCAGTCAATTGGTATTGATTTGGTGATCGAATACTATCTTATATGCTTCTACTTGAAACTCCTTGCATAGGAACGTGTCAACCAACATTGCGGTATTAACTTTCTCAGGTTCCTCATTAGATAAATCCTTTGGTTGAGAATCAGCTTGAGCGATCTTTATGATCTTTTCGAACTGGGCACAATTAACCTCAGAATGCGATGTTGTATCATGCAACCTACACCAATTAGTCAGTAAATTCATATCAGCAAGGTTAACACTTTGTGTGTTATTTAGGTTGTCTCTTGCATCAGTATGATCATGGTTCACCCCACCGTTGTTTGGACCCATGTTCCATTGCCTATTGTATGGCTTACTGTTATACCTTTGATTTTGGTTTTGATTGTTATAATTTGGCTAATTATTGTATGATTGGGGTTGGTTGTACCCTCCCAGAGGATTCATCTTCAATTGACTCAAATCTGAAGTAACTTGTGAAATCATCTTTTTTGATGCCTCTACTTTAGCGGATATGTGTGATCCTTGACTCTCAGGCATCGTAGTTGGGGGTTGGTTTGCTACATGGGAATTACCAAATTATTGACTCACCCCTTTTACTTGACCAACATATTGTGTTTGAGTAGGAGTGGCATTGGTATTGGTCTTCCAAGTTAAAGCTTGAGCAGTAAACTGTTGATTAGCCTAAGGCTGAGAGGCATAGATTGGTACCGGGTTCATTGTTGGGGCTCCTATAGGTAAAGGCAATGGTACCCCAAGGAGTTGGTTATAATTCCCTTGATTCACTCATATGGGTAAATTGTATCCAATTCCCCCTGGTGTTTGGTTCAACTTGTGATTCATGTTGATTGCCAATGCATAGACCTCCGCTAGGGTATTCCTTTGATCTTCGGGGACACTCTTTTTGATAAACATAGCGGTCCATGGTTCAATAGCTCTTAGATATGAATCAATTTCTATGTTAGGTGCTACCTGGTAAGGATTCTATAACCTCTCATATGCCATTTGAAATCTGGTATTGAAAGTTGTCAGGTTCATTTGGTGACTTCTTAAGAGAGGCAAATTGATGATACAATGTTCCGGGATCAACATATACTTGAAATTGATCAATAAAAGCTTTCTCCAAAACATCCCAGCCGGTGGTGGAATTTGTTGGTAGAGTCAACTACCAATTATATTCATTTTCCCCAAGGGAATATGGGAAGCTCCTGCATACCACATCTTGGTGTTCAATATTGTTACAAATGACTACATCTTTGAATGCTTCAATATGCTCATCAGCCATCCTAGCCCCTCAATAGTAGAATTTACTGCAAAATTAATCTGGGTTTCTAGGTAAGTCATGTATACCCCTTGGTATAGTTCCTAATGGCATGTGGTCTTGCTTAAATTAGGCCATTGCAGGTAGTGATGGTGGATGTTGAGTCATAAAAGGTGCAGTGATGGGCTAAGGACTAGGGATCAGTTGATCTTCTACATTGGGTGTAGATGATTGCACTGGTGAGGATGTTGAAGGTTGTCCCTTATTTTTATTTCTCTTTTCCCTAGTCGGATGGAGAAGAACTACTCCTAAGGATTCTGTAGAATCTCTCCAGAGAAAAAGATGATATACGATCCAGCTTAATAACTCAATTTCTTGGTTGTGGAGGTGGTTGTGGGTTTCCTTGCTCAAGAAGTTGCCTTTGTGCCTCTGCTTCTAAACATATACCTTTTTGCCTTTTATTTTCAAGGACTTATCATGCTCACAACCAATCACTATGATTCCTTCTACAGTCCCAAGCAAGATCGTATAGTTGGGAAATAATTTTGTCTTGCTCGTAGTTGAGGTTGGGTTGCATGAACGGTAAAATTTTGTCTCCTAGAAGTACCATGTGTGGTTAATTGACGAGGGGACTAGTATGTGGCCCTCCTTCTAGCACCAGTTTCTATTGACGTTTTTTTTGACACACTCACCAACAGTCAAGTAGTCAATGTGAACACTCACCACCTCTCCTGAAAAGCAATAAGCTCTACGAAACTAATCACTCCAAGGTCTCTATAGTCAAGTCTCGATGGTGATGGGCAGCTCAATGGTTGACGCGGTTGTACCTATTAAGGGGGCTTGCTGGTTGAAACTAAATCCTAATAATATTTAATAATTTAACTTCCTTTTTTTGTATTTTACGATTTAAGATCTTCTGGAAATAAATTGCAAGAGATAGGGAAACAAGAAAATAGCAATGAAACCAATTCAATAACAACCTAATTAACTACTTAGTTAGTACCCTACAATCCAAAAATCATCAAATATTATCCAAATCAGCATTCAATAACGAACCTCCAATGAACATGCAAAGTCATACACCCTCACAAACTCATGGAAAGAATATCACCATAATATCGTCTATCCCAGTAATTCTCATACAACACTTGTGTGCACAATATGATTTATAAAGCAATAAATAGAAGATTAGAACAAGTAGTTTATTTCAAACAATAGACATTATCGGACTGTAAAGAACAAACTCATAGCACATATGCATAGATCAGGAAATCTATAAGTTGCTTCTTGTATTAACTCCAAAGAATGTATCACAAAAATAGCTCAAGCTCATAACAATCTACAAAAAAAATCTAAAATTTATAAGTGGGCCTCAAATCATTAATTTGTAGACCCTTACAAATGAATCAAACTCCTCAATTTATAGAGTTTTCTGCCCTATTTTCTAGGAAATAAACCTAATCTAAATTAAGAACTCAAAAGATAGGAGTCACAGTTGACTTGCAAGTCTCTACCTCTATACTCCAGTTAACTATTACAAAATGGAGATTGGGTTAGCACTACAAAGACCATGTTGCATGAGCTAGGCTTTTCTAGTCATGCAAAAAAATTCTCAAAACTGAAGCATGAGTTGGAGGCGCAGTTGAAGTCCCAGTGGGGTGATCATGCAAAAACTTTTAAAAGTCATGTTATCATTAACAACTACACATTTATCTTTCACTTCTTTTTATAGGATTTATAATTGCTGATGATACATGCAATTACTTCGGTAGGAGGATCAGTAACATGTTTAATTTTGAACTTGTACTTTTTCAAAATTTCCTCTGCATTCTTTCTTTCCCTTTCTAACTCCTCTATTGTCTCTACAGCTTGTTGACACTGGGTTATCAAATATGTATATATATCCATTAATGCAACACTAAACTAAGTCGGAGGTGATAGTTCTGATACTTAATGTAAGTACAGATCCAATAGCCAACAAGATGAGAGGGGGGGTGAATCATACAAACTTAATCTTCCATAAAAACATCAGATTCAACCTCAATAACATATACTTCAATAATATAACCAGAATTGCTAAACATGCAAAATCAAAAGCATATAAACATCATAAACCGCATAACACCAGATTTAACATGGAAACCCAAATAGGGAAAAACCACTATGGGATTTTGGACCCACTAAGAAATATACTCTTCTAGAGTATGCTCGGTTAAAAGCAAATCCTGTTAAAGATTACAAACACATTGCTAGATGTGACCCGGTTCAGGGATTTCCCTCAGATCTGTCAGGATCTTCACCTTGTTAGAAGTGACGTTGTTAAAGATTTCAAACACTCAATCAGAATGTCACCTTGCTAGAGGGTTTTACAAATAAGACTATTAAGTCCACTCGATTAAGATATTTTCTATCACTTTCACAAAATAACAGTAATAAAAATCTATCTGCAAATTCACATCTAAAATGCTAAAGCAGATTCTTATTTGCTCAATACAATCTACACATAGAACTAATCTTGTCCATCTATTGGGCTTCTATACTCTATTATTCAAACAGGTCTTCAAGCTTCTATGCTCGGTAATCACTATGTAGCATCCTTATGCATACATTTGCCCGCATGCATTGTTTATCAATAGCTCCCTATTTATAAACAATTAGCTAACTGCTTAATCTCCTTGATCACATTTCCCATGATCAATCATAGCCATCAAATCTTCAAACTTGTCCAGGTTCAATGTATCCTTCGATCTGAAAAATGTTTTACCCTGCCTTGGAACTTGCATACATTTCTTGGTACTTGTGCTAGGGTAATGCGGTTCAATCTGCATTGTAGATCTTCATGCTGATTTTCCTTTGCCATAGATTCATTAACAAACTTCATGCATGACATACCAATCATTTAATCAGTTCTAGCTCATCAGCTTCCTTCATCAAATAACGCATGTAACCATTTAATGTATTCTATTACAGCTCGGTTACAACTCGATAACAACTTGGTAACAAATCGATAACAACTCAGTGAATACTAAACTTTACTCGGTAGACATTCTGCCTTCATTAACCGATAGCAATAACCTTAGGGTTTACCGACTAGGTTCCTTAGGGTTTACTGACTAGGTTCTTTGCTCGGTAACATAGTATAGTATTAACCTTACAATTTACAACATATGTATGATGTTAAAACAATCTAAACATCATGATCTCATCATTGTCTAACTCGGTAATAGTTGCCCATTGAATACCTTATTCATCCCCTTATTCATCATATTCTTTCTATGTCTTTTACCGACATCTTTATACTCATCAAATCATACTTCTCAAGATATGGCAACATCATACTGAATTAGAAAATCAATTTCTTGACATCAATGACAAAATAATAATATTAAGACAGTAAACATCCTTAATCAGTTATATCCATAATCATCAACAACCTTCTCAATATCCTTATTGAAATGCCAACAATCTCCCATTGTCTGTTATAATGCCAAATGCCAACAATCTCCCCCTTTGGCATTGATGGCAAAACCAATTGATTTGACCTAATTGATTCGGATTGTTGTGAGTTGTTTGTGAGATTCTGAAATGCTCTCTTCCTGTCATTAGAATTCTCCCCCATACATTAGACTTCTCGTCTTTTCTCAGTCTTTCTTTTCTACTTTTTTTTTAGTCTTCTTCTCTAGTCTTCTCCCCTTTTTCTTCAGTCTTCTTCAGTCTTCTCCCCCTTCAACAACAATGCCAAAAAGTAAAGAACTAAAACATAATTTCTTCCTGTATGAAGTGAATTCCTACTGTAATGTGTCAACTTAGTCTCAGTCAGAGCATTTTGTCTTCAATTCCTATTTCCTGTATTGTATCCTGCACTGTTTCCTGCACACCTTTAGAAAACATCCTAAAGTGTATAAATCAGCATCAACTCTTGAAAGATATTCTATAGGTCATCGAATTGATGCTTTCACCAAACTTGGTCAATGAGTAGAAGATAGGGGCGGGACCCCTAACTTACTTTTGAGATACTCAAAAGTGTCCCTTGGTAGTGACTTGGTGAAGATATCTGCTATTTATTCCTTTGTGCTAACATACTCCAACACCACTTTCTTCTCTTGAGCTTCTTCTCTAAGATAATGATATTTGATAGAGATGTGCTTTGTCTTAGAGTGCATAATAGGATTCTTTGAAATGTTAATGGCACTGGTATTGTCAAAGAATATAGTTACTGGCTCGGTAACTTTCTCATTTATACCTTCCAACAGTTGTTTGATCCATGCTATGTTGGTACAATTCAATGTTGCAGCAACATATTCAGCTTCTGTTGTTGACTGTGAAACACATCCTTGTTTCTTGCTAAGCCAACTCACTAGTCTTTCTCCTAAAAAGAAAGCTCCTCCACTTGTGCTTTTCTTGTCATCAATGTTGCCTGGCCAATCAGCATCAGTATAAAATTTTAAATCAAAATCATTTCCTTTCTGATATACTAAGCCATAATCCTTGGTGCCTTTCAAGTATCTAAAAATTCTTTTGATTGCTATCATGTGTGTTTCTTTAGGATTTGCAGAGAATCTTGCAACTATACCTACTGCATGTGCTATGTCTGGTCTGCTGTGAACAACATATTGTAGCTTTCCAATCATGGATCGGTAAAGTGTCTCATCAACAGATGCAAATTCATCATTCTTTGATAGTTTACAGTTGGTAGTCATAGGAGTACTTACTGCTTTTGAATCCTCCATTCCAAATTTCTTCAAGATTTCCTTTATGTACTTGGATTGAGTAATAAAAATCTCATTTTTCATTTGCAGTATCTGTAAACCTATAAAATATTTTATCTCACTAATTAATGACATCTCAAATTCTTTGCTCATTTCATTTCCAAAGTTCTTGCATAAAAAGTCATTTGCACAAAATATAATATCATCAACAAATATGGCTGAGATCAGTATTCCATTTTCATCATTCTTCATATACATATTGATGTTCTCACTTTTCCTTATAAAACCAATTTTAATCAAATAAGAGTGCAATCTTTCATACCATGCTCTAGGTGCTTGTTTCAAACCATATAATGCTTTGTTCAATTTACATACCTGATCTTTACTCTTGTCTTCAACAAATCCTTCAGGTTGTTCAATAAAAACTTCTTCTTCTAATATTCCATTCAGAAATGCAGATTTGACATCCATTTGATATACCTTCAAGTTTTTGAAAGCAGCATATGCCAACAATGTTCTTACTCCTTCAAGTCTAGCCACAGGTGCAAAAGTTTCACCATAATCAATTCCTTCTTCTTGAGCACAACCTTTGCATACTAGTCTTTCTTTATTTTGAATGACCTCACCTTTTTCATTTAACTTGTTTCTAAAAATCCACTTTGTACCAATTACATTTTTGTCCTTTGGTCTTGGGATTAGTGTCCATGTGTCATTCTTCTTGATTTGATCAATCTCTTCTGTCATAGCATTTATCCAATCTTCTCTATTAAATGCCTCTTTCACTATTCTCGGTTCAAATTCAAATATCAGACATGTGTTCTGTCTCAGTTTGTTCCATGTCATCACTGGATCATCCTTATCTCCTATAATCTGACTTGGTGCATGATGTCTTCTGACATACTTGGCTAATACAGGCTCAGTAGGCTCTATATGATCTTCTTCATCACTCAGTAACTAGATATTCTCTTCATTTTCTTCATCTGATCCATCTTTGATAGCCACATAAACTACTTCCTCTGTATTAGTTTCATCTAATTTATCATCGTTGGATTCCTCATCGGCTATTAAGCATGTCTTTCTATCTCTTCTTCTCAAGTCTCGGTGTCCTCTTTAATGATTATCTTTCTATTTGTCATCTCAATAATCTCTCTTTTCAGTAGAATCTTTTTCAGGACAGTTAGAAGCCATATGTCCTATTTTATCACAATTGAAACATTTCAAAGGTAGTTTTCCTTTATACTTACCTCTGCCTCTCGGTAACGTTTTGGCTAATAGTGCTTTAAACTCTTCCTGCTTTCTGATTTCCTCATACAGTTTGTGTACTTCTTCCATGTTCTTATGAAATCTTTCACTTGCTCCACTGTGATCTCCTTCAGAGTACTTGTACTTTCTTTCATTGTAATCATTAGATTCATCAAGATGAAAATAACTAAGTCCAAATTCAACTTTATTTACCGAAGATCCACTGTTATCAAAGTTACTTAACTCAAATGCATGTAGCTTACTAATAGTAGCATCTAAAGAAACTAGCATATTAGGTACAGACCTCAATTCATTGATTGCAGAGACTCGGATTGCATAAGCCGGTAGAAGAGTTCTTAACAACTTACTTGTTATATCCTTTTCTTCAATAGTTCCACCTGCTCCTTTGATTTGATTTACAATCTCCTTTAGTCTTGTATTGTACTGCGTTATGTTCTCACCTTCATTCATCCTCATAGATTCAAGTTGTCCTCTTAGACTATCTACTTTTGCTCTTTGAACATGTTCATCATCGCCATATACAAATATGAGCTTATCCCATATAGCCTTTGCATCATTGCAACCTTCTAGATCATTAAACTCTGAGTCGGTCAATGCAGATGTTATTTCAATCATTGCTTGGATATGTTCTTTCTTTGCCTTTATTTCTTCCATAGTCAATGGATAGGTTCTCGGTGTGATGAAATCATTCTCCAGATAATATACAACATATTCTCCAACTCCTGATAGGTGCAGCTTCGTCCTTTTCTACCATGTAGAGAAACTTGACTTGTTCAGCTTCGGTGCATCCCTCTTACACATCTTTGGATCTTTGCCTCAAGTACCTTTAAACTTTTCTTCTGAAGTCCAGAGATCTGATACCAATTGAAAGTTTTGATACTTAATGTAAGTACAGATCCAATAGCCAACAAGATGAGAGGGGGGTTGAATCATACGAACTTAATCTTCCATAAAAACATCATATTCAACCTCAGTAACATATACTTCAGTAATATAACTAAAACTGCTAAACATGCAAACTCAAAAGCATATAAACATCATAAACCTCATAACACTAGATTTAACATGAAAACCCAAATAGGGAAAAACCACTATGGGATTTCGGACCCACTAAGAAATATACTCTTCTAGAGTATGCTCAGTTAAAAGCAAATCTTGTTAAAGATTACAAGCATATTGCTAGATGTGACCCGGTTAAGGGATTTCCCTCAAATCTGTTAGGATCTTCACCTTGTTAGAAGTGACCTTGTTAAAGGATTTCAAACACTCAATCAGGATGTCACCTTGCTAGAGGGTTTTACAAATAAGACTGTTAAGTCCACTCAGTTAAGAGATTTTCTTTCACTTTCACAAAATAATAGTAATAAAAATCTATCTGCAGCTTCACATCTAAAATGCTTAAGCAGATTCTTATTTGCTCAATACAATCTAGACATAGAACTAATCTTGTCCATCTACTGGGCTTCTATACTCTATTATTCAAACAGGTCTTCAAGCTTCTATGCTCGATAATCACTATGTAGCATCCCTCTGCATATATTTGCCTGCATGCATTGTTTATCAATAGCTCCCTATTTATAAACAATTAGCTAATCGCTTAATCTCCTTGATCACATTTCCCATGATCAATCATAGCCATTAGATCTTCAAACTTGTCTAGGTTCAATGTATCCTTCAATCTGAAAAATGTTTTACCCTGCCTTGGAACTTGCATACATTTCTTGGAATTTGTGCTAGGGTAATGTGGTTCAATCTACACTGTAGATCTTCATGCCAATTTTCCTTTGTCATAGATTCATTAATAAACTTCATGCACGGCATACCAATCATTTAATCAATTCCAGCTCATCAGCTTCCTTCGTTAAATGACACATGTAACCATTTAATGTATTCTATTACAACTCAGTTACAACTTGGTAACAACTTGGTAACAACTTGGTGAATACTAAACTTTACTCGGTAAACATTCCACCTTCATTAACCGATAGCGATAACCTTAGGGTTTACCGACTAGGTTCTTTGCTTGGTAACATAGTATAGTATTAACCTTACAATTTACAACATATGTATGATGTTAAAACAATCTAAACATAATGATCTCATCATTGTTTGACTCGGTAATAGTTGCCCATTGAATACCTTATTCATCCCCTTATTCATCATATTCCTTCTATGTCTTTTACCGACATCTTTATACTCACCAAATCATACTTCTCAAGATATGGCAACATCATACTAAATTAGAAAATCAATTTCTTGACATCAATGACAAAATAATAATATTAAGACAATAAACATCCTTAATCAGTTATATCCATAATCATCAACAACCTTCTCAATATCCTTATTGAAATGCCAACAATCTCCCATTGTTTGTTATAATGCCAAATTCCAACAGGAGGTGCAAAATATTGTGCCTCATACGCATCCCACTAGCGGAGTACCTAATCTTCCTCCATATCTCCCACATTGGTTATTCCAAGCCCAAAAACTCCTAGTAACTGTCTTACAAAATTCTCGTACTTTTCCACTATCTTGAGGAGGGGAGATTGAATATATGTTATATCCTTCACATATTGTTGAAGCATTTTCATCTTCAACTCTAAAATGTATGTGTAAGATTGCAAGTTTGTACAACTGTCTCAACCCAAGAGGTCCTCCTTTATTATCTCTTCTTCGCCAAGACCCAAAACTTTATTCAAGACCCAAAACTGCTTGCTAAAAGTGTTGAGCTTCCACTCCCACTGTTGAGAGCAAGAAGCTAGTGCTCCTCCAACTTGCATAGCCTTCCTGTATTCCTTCATGATAATCTGCAAAAATAGTCTAATTTTAGAGGCATTTATTTGTGCCCATGACTTTGTCATGGCAGCCACCTATCTTACCTCAACCAATTCTTTTATCTCTTCCTCTGGGAGTGATGATATTGAAGCTAAATTATCATTTATAAAAGTATCCAAAGGTTTGCCCATCTCTACCAATAACTACTTATATTATTCCAGTTGTACCTTGACCTCTGAGTGGAAACTATGTTCTTTTTCCATTCACCCCCTAATGATGCTAGTAGCCAATTCTAACATATCTAATTCTCCCCACTTAGTCTGCTTACCCAGTTTTACCTGTGACACTTGGTACTTTGGGTAGCTCTGACCTTCTGCTTGTGTAGGAACTGCTATATCTGCAATCACCTCACCAGAAATCGTTCTTGATAAATGATGCACGGTCTTGGCCTTCTTTGTTTTCCTTGGTTCTTCAGTGATTACCTACTGTAGTGTAAGTTTTGGTAGCACTACTTTCCTTTTCTTTTTCTCGAAGGTGAAATTCAACCATTGCGGCACATCTTTATCATTTTCACCTTTGTGGGGCACGATGTCAGTGATCACTACATGCATGTCTGACTTCTCTTCTGCTTCATCTTTCTCCTCTTCTTTTGTATGCTTAGGGTCTTAGGATGAAGCAACTTGATGAGCCAAACTAGCTTGGAGAGTAGTATCAACATTCAATTGTTGCTTCTTATGTAACTCTCCTAACTTATCTCTTATGTAACTCTCCTAACTTATCACTGACCTCTTCTTCAAATGTCCTGCCATCTTTATCCATTTCATCCATACCTTTCTTAGTGGCTATCTCTTTCATTAAATCTTCTTGGTCTTGTGGATTCAAGACCAACCTTTCATCATGTGAATCTTCAGCCTCATTTCATTCCTTCTCTCCTACAAGTGGTTGTGGTACCATAGGTTTCTCATACTCTTGATCAAAATCTGATTTGATGTTATGGATACTTACTGTTTTTGTGGTAGGTCTTAACACCTATTTCATGGGAGGCAATTTTTTTGTATCAGTTGGTGGTGGCATAGGGGTGGTAGCAACTGAGGTCAAAATTGGAGCTTTCACTATGGTGGTAGACAGAGGCTAAGTGGGTACACTTGTCGTATTAGGAGGAGGAGGTTGTGCACTTTCATCTACTTTCCCTTGCTCATCGTTCTTCTGAGTGACCTCTCCTAGTGCTTGTCCAATTGTCATCCTCACAGGAAGTACCTCTACTAGTGGCACACCTCCCAACACTTCTCTTACTCCAAAATCTGTAGCCTTTTCCAAAAGTTCAGATCTCCTCATTTGTTCTTTAACTTTCTTCAACAATTCTTCAGTACTCTCTTCGAGTTCAAAAGTTTCATCTAGGTTAGTTGATGTGTTCTTTCAAGAGCTGGACCTTGTCTTACGGGCATACTCCTTATAACCCCTTAATTGGAAACACCTGAAGTAGACTCCTTTTGCTTCCCTTTCGAAGTGCTTGGCCTAACCCTCAAACTAAGCCATTGTCTAGTTCTATCCACAACAGTTTGAGTTATTTTGTCTATATTTGTATCCTCATGTGTTGACCACCTTATTGGAGAGAGAGGCTTCTTGTCAATTTCTTGTTCCTTATATACAGAGTCTAATAATTTACCATCCTCCCTTAGTTCTTTGGGGAGATTGGTCTCTATTTCAAAATTTCTAATTTTAGGTACTAGCAGCCTATAATAATTATTTTCTCTAACTTCAAAACTGTCTTGGAGGTTTGCCCAAAAATCCTCCAATCTAGACTTATGCCCCTCATATGCTTTTGGCATGATCTGCTTTAGCTTTCCATAGGGATCATAGTACTCCCTTGCATAATTAAATTCCTTAAGATTTAGATCATGGAGTTCCTATTCTACTATCTTCACTACCTGAATCTTAGAACAAGAGAAATGACAAATAGAAACTGAAAAATATATACCCGTTTTGTGTTTTGAATATAAAAGTGATTGAAGGCCAAGCATCTTCCTGACATATTTCAACAATATAATGTGATCATTATAGTATCATAGCAGTAGCATAGGGTTCCCTATGAATCCACTAACCCTGATATATGTAGAGCGTTGGTTCTGAATGAACCAACATGCCCATTCTCTAATGATTGCCATTACTTTTGGGCTTATCATATAACCTCTATCCCTTGTGAGTTTGATGATAACAGGGAAAAGGAAATCATCGTTTATTATTTTAAAATGTGCCTTTGTGTTGTTTAGAGGGAGTTGTGAGTAATACTCCCACACCTTCTTTTGCCCTTCCTCATCGCCCAGCTGGCCCTCTATTTGCAATCCTAGTTATTTACCTGCTCGGACAGCCGCCCAGATAACATAGGAGGTAAAGAAGAATTTCTTTGTTTGATGCACCTCCTTCATCTTCTTATGTATGTTGTGAGAAATGATTTGGGCCCAGTCAAAGTATTGCTTCCCTATTAGTATAGTTGTCATAAAATAAAACATCCAGGGATGGAAGTGCCAACAATCTGGCTTGTCGAAGGCCTTGCTTAGCATGATGATTAAATCTCATTGTGGCTCCTTGAAGTATGGCCTCAAAATTTTTGTGGCCTTTAGCTCTGTCTTCCTCTCCTCTTCCAACCAGTTCTCATTCATATCCCTCTTGTTTGAAGCAATATTGCTATTCCATACTCTGATGGCTTCTTCCTTTGTTATCAGGAGAACTTCATCCCTCACATGGATGCCAAACACAAATGCCAGCATATCCACTGCTAAATCAATTATAGTTCTACCCTGATCATCTATGCACTTTCTGGTGTCTCCATTTTATAATTGCGCAACAATCATAATGAATTCAGGTGTCTAGATTGATTTTGGGAAAATAGTTGCCTCCACTAGCCTAATCTCTTAATTCTCCTCGGCGGGGCCTCTGGCCTTGGTCTGTCCAATTGTGTTTCGATGTCTTTCAACTTGATGTGCTCCACCTTTGTATCTATCACCCATTTGATTTGTTCATCCAACTTTGAAACATAGACCTACCCCTGATATTGATATTTCATGGTTATAGGAAGCTTGTCCAACTCCTTGCCTCTCTTGCTAGAAGTTGGGTCCATCTAAATTCTCTATTCTGCAAGAAAGAATCATAAATTAGTCCATTTCATACTTAAAAAATATCAATAATATCATCCACCTTGGGACTCTGGGGTTCTGGGGTGAATAAATTCCTTTTAAACCAACTGACTTTGGAACTCCAGGGTTTCGGGGTTCCAAGGCTAGCATAGGCTTGAAAAACTAAGTCTGAAACTCTAAGGTTACGGGGTTTCAGGGTGGATAAACAAATGGATTTTAGAACTTCAGAGTTTCGGGGTTTCAGAATGAACGGGAAAAGATGACTTTGGGACTTTGGGTTTCCGAGGTTGGGGGTAGTTCACTTGTAGCTCTTGAGATGATCCAAAACTCCGGGGATCCAAGGTTCTAGGGTGAAAGCATGACCCAAAAGGAATCAACCTAAGGACTCTGAGATTCCGAGCTGAATAAAACTACCCAGCCCAAAACTCTGGGGGTCAGAGGTTTTGTGGTTAGGAGAATCTAGGGCACAAGGGAAGAACAAGACACACAAAACAACGAACACAAAAAAAAGGAAAATCCAGACTAAAAAAAACTAAAAGATCTAAACACGGAAACACAAGGAGAAAAATATACCAACCTAGTGGGAGAAAACACATGAATACTTAGCAACATGGAGGCGCGAAGTTGGGAGGCCACAACTAGAAGGTTTGGAAAACTTGAGTGCACAAATGAACCTAGAAAAGTTCATTCCTCCTATTTATACCCCCCTCGAACTTCGTTTGTACGATCACCTTTAACAAGACCTCGGGAGTCTAGGGTTTCGGACTTCCAAGGTGACAAAAACAAAATAGGCAAGACACCTTGGGACTCCAAGGTTCCGGGTATCCGAGGTCAAAAGACAAAAACAAACAAGAACTCACCTCAGGACTCCAGGGTTCCGAGGTGGATAAAAGGAAAGCAAGCAAAACAACCTCAAGACTCCAAGGTTCCATGGTTTTGGGGTTGAAAAGACAACACAACTTTGAGACTCTGGGGCTTCAAAGCTACTAACAACGAAACATGAAGAACTCGGGATTCTGAGGTTCCGAAGTCCCGAGGCTTCTACGATAAAAAAGAGACAAGGCACGACTTTAGGACTCTGTGGTTATGAGGTCATTACAAACATAACCAAAATGAAAACCTACCTCAGAACTCTGTGGTTTCAGGGTCGGACTTCACAAACAAACAAAGGACTCCTCAGGACTCCGGGATTCCAAGGTGTCCAAGCAGAAACTAAAAAAGACAAAGCCAGAGAGAAAAAAGAGGGACCCATATTTTCAAGACAAGGAAACTAATGGGGTTAGGTATTCAGGGCATAACACTACCTACATAGGCAGTAGCTACCTATTAAAAATCTTCACAAACTAGATTGAGTGCCCTCTTGCTCAGTAATTCAACGCGTATCCTTGTTTATACTACATGGTTTATTTGTTATTTCAGTTTTGGAAGATTTTTCATATTTTTTATGATTTGTCTTAGTGTTCTAAAGGTTTGGTTCTGTAGTTAGATTTATCTGTCATTACCTTGGTCAAGGAGACTAGTTTATAGTTTCTAGGGACATGTGAGTATTCATGTTAGTTTTAGCCCACTACTGTCTTTCTTGGGCTAGTTTTGAATCATTGACCTCTCAGGTATGACACAATGTATTTGAGTTCTGATAATTATTATATTTCTGGTTTTCGTTTATCAAAAAAATCACTTACATAGATTAACATAAAACTTGCATTCTCAAATATATTTACAATGTGACATTGTTAAGCTTGTTGGTTTTCATGGTGTTAGTCCTCTTCAATCTTAATTTTTGATTCATTCTTGTACATAACAATTTATTTTTTGCTGCAATGAAATTAAATAACTTATGATACTAATCATTAAATAGACCATGAGATATGAAATTAGGTATATATTTTTTTTAAAAGGGAATATTTTCCTGGTTATCAAGTCCTTTATTATTAACTAGATCTACATCCTTATGTGTTGGTCTCAAGTTACCTATTATAACATTTTATCTTAACATGCAAAGATATTTAGAAGGAAGAGTAAATTTCTTATTCAATAACAATCTTGTCATCGAATAATTTCTAAGTAGTTATAGTAATGGGTTCAACAAGTTTTGAGCCTTCTTAGATAGGCGGTAGGAATACATTCTTATTATAGTTTGATAGGATAGTTTGTATCTTTCTAACTCTTAATAAAAATTAAGATATGGGACACAGTGATTCATATATCTAGTCATGCCTTCATTATTCTGTATTGAATGTTTTTCAAGCAAAAGCATCCTTCTTTCCATTGTATAGATAACAAAAGGATTTGGTAATAGGATCTTAACAACTTCATAAATGTGTGTGTGTAGTTGTATACAACACTATATATATGGTTTTTCATGTTTCACATGATACTTGGTAGACATTCATTTTTAGATCAGATTTCATCTAGAGAACATAGGATACCTGTCCTCTTGCTCCAAGTGTGCCCCGGTATTGTTAATGTAGATTGTTCCTTACCTGATTTCATGAGTATTGTCTTATGACTATTGACCTGCTATTATTTATATTTAACAATATAAGAATTGATACGACGAGGTCTAATTTAGAGTCTGACTACCCAAGCCCAAGAGAGGTTATTTCCACTTTTGTGTATCTCACCTTAAAGCCATATTTTCAAAGTTTTGAATTTCTTAAGTTGTAACATATCTTATACCTAAGAGTCATGTTCTCTTCAACAAGAAGTAATACTCGAGTTATAAGGTGTACTCTTATTGTTGATAGTACATGGTGCATTTAGGGAAATAGCACATCATCATCATATGAATATTCAGAGGAATGAGTAGCAAGGCCTTCTCTAGGGGCAGATGAATACTTCAATGAAATAATATATTGCACTTGCAATAGGTGCCAAAATAGGAAACTAAAGAAGCGACGACTTGTTGGTATCCATAGATTGAACTATGGGGTTTATATAGAAGAGGTACACTATAATTAACAAATTATTATTTGTATAATAAATAAAGGTGCACATTATTTAATACATTATTATTGATCATTTCAATTTTTTGATAAAAATCTGCTTCCAGTTCACAATATTCCTGAAGAACCAATGGATGTCACTGATGATAGCCACTCTCAAGATGAAGAAAAAGACACATTTATGGATGAAGCCACTTCACAGATAAATGAGGTCGGTGTTGATGAATTCATCAAAGACTTCTACACATATTCTCAAGAAGTTATTGATTCCCCCCTAACCTAGTTGGCTAGGATGGCTATTTTCTCAAACGCAGATACTTCTATATTGGCAACACTTATGTTGTTGAATTTCAAGGTTACACATGGATTGACAAATACATGCTTTACTAATATATTAAGGTAGGATTCCATATTTGTATAAATTAATGCTCTCGATGTCTTAAATTTTTTGAATAATGTGTATACTTATCTTATAAAAATCATTTGTTTCATCATGTAGGCTTTTGGCAAACAAAATACTTCCAAAGGACAATAAGTTGCCTCATTCACATAGAGAAGTATCTTCAGTAATGAAAGACATTGGAATGGAGTACAATACATATGATGCATGTCCAAATGATCATATATTATACTATGGAAGGAATGCAAATTTGCAACAATGCCCAGTGTGTCACACAGGTAGATATCGTCAAGATCAAGTATCCAAGAAGGTTCCTTATAAAGTACTACGACACATTCCACTAAAGCCAAAGTTTGAGAGGATGTTCAAATGCAAGGAGTTGGCAAAATTTATGGATTATCATACATATGGGAGGAGCCAAGATGGTGTCATTCATATGGTTGCGGATAGAAAACCCTGGAAAAAGATTGAGGAAAAATGGCCACATTTAAGAAATGAGCCAAGGAATGCAAGAATTTCTCTGGTAATGGATGGTGTAAATCCTTTTCGAGATGTTAGAACAATATATTCTATTTGGCCAGTTCTAATTATTAACAACAATCTTCCCCCCTGGATGGCAATGAAAAAGGAGCTTGCAATTTTAACTCTTATCATATGAGGTACTGGAATATATGAATGCAATAATTTCTTGAAGATTATATTAAAATATTTCAATTCAGTTAAACCCTGATAAAAAACTTCTTGTTTACTTAAGGAAGTATCAGGTAAAGGATATGGATGTATACATGGAGCCCCTCATTGATGAGCTTCGTGAATTATGGGATGGTGTAAATATGCTTGATGTATCAAGACCTATCAATGATAGAAACTTCCTCTTTCATGCTATTTTTATCTGGACAATTCATGATGCCTTGGGGCTCTCTATTTGTTGTGGTAATATATTGTAAATTACATTTGTAATTATTGTGTCCATTGTACCATTTAGTAAATTTGGTTTCTATTCTTATTTCAGGGCTACAAACAAAGGGGAAACATGGTTGTCCACCATGTGGGCCAAAAATATTGTATAAGCAGTCAAAGGATCTCAATAAAACTGTATATGATGAGTATAGACAATTCTTACCACAAAATCATCACTATCGAGTGCGTGAGAAAAATAAATTCAATGGAAAGGAAGTGGAAATGAGGAAGCCAAGAAGGATGAACCCTTCTAGGTGGAAGGAAATAAATGATAAAAAGAAGGGATAGGCTTTCCACTAGGAATGAAAAGACTCTATTTTCTACAAATTAGACTATTATGAGAACTTGCCAATAGCCCACCTACTTGATACTATGCACATCGGGAAAAATGTGGCAGAGTTCTTGTGGAAACATCTAAATGGAACCAACCTTGAAGCACAAATCAAGTTACGAAAGGACCTCCAGGTTGCCAATGTCATGCCGAACATGTGGTTGCATGAAAACAACTCATATAATCATGCACCATGGACTTTTACATCAAAGGAAAAAGAAAACATCATTGATACAATGAAAAGAATAAGATTTCCTTCTATCTTTGGTGCAACATTAAAAAAACTTATTCACAAGAGATGGATCAGAGTTCTTGGGCCTAAAAACACATGATTGGCACAATTGGATAAAGGTAACTTTGTATTACACTTTATTTGTTGGAAACATAATTATAAATTTGTATATCCTAGTGATAATATCAATTCATGTATATTTTTAACATTGTTATTTGTTAGTGATCATGCAGTATGTGTTGCCTACAGCAATACCAAGCACTTTTGATCATGATGTTAGGTTAACTATTTACAAATTATCCAAATATTTGAGGTATTTTGAATCAATCATTTGTACTCTTCCATGATTTATAGTTTTGAAGAAATCATAAGTCTTTATTGTAATACATGTTAATACTTGTAGGTGGGTCTCATCTAAAGAGATACATCTGGATAACTTGAAGTATTGGAAAAGGAATGCTTCACTTTTGATGTGATATTCAAATGTGCTTCCCTCCAAGATTTTTTAACTCTCAAGAGAACTACCTTGTACACCTAGTAAAAGATATTGAACAGTGTGGTCCTATTCATATTCGAACAATGTGGCTTGTGGAGAGATATATGAAATTTTTAAAACAATTTGTTAGGCAAAAGGCTCCGGAAGGGTCCATGGTTGAGGGGTACATGGTTTTCCAAGAGATGGTTCATTTGAGTGAGTACTTACCTCAATTTTATCTTGAAGCTCCTCGATTATGGAATTATAACCAACCTCAATCATTTGAAGGAGAAAATTTAGAGGGTTGAGGGACTTCAAAGAGGATAAAAGGTATACAAAAATGTTGGAAGTAGTTGTTTTTATCTTAAATTTAATAATACATGGCTTTAAAATTTAATTAATTCATTGAACAATTATATTTTTCTTCATAGATGTTAAGGAGTGGGAAGCATTACATTTTTATGTTGCATACAATTCTGACTTTATGTTGGAATGGATGGAGAAGTACGTTGAACAAAAGAAATTAGAGGATGAAAAGGCATGGGCCAATATATATAATATACATTGTCAAAACATTGTTCGAGGATTGTCCACAAGCCATAAAAGAAAATGACCAAAGAGATTCTCATGGAATTGGCTAAAGACCAATATTGAACACGAGGCAACAAAAGGGAGGAATAGAGTGACACAACAACAACTGAATTTCATGAAAGGATCTATAAATGGGGAGGTGATACATATATAGTAACTTATAATTGGAGATATTTAATAAATTCTTTTAAATTTTGTATTCTTGAATCTAATTAGCTAATATTTATATGAATTTAGGTAACATATTACAAAGGAATGTGGAATTTTGGTCATCACTTATGATTGTGGAGTTTCAGCATCATTTGAGGTGTAATGTCGTTCACATGCAAATGATAGATATCCAATCACAAGAACACTTCTCTATTATAGAGTGTTGGAGAATATTATAGAGCTTGATTTTATGTCTTTCAAGAAAGTTTATTTTCATGTTGAATGGTACAAGCTTATCAAAGTGGGTGAAGAAAAAACTACCTTTATGCACAACAATGGATTCCATATGATCAATACATCTAGGTTTGAAGCCACTTCTGAACCTTATGTGTTTCCAAATCAATGTAACCATATAGTTCTCATTCTAAATTTAGAACAACCTGGTTGGTCATTTGTTATTGATTATGATCCAAGAGGATGAAGAGTAACATATGTTGAAGACAATGAAGATGTAGAAGTCCCCCCTAATGATGAGAATAGCGTAGATGGAGATGATGAAAATTTAATTGTCAATGATGTATATGACTAGGATGAAGATAATGATGAGTTTATTGAAGTGTTCGAAGGACATGAGCAACAACATGGGCGTCAAGTCCATGAAGATGATGAATTTATTGATTTTCATTTGCCTATAGTTGAAGGTGATGAAGACCATGAAAATGATAGTTTTTATTTATTTGTAGATTTAGGGCCCATTAATGATGGGGTACTTATGCCATCAAATGAGGAAATTTCCTCTGAGGATGACCTTGTTTGATCACCATGATCACTTTAAGGGGTTTTGGATATATGCACTGCGACAGGGATATTGTACCTACACTTTTGGCATGATATTCATCGGCACAATGAATATTCTTTTTGTTGTAAAGTTTCTATGCCTGATGATATTCGTTGTTCCTATGATCACTTCTTTTAGAGAAATTACTTTTCTTATTGGATTGAAATCATAGATCTCAAGGACAAAAACCTTTCTACTACTTTGTGAAAAATGCATGTGACTATCTCTATGACTTTAGGACTATGATTTCCTTTGTATTTTTCTTTTCTATTAATGCTTTGGAGATGACTTTAGCCTGTCACCCGTTGACTGTCAAAAGAACTGAGACTAATGGCTTGTTATTGACATGGTGTTCACTGTTTCTTTTGTGTATTTTCAATATTGGTTGGTAGTGAAAATATTTTGTGATGATTTAACTAATCTCTTCTTTTATTTGAATCTCTATATATTAAGTCTCTTAGTTGTCTCATGGTGTTCCTCTAACATGATAGGACTGCTCCTCTGATGTAGACATTGTCATGTCATTACTAACTGCTCTTATGAGATTTTTGTGAATTCATATGCATCTTTTATTGACTATGATAATTCTCTCCTCTTTGTCTTTTCCACTATGAGTCCTTGATGCATTTGGTGTTCTGAGTGTCTTAGGGGTTGCATACATGCTTATTGTAACTATAAATCAGTGTCAACTCATGCTTTTATCACTTTCCAAACCTAATAATGATGCAACAACACCGGTCTGATCTCAATGTCTTTGATTGCTACACTATGACTTATATGGTTCATAGTATGATCTCTATGAATGCTATCTTATTTCATACCATTGTCTTGGATTTAATGAAGGTAGTCTTCTCCTTATGTGATTGACACACTCTTTGTTGATGATCAGTCCATTGTCACAAGTTTGCAACAAAACTTTATGTGACTATATATTAACAGGACCCACTATGGCTTTATGATTGGCATGTTTCCTTATGGCTGCAACATCACTATTTTCCACTTATCCCTACTCTTAAGAAAAAAATTCTTTTGTTACCATTAATTTGTTTAGGAGGAGAGATGGTGCCTTTGCTTACAAGATTATTTCTAATGCTTCATAAGGTTGTATTATTTCTATGTCTTGCATATCTAGCTATGATTTCCATGCACATTAACTTTTATTGTTCAAAGGTTGTGACTACTGCAGCTTTGTCCTGCACTTATACCTCCATAATGTGTCTATTTCTATGTAAACATGGGAGCTATACATTTTAAATCTAATACATTAGCATTTCTTGGTGCTGATAAAATAAAACAAGAATTCTTTATGACTGCTATATACGTTGTTCTTGACCTGCTCACTGTCTTGAATGTCCTTTTATGTGTACTGTGTATGATCAAACCATAGGCAGTATAGATGATTGTCTACCTTGATCCATTATGATGACTATTCATGAAGGATTGAGGCAATGATTTTGGACTGTTCCCAGTCCTTTCACAGTCACTGTCTTTTTCTGTATTTTCATTTTTTTAGAGTATACAAAACTTTTGGTAGTTTCCATGGGTGCTATATGCATATGTTGTCTAATCAATATTTTCTTATTTTTTTGTCATTTTGTGTTTTTTTAAGAATGTGGCCATGGATGCTACCAATTCTGTTATGGGGGATCATGTGATCTTAAATGCTTTGATTGATATGTTAAAAAATGGACAAGGGCAACAAATTACTATGATGGTTCATGAGGTAAGCTTTAAATTTGTCTTTTATATGCTAAATTATCTTATGTTTGCTATTATATTATGCTAATTTATTTTTGTGGAATGCGGTCCATCTCAAAACTAACTCCATCAAGCATGAATCTTGTTGGCATGAAGGATCCAATTGTTCCCTCTAATACATCTACTATTATGCCATAGGTAAGATTCAATCATATGTTTGTGTGGGTTTGATTACGTTATTGTCACCTATTATACCATCCTAATATTTATATATGTGCCTTATAGAATATTTCAAGGATTACTCCAATAAAAACTAATGTTCATGATGTGGGTTCAGTTAGAATTCTCCCACCAATAGCCGAACAAGTTTCCTTGAGGAGTCTCATAGATTCACAATCGAGAATACTAAGGCTCCTACCAGATACTCCAAAAAATGTTCCAATCAGAGAAGAAATAAATGTACAAATTCAGTTATGGCAAAGGGCATTGTTGGAGAGTGCAGGGCATACCTCAAATGAACAAGTAAAATTAATTATAGATTTTCATTTTCATAATTTTACAATTAATAATTTTTTATTGTGTTTTATTTTCTTTAAACACTATGATTAGAACTTTATTATGATTGGTCATTAACCTTTACTCAATGGTTGTCCTCTTCATTTTTAGCACTGTAGATACTTTGGCTACTACAACTTAAGACAAACTATCTATGTTACATGTGCATTAACATCCTCTAGATACTTCTTCCTAGGTATCAATCACAAACATGGAACAAACATAATCAGAACTATGAATGCTTGTGCACCAATCCCAATCAAAATTTTAAAAAATTAGAACTATGGATACTATCAAACAGTCTTTCTCTTTATTGTTTGACCTTAATTCTTCTTGACTACTGCAACTTGAACAGTGATGTATCCAAGATTGTCTTGGATCATCTTCATACTACTGGCTACTTAGAAATAGTTTCATATTTTAGTTGTGTTTTTGACAATTTCACAATCTCACTGTAAATACAGGAAATAAATGACAAAGTGATTGATGCACCTATAGGAGCATCTATCTCGACCCCTAAGACTACAACAATATCCTCGGTGACTACAAAAGGAATGCAAGAAGTTACAATCTTGCTCACCTAAGAAGATCTTGAAGGATGAAGTGGGGTTAAAATTCTTTCACTTTATTTTTCATCATGCGGAAAAATTATTTGGAAATACCATTCAAATGGATTAGAGGAAGCAATCCAATGCTAAGAAATAGGAAATCTTTAAAGATGTCATAACAGCATTTGGAAATCCTAGTTTTAATAAGGATATTATTCTTGATATTGCACGGAAATACATGCACTCTAAACGAGACAATTTAAGGTCGAAGATAACAAAAGACTTGAGATATCCACGTTCAGCTTGGATTATAGACCAAGTGACATGGAATGAACTTATGAAAGATGCCAAATTTAAGAGGAAATCCCACAATAATCCAAACTATAGGCCATCTACACAAGGAGGATCTAAAAGACGCCTTTGAGATACAACAAAAGCAACCCAAGCTAGGGTGTCAAGTATAGGATCCCATAAATGAGGATCTGGTGGGTACAATAGCATTCGTGGTGGTTTGGTGAGTGAATATTTTCATCTACTATATTTTCTATTTCATAAAAAGTCATGACAAACTTGTGAGTTAATTTTATCTTATGATTCATTATACCTTATAAATTTGGTTATGTCTGTTTATGTAGGTTCACCAATTTCAAAAGGAAGCTTCAGAGGAGGACCTGAAATATGCTTTATTACATGGTTCCCAAGGCTTATGACAACATTTTGTAGATTGAGGGGAGATTTTAGTGAGTGGTCATGAATCTGAGCTAAGTTCTTTATATTATTATATGACTTATGCAATAATTTAACTAGAGGTATTAAGTTATTTAAATAAGTTAAATTATGTTGTGTATAGGAAGCCCAACAATCAAACTCATTAGGTAGTGAGCATGAAGAGGAGTTAGAGGATCATGATGAATTGTTTGTTGCACATAATGATTTGATTATCATTCTTAAAACTCGGCAAGAAACCATCCTTGAATTTCAACAAGTGGGAGACAACAATATTGAGGAGGGTGTTCAATGTGATGAACTGTCCACACCCACAATCAGAAAAGTGCCTCATAAAAAGAGGACACAAAGCAAGAGGATGGATAGAAACAAATGAACAAAAGACATATTTGCTTCCCATCATTGTTCAGTTTTCATTGCTATTATAAACCTAATTTATATATCATCATATTTGTTTAACGAATACTTGTGAATTTATTTACTATCAAGCTCTTCCTTAAGAACATGTGTTGTTGGTTGTTTCTTAAATAATTATCAATTTTGATCAAGAAAGCAAGTCTATTTGTTGCATTCTATATTCTCTACAAAAATTAATTTTTTGTCTCAAAAATGCAAGCTTCTTTTCTTGTGAAAATTGGGCTTTGATTTATCTTTCATTTTTTTAGAGGTTGATAGTGCTTTCTTCTTATTCCCAAAATCACACACTTATACCTCTGGGAGTGATTTGATGACCATATTACCTACGTAGATAACTGCTATCATACATGTTACCTTAAGAGTAATTAATTAATTTGTTCAACATTTCCCTATACCACTATCTAGCTTTACAAATACACAATAAAGAAAAGGTAAGTAGATCAAATAATGTGTTGGATTTTTCTCCTTTTCATTTCTATGTTGGTACATGCCATTGTATATTTTGCTTCATTAACCTGTTGTCTCAAATCCTTTTCGTAAATGTGTAGGTTTTACTTGATATTTCATATTTCTTTGAGCATTAGAGAAGATATTAGGTTTTGTCAATTGCAAAGACATATTCAACTATGTCATTGTCCTCCTTCAATAGAAACGACTCAATATAACATATACAAGATTATTGTAGATCAACTAGAGGTCGGGATTTCTGAGACCACTACTCCTGCCATAGTAATTTTATTTGATTGAATGGGTTTTAAATTAGTTGCTTTCTCTGTTTCATGGCTATGTGACGATTTTAATTTTTCCCATTTTCTGTGATAACAAGTCAATTACTCCTCTTTACCTAATTTACTTTGAATCCATGTATTTCAGGTTATTCTACCTCAACAATTCTATTAGGCTATTTTATTGGTGTCACTACGAAATGGCAGACTAGGTATCTATGTTGTTATTTTTGGTACTTTTAGTATCATTTTAATGAAATGAAACACTAACTAGGATTAATTAGGTAGCACATAGAGTAATATTTCATATCATTTTTATGATGGAAATATTGGACTAGTTAGTGATAAAAAAACATATGTTTTAGAGTAGTTCATACGAATTATGGAATTCCTTTGTGACATCACCGAAACCATCCAAATTAGCTAACACCTTGAAAACATCTCACCACAGTACTACACTAGGGGTAATGTAATGAGGACAATTAATTAATATTTGTAGTGTAATAATAATAGTGAAATTTTAAAAAAATAGATTACTTTCAAATTGATTGTCTTTCAAACCTATAGACTGAGAATTTAACCTCTTAACTTTTCAAACTAATGTAGACTAAGGCGTATGATATGTTAGTTGGTTGTATGGTTTCCTTAACTTGTAGCAATGTTGGTTGTCTTTCAAAACTATAGCTTTATATTGATCTCTTTCATAACCTTCGATGGAAAGGTTTTCTCATTGTGTGTTGTTCAATGGACTGTGTATACTTGTCCTATGAAAGTCAATAGTACTCTATTAGTTACCCCTTTATATTGATCTTAAAGCCTTTGTTCTATTTTTTGCTAATAATTGTCTTGAAGGTCCTTATGGTTTCTACTTTGTAATGAGGGTTGTATTTATATCTAAGGACTTCTCTATTACTCCTTCATTGGATGATACCAATGCTCCTATCTTTGTGAAATGAAATCTCTAATGGTAATGAATTTTATGCTTCCACTCATTAGATCGAATCATCATACCTATGCCCTTGTATCTCTTAGGCTGAAATCTTGTAAGCTTTGGTCTTTTGGTGATTGACCTGCATTGAATATCTATATGGATTGTACTTCATCACTATTTTTCTAGAGGACATTATTGACATCTTTTACCAAATATCACCTATATTAGATATATGGACTGTAACCGTCTTTCATCACTACTAAAAACTTTGCTCAAAAGCTCTTATGACTATCTTTATGATAGTCATCTCCTACTTTGTATCTATTTCATGATTTTGATGAAGATCTTAGGGACTGGACTTTGAAATGTGATACTCATTTGAGGCAGATGTCACTTTTGTAGCAACTTCTTGTGTTGTTATTTCCACATTTGCTTCCTATGTCCTTCTTTACTGCCCTTATAGTTGTCTTATATACCCTTAGTGTTGGCACATGACTAACAAAACATTTTTGAGACTTTTAAAATCTGATATGTTGTGATCCTTTGACTACTCTTTGATTGTAACTGTCCATCCTTAATGCTTTGTCTTCTCTATGGGTTGACCACAAATCCTAGTTCTTACTAGTTTGATGAAGCTTTATAGACAATCCTATCTGTTGCACTTTACATTTCTTTTAAGCCCATTTGATAAAGAGAAGTCTTGTGATCTATCATTTCCTTACCCTGACTTAGGACTGCTCATGACTTTTGTAGATGCTTTAGAAGGGTTACTTCGAGATAAATAATTAATAGCATATGCCATGTACAATGTCTTGTGTATCCATGAATTGACTTTGAAATTCCCTTTAAGATAGGTATATCACTACTCTTTAGTCTACAACTTACAATCACTATTTTGATAGGTTTCAGAACTATATTATGAAGTTGTTATTGTGTTAATGATGATTTGCATGAATCTCTATCCAGGACTGCAATGATGTTCTTTAAGATCCTTCTCCTGTAGCTTCTTATTTTTTCCTATACCCTTTCATTATGGACTAAGATCTTTATGATACTCTACTCTTCATGTTTGACTATTTGGCTATGTACAATGTATCTTAAATTTATAATCATTATCACCCCCTTATGATCTTGACAGGGAATGACTATCTCCTTTGCAAATTATCTATCTTTTTCCTAAGCTGAAAAACTCTGTATCACTAATTTCTTAAGCCATGACTATGATTGTTGCTTCATTGTAGAAAGATTGTGACTTGATGACCGATTGTTGTTATTTCATGACTGCTACAGGCTTTATTGGAAATTATCTTGTGTTTTTCTTTGTTCTTTCATGTCATCGTGGCTATTGTCAAGTAGCATTATCAAGAATTTAGTACCATGGATTGTCTACTCAAAAACCAAATTGATTATATTCAAAATAACTAATGAAATCCTAAAGGTAGTGGTTTCATCAAACCTTTCAACGATGTCAATTTTTTCTTCTAATTTGGTTTCTCATAGACTTAAAAGCCTGGCATAATATCCTATTGTACCATTCGAAACCAATTCTTCATGAGTGCCCATCTCAGTAATTTTTCCATTACAAATGTCTTCCATGTTTCTATAGGATTGTGATTATGACTTTCTTTTTCTATATTTTCAAATTATTTAGAGTATACAAAACTTTTGCTAGTGGACATGGGTGTTATATGCATATGTTCTCTTATTGTCACTATGTGTTAACCTTATCTTCACTTTTCTTATTGCAAAAGAATTCATGTCTATGTTCATTTCTTTTATGAAGAATAGCATGTTTTCTTTATTTTTCATATGCTTGAAGCCCAAAAATCTGGCTATTTCAAACATTTAATTTCTTATGATTGGACTTATGTGATGTCCCCTTGACATTAACTAGAATTTTCACGTTGGCAGGAACTCTACTCTGATACCACTTGTGATGTCCCCTACTAGTTTTGTACCTGATTATTAGTCATAATGCTATTCAAAAGAGTTTCTTAATACCTACTTTAAGGGACACTTTTAACTATATCAAAAACTGATTGCACTTTAATTAATGGCTAACATGATTTATTTATCATACAAGAATTATCATTAAAGGAAATTTGAATGTAAATTGTGTGCATGTAAAATTCATCTTATAAAAACAAGTAATCAATTAGAAGCAAAAAGGGAAATCATGAATCCCTTCTAATCAAAGAATTTAACAAACTAACAATGAAATGATACAACCAAGCAAAATAAGAATTATAAATGAAATCAATAAAAACTCCCTATTACGTGACTACATAGAACTTCCATTGCTCTTTTCCTCTTTGTGGTATGATGGCTCTTAGATATTGCACTGGTAACCTGCAAGTGACACAAAGATTCCAAGTTTGTGATTGTTGAAAATGGAGATTGGATGCTAAATTTATAGAAAAATGGAGAAGATTGATTGAAAGGTGGAACAGATTGATCAAGAGGTGGAACTCAGGTGAGCTCACATGAAAATTGATAGTTGAACTATTTATTGTAGGAGTGAAACTCAATAGATTGAATAGATCAATTGAGTCAACTGATTGAGAAAAATCTGACTGAAGGAAGAAAAAGAATGATTGGAGGAAATAAAGAGGATGACAAAGAAAGCTTAATTTAGAAAAAGCTAACTGATAGATGGAAATAGAAGTTGAAGAGATAAATGATTTAATTAATTAATTGATTGAATTATTTAATTTAGCATGTGCTTGCATTTAGATTTAGATTTTTAATTTAATCTTTGCATGAGATTTTAATTCAAATATTGAATTTATTAATTCAATTTAGTATTTGAATATATTTAGAACTTGACTTTGATTTACAATTTGGTTTTTGAAATCATGCACATGTATTTGAATTTGGAAGAAATTAGAAGAATATGAAATTAAATGAAATTAGAATTTGGGGATGTGGAAATGGAAGAATTAATTAGTTAATTAAATAATTTAAAGAAACTATTTAATTATTTAGAAATGGAATTTAATTAAATAATAAAGATTATTTAAATTAAAGGATTAAATCACAATTAATTAAATAATAAATATTTAATTAATATTTGGAAGATGGTTGAATGATTAGATGATTAGAGATAGAAATTGAATAATTAGCAATTTATTTAAATAATAAAGATTATTTAAATTGGGGAATTAATTAGAATTAATTAAATAATAAATATTTAATTAATATTTAGAAAATAATTAAAATGATTAAATGATGATAGAATAGGAAAATGGAATAATTAATAAGATGATGCGGAAATATGAAATTAGAAGAAATAGATTAATTAAATTAATTAAAGAATTAAAGAATTATTTAACTAATTAAAGAATTATTTAACTAATTAGAAGAATAATTAGTACATGATCAATGAGACATTTTTAGGTGTCTACATTTGCCCCTCTTTGAGACAAAGTCGAAATGACATTGTTTCAAAGAAAAAAAAAAATTTCCTACCCCGGTGATACTTAGGGTGTAATGCCCCCTCGAGAGATTGTTTGTGCATTAAGGATATGAATGATCTCTCGAAAAAAGAAGAAAGTGAGATGAAAGATAGAAGAATGGTTAGTTGATTAGAGATAAAGATAGGTGATGTGAATATGATATTGAGATAGAATATGAGAGAATGAACCTTAGAATGAAATAGAATAATGTTAGATGATAGAATATAATTTAGAAAGAGATGATGAGAAAAGAATCAGTAAACTAGCAATAAACATATGATAATGAGAATGAAATTGAAAGAATCATGAACCTGTGTCACATATTTATTGTGTCAATATATATTCATCACTAAGCCTTATTATTGAACAATGAAGCTTAGCACATCAGGGTATAAGGAACCAAGATGCAAAGATATCTCATTGAAGAAACAAACACGTAGCAGACAAGCAGCAAACAAAGAAAAAGATAATGCCCATCATGGCCCCTCTAGTCACTTGTGGACATCCTTGAGTAGCATAGGAATAATATCTGCCACCAAATGATAAAATATAAAGACTGACCCAGACAAAATTCAGCAGCCATACTGACCTTGTGCTTTCGTTCTCAGTTGCTTGATGTGATGGTTGATAATGTCTGATCTCAAAAAGTTGCAGACCCCGTTTAAGACTGACCTATCTGATTTCAAGTGTATCCTCTTCTGTTTAAGACAAGATAATGATCATGTTGATATGGATATGATACGATTGATAAGACAGTTTGATCAGTTGATTGCAGATGTTTGACTGGATAATCGTATCCTTTCTTAACTTCGTGCGAAGTGTTTGTTGGATATCTGCTAGGGTATTTGTTTCTCACAAGACATTTTATTGCAAGTTTTTCTGATTGATTGATTTTCAATTTTTAGTTCTTTTCTAAGAGCTTTTTCGATGTTTTTGGATTATGTAGATCGATATTTGAATGTTTTTGGTTGATTTTTTTAGGATCCTATTTGAATGTTTTTTATTGATCTTTTCAGGATTGTATTTGAATGTTTTTGGATTTTGTGGTTTTCGATTTTTTTTGGATTTTGAGTTTTTCATTGTTTTGGGATATTTTTGAAGGACGTTATATGATTTTTTAGGATTTTTTCAGGACTTTATATGATTTTTTGGATTTTTTTAGGACTTTATATTATTTTTTGGATTTTTTTAGGACTTTATCTGATTTTTAGGATTTTTTCAGTTATGCCCCCAGTGTGTAGACCTATATGAGATGATGATCTGCAAAATGTATGTGGAGACAAATGAATTTTGGACATGACCTATGTGAATGCAATATGCAGGATGAAGATGCATTTCCTATTCAAACAAGGTTGATTGTGTTTATTTTTGCATTGGTAATACACCAATTGAAATGGAGGTACAAAACCTTTCATAGATAAGTGGTCAATCAATCTCTAAGGCCCTTCGGAACATTCATCTCAACACACTTAGTGACTAGGATTTACAAATGGAGACATGGAAAAATTCCCCATTGGTTCTTGAAACTTTGATCTTCTTTTGCCCATGTGTGTGCAAATGCGTTAATTCTCGCTCTTGTGTTCACTAAAGATCCTTAGCATCTTATATGACTAGCTACATGATTTTTCTAACTTCAAAAGCATCCTGAATAGAGCCTCACTGCCAGCAAGCTTTGAGAGCTTCGACGAGGTTATAGACTATAATTTCTCAAATATTGCTCCATTTCTAGTAGGCGTTCATAGCCCTGATGGAGTTACTTGCATGTTCCCATAGTCAAGTTTTTTATCACATTTGTATGCATGATATTTTAGTTATATATCATTGCTCTATTTGCCTTTAGATGGATATTTGGCATAGCTCTTTTTCTCTTTTTTCTTTTCTTTCCTTGTCTTGTAGGTAATGAAACCTGTAGACACCTAAAATTAACATTTGATTAATTTAAGCCTATCAACATAATTAATTAACTTAATTGTGTCATCCTTATTCCTCTCAGGATCAATTAAATCTAATTTAATTAATCCTGTCACTATAGTCCAATAATTAATTTATCAAATTAATTAATTTCTCCTATTCTTCTAAAGTCCTCTCAATAATTATTTCATCTAAAACCCACTCAGTTAATTAATTCTAATTAATTAACCTAGTCATGTGATTCCTACAAATCACTTTTCCTAATCCCACTCAACCTAATTAATCCTCCTTGAATCTCTCATAATCATGATTATCATTATTCTCCAATTTTTAATTCCCGCTCATGTCACATCAAACTTTAAATCTCTCAAAGAAATTCAAATTTCTTTGAATCCCTCAATGCATCCTTATTTTGGAATTTTTAATTCCTCAAGTTTGAAATTCAAATTTCTCCCCCCTTTTTCCAAAGGAATTTTATATTCCTGTTTATTTTCCTAAGGCACCCTTGATCCATGCCTTCTATCCAAAATAAATCTCAACCCTTCATAATCAAATCAATCTTGGCCCTCCATTGGCCTTCTCCAATGTATAAATTGGAGCCAATTATCCTCACAAAAGGAGGGACTTCTCATGCATCCTCATGCTGCTCTATTCTCCTCTCATCCTCTTCTAATCCTTACTCAAATCCAATAATCCAATAATCCATCAATCCACTTACCTTGTTGAGCACAAGGAGAGAAATCCACATTCACTCATCTCTCTCCAACTTTCCATTTGTCAAACTTTGGAGCTAGCAAAGTTCATGGAGGCAAGGAGGACAAGGAAGAGCTACTTCCAATGGGAGCTTCATGAGTATACTTATGTTTTATTTTGTTTTCATGATGTTCTTGTTCAAATCTTTCTTGATATCTCATTTAAATGGTTTTTGTGTTTATTGAATACTAATCTAGGCACTAACCATCTTATTGTGAGACATTCTGGCATACACCTCCCATGCTTTACACTGGGGCATCCTTTTCTCCTTCTATCTTCTACACACTGACAAAATGTAGACACTTAAAAATAATTATTTTAGTTTTTTTTAATTTCTCACATAATTAACTCTGATTCTGATCATGTCTTATACAGGATGAATCCTTCCTAAAATCGGACACTCTGATCATGTCTTATACAGGATGAATCCTTCCTGAAACCAGATGTTGTGATCAACCATGTCTTATACAGGATGAATCCTTCTTGAAACTGTAGTGTCCTAAAATTGCGACACTTGCAATTTCGACTACATTTGGGTCTTCACGATGGCGGCGCAACACTGAACCTGAATGGAGACCCCGAAACTTGCTTATGACACCAAAAACTGCATTTTTCAGCACCCTGGCCTGATCCTCCTTGCACCCTGCTGTCCCTGGAGGTGGGACCATGGTGCCCAGCGCCCTGGTCCTTCAGGACTAGGGCGCCCAGCGCCCTAGTCCCCCAGGACCATGGCGCCCAGCGCCCTGGTCCCTGGCCCTTTTTTTGGGCCCGGTCTCTTTTGGGCATCGGGTCTTTAAGTTTGCAAATTGGAAAATAATGTTTCCTGGTTGGCCTAAGGTCGGGAAAATCAGTCTATCAGCCCTAATTGACAAGTATATAAACTACTTTTCCTCTCCTAGAAAGGGAGGAAGGAAGTAATCAAGAGAAAAAACATATGTGTACAAGACGCGGAAGCAATATTCAAACATTCAAGCATTCAAGCATTCCTTCAAGCAATTGAGTATTCTAAGTCTCCATTCAAGGCTAAGTGTTGCATTCAAGACAAGGATTCAACCATTGAAGAGGAGATCACATACAACATACAACATACTACATACATTACACCTTCGCATGTAAGAATACAAACATTCTTACAACAAGGTATCAGTACTTGTTTACATTACAAACATTTACATTTACAGCATTCTCATTTCTTGGTTAATTCCAAAACCGGGGTTTGACCTAAAGGCAAACCCCTCATCCCTAACCCCCCAATTGTTCTCTCTTTTCTATGTGTAGGTTGCAGGTACGCAGCTATAATTGAAGATCTGGAATCCTTGTGCAGAGACGAACAGATCCCCCTTCGTTTTGCGGATTTTTCGGAGGACCGTGTGCACGCCGGGTGCCATCGTCCCGTCAACTTTCGCTCAAATTTGCAGAACAGCACCGTCTCGACATTTTACTGCTAACTCTAGGTCCGCAGCTTCATCCCATATCCCTATCTCTGTTTATAAGCGAATCTTTCCTACTTTACATGCATTCCTAGTTCAATCTTTCTATCTACATTTCTTTACAAAAGAGGGTATCCTTGATGTCACAACCCTTGAAACTCATATAGAATCCAATCTTGCATTGCGTGGGATTGGATCTTGTGGGTTTCAACCCCTCTTTTGAAAGTAAAGTCTCTCCTAAGTGAAAACCATCAACCCTAGTGACTCCCCCTTCTCTCTCCTTGGAGTTGGGGAGGGGAGAACGACTAGGGTTCAATTTTTCCGCTTTACATTTTGGTGAACCCGACGTGAACATCCTCATTCTGATTATTCATGGTTAGATTTGAAAATTTTGTTTCCTTAATTACATTTCCATGTTTGATTGTTAATGCTTGTTTCAGATCTACCCTTCTATTGCAAATTGTCAATTCATATTTGTGCTTTAATTCTGAAAATTAAGTGGTTAAATGTCAAAACCTTAATTTTTAAGACCTTCTTGATTCAACCTTTGACTGATAATTTCACTAATCAAAACACCTCCAAATCAGCTGTAACTTTGGATTCCGCAATAAAATCACAACATCTTTCATCCCTAAAAATTTGGAAAAAAGTTGCGAGGACCGTGTGCACCTCGAGCGCCATCGTCCCCGACATTTTTTCCAAAATTTTGGGAGCTAGATCTTACTGTATTTTTCTGCTAAAATCCAGAATTTTGGCTGATTTTATCAATTTTAACACTCTCAAAATTAAAGTCAAAGTTGGTCTAGCGATTGCTTGGATTGAGGCTTCTAATCATTCAAAAATTGTTGAAATTAAAATTCATATCAAAATTGTGTTTCTTACTGTCCTAGATCTGAAAAGTGTGTTGGCATTCATTCAAAATTTCAGTGTTTTATTCAAATTTTTGTTGTTTGTGACTTTTGAAATTAAGTGTTTAATTGCAACAACCTTGATTTCCACTTTCAAATTTGAATTTTGCATGAAATCGAGTCAACTTTTAAATTTCAACACTTGCATTGCTTTCAGCATTCCCTCTAAAATCATAAAATTCAAAATTTCAGTTTCCCTCTCTTTTTCAAAATTCAAATTTTACATTTTTCAACAATCTTGGTAGGGTTCAATTTTGAGATTGCAACTTTAATTTGGCCTATCTACAGATCGTAAAATCACTCAATTTTTTCAGATTAGCTTTAAAATCATCATAACTTTCATCCCTGAAAATTTTGAAAAAAGTTGCGAGGACCGTGTGCACTTCGTTCACCACGGTCCCGGACATTTTTTCCGAAATTTCGGGAGATTGTCCTGATTGCATTTAACAGCTTAAATCTAGGAGATTGGCTGATTTTATTGAAATTTGCTACCTCTAAAATTCAAAATCCTCTCTCTTTCTCTAGTGCATGAGTTTTACAACAATAAGCCCTACTTACACTATTCCCATTAGACGAAGCCTTAGAATTAAGTCTTTCCAAGGTGTAATTACTGAGGAGATGGAACCTAATTTGAATGGCCTTTTTAATGAGGACATGGGTAATTCCTCTAATCCTCTTAATGATGAAGAAGCTCTCCATAAGGTTTCTGTAGAACAAATTTCGAAATTGGATAACCAATTTGATGATTTTCGACAGTGGATGTCTCAAGAATACCCCGATAGCGAAGCTCTTTCATTAATTGAGGGTCTAAAACGTATGGTTCAAAGTGATAAGAATGGAATTGATATTTTGCGTGGTATTGCACACATTGTGGATTTGAATGTGATGCCTATGAAAAGTTGTGCCGAAACCTTAGGTTATACACAACCTCCTACTCAAGTTAATCATTCTATTCCTTTGACAACTCCTATTGCTAGTATACCTACTTTTACATCAAACATAATGACTACTTCAATACAAGACATTCCTCCTATGATCACTAGTCATGGGGGCAATCCCTCTTCTTCATTCAATCCAACTTCTTTATTTATTCCTTCAATGAGTGTCCCTATTATATCTCCACAAATGAACATGACGCAAGGGGGCAATTCATTTAACCCTTCCATTCCTCCTTGTAGTGTTCCTCCTTTCCAATCATCTCCTATGACTAACTATCATAGTGTCCCACCACCTTACTCTCTACCTTCTTTCAATAACATAACACCTCCATCACAATCTAACACATCTAATATGAACTATTCGACTGAAGCGACCATTAACAATCTTGCACAAACTGTCTCTTCTTTACAGCAACAAATTGCCTCTATGAATCAATCTAAGTTTAGTGTGCCCACATTTGATGTTGCGAGCCCACTTTCTCTTGACATTGTTCAAGCTATCCCCCCTAAACATGTTGAAATTCCGCATTTGGAGCTTTATAATGGTAAGGGTGATCCTCTAACACATGTTAAGACCTTTCAAACAATATGTACTGATTTCGCTTATGACCAAAGGTTGCTTGCAAAACTGTTTACTAGAACATTAAGAGATAAAGCCTTACAATGGTATTGCTTGTTGCCTTCTTATTCTATTACTTCTTTCGAACAACTTGCAAATGCTTTTATTCAACAATTTCAAAACAATATAAGTCCTAAAGTTACTTTGATTGATTTAATGCATTGTAAACAAGGTGTTAAAGAAAAAGTGACTGATTTCATTGGTAGATATAAGCATTTGTATGCTCAAATTTCTTTTCCAGTGCCTGATAATGATATTCAAAGAATCTTTATTTCTAATTTACAAAAAGATATTAGAGAAAAACTTCTATTTTCTGAGTTTACCTCTTTCCAACAGTTGTGTGCAACTCTTCACAATTATCAATTGACTGTGAGTCAAATGGAACAAGCAAATCCTATGGCTCCGAGTGATAAGGGTGATAGTTGTCAACAACCATTTGGGAAGTTTAAACTGAATAGAGAGTCCATTAAATTGAATGAAAACATCATCAACAACAATGTGAATGTGGCATCGGGTGTGCCTCCTATTTCTAAGTTTTTGAAGAAAGAAAGAAAGTTTACTCCTTTGAATGAATCATTGCATAGTATTATGAATAAGTTATTGGAACAAAATGTGCTTACTCTTCCTCCTATAAGGCAAATAGACCCTACAAATATTAACTCACCCTATTTTGATAACAAATCTTTTTGTCAATTTCATCATCATCCTGGGCATGATACTGAAAAATGTTTCGCTTTAAAGGGTAAAATTCAAGATTTGATTGATAATAATACTATCTCTGTTTCTGGTGTGAATGATAAAGGCAATACATCTGTAGCTCCTCCTAACCAAAATCTTCAAATTTTTACTGATCCATTGCCTTCTCATACCTCTAATGCGATTGATAGTACTGATTCCTCTGTCTCACCTGATGATCTTGTGTCTATGACTCCGAATGTGATTAACTTTGTGGAGCAGCAGAAAATCCCTAAAGAACTTTCCATCACATTTGATTCCAGTGAAACTATCAGGGCACCTGATGGTCCTTTATATATAGTTGCAAAAGTCAAGAATACACCTTGCCGTGGGGTGCTTATTGATCCTTCTTGTATGGTTAATATCATTACTAAAGAATTTCTTTTTACTTTGCAATTGAATCAAGTGATCTATGATGAAACAAATGTGGTTGTGAAATTATTTGATGCATTTTCTTCTCCTGCAATTGGTTCTATTACACTACCTATTGAGGTCTATAACAAATCCCTTGATGTGGACTTTGCTATTATTCCATCATCCAAACAATTTCGTGTGAAGCTAGGCTATCCTTGGCTATCTTCCATGAAAGCTATTGCTTCTCCTATTCACAAATGTTTGAAATTTCCCCATAATGGTGAAGTTGTTACTGTCAATCATAGTCTCTTTAAACCAGCTGAAAGAACTTCTAGCATTCCTATTGATTACTTTTGGCCTAAACAATTCCAATCTCTTCCTCCGCGAAGTGATCATCTTTTCAAATCTTATCAAAAGTGGAAAAAAGATATGATCCTATCTCTAAGTGAACCTAGAACACCCAAACTTGACATTCCTATCGTTCTTGAGAAGGAAGTTCTTCCTTTGAAAGATAAAACTAATGTCTTTCCTCAAGAAGATTCCCAACCCATTCCTATGAATGTGACTATGCCTATATCTAATAAACTTCCTAAAAGTAGACCTATACCTCCTCGTCATGATGGACTTGGTCTCCTTCCTAAACTGAATATTCCTCCCTTATATGGAGCAATTCCTCCTCCTTCCTCTTATGGAGAGAAGAGACGAAATCGTTCTGAACACCCAAGTGAAAAGGATGAGAACATTCCTCCTCCTCAATCTTCGCAACTTCCTACTAAGGCTAGATGAAATCGTTCTGCACGTGAACGCCAACGAAAGCGTCGTCTTAGAGCTCAGGCAGCTGCTTCTCAAACTTTGCAATCCCCAAAAACACCTTCAGCTAGTATTATTCCATTTTCTCCTCAGCCGACGATTGAGCCGAAATATCCTAAACATAAGATGCATGATGGTCTTGATCTTGTGTGAGTTAAAGATCCTATTTTTGTAAATCTTGATGATGATATAGATGAAAATGTTATTCATGATGAAAATGTTACTCCAGTTCATTCTGATAGTGAATATGAATATGCTGATGTTGATACCCATCTATCTAACGAATTTTCTAAAGCACTTATCCTAGCTCCTAGACAAGAACACCATGGCTTGGGATATAAACATAGCCCTTGTTTGGATCTTGTGATAGCTCCATCTGCTGTGTTGGATGTTCCTCCTCTAGCGTGTTCCCTACCTTCCCAAAATATTGATCAGCAAGATCGGGGGGTAGATGATGTGCTAGATTAGTTCATTAGCATAGCAGATTCTCTCCTCCTCTCTTTTGTTACTTCTTCTATGTGTTACTCTCATTCTTCTATTTTGTTGTCCTTGGTGATGTCTACTTGAGGACGATGCAAAGCATTGAGATCTCTTTTGGTCTCTCTCATGTTGACTCAAAAGACACATGTGTTCCCTTCTTCTAGGTGACCTTCCTTGATTGGGGAATGAAGAACAATTATGCATACATACATATGATATACATGAATTATCATACAGCATACTGACCCCGAGGAAAGCGAAGTCACCTTGTGCTTTGTGTTTTGTGTCTATTATCCTTGGGCTTATCTCACACTTGGGGGCTAAATCCTTGTGATAACATGCTCCTTTCTCATTTCTTATATGTATCCCTACCTTAAAGCAATCACCCCCAGTGAGGCGTGTGCGATCGCTTTAACGTAGGGGGGCATACATCCCGTTCATATCTTTTCAAGATACTTGAAAATTTCTTGACAAATTTAGCTTTGCCTTGAAAATTTTTGATATCTTTTCTGCATGACTCATAGTGAGGGAACCTTACTACTGACAGTCATGGTTCTCCCTCGTGATCTTCCCTTTTACTTCGTCAATCGAAGTCATAAGATCCTTAGTCCACTGGGGGCTTGGTGTATCTTGCCTCCTTGACGTGGTGAAAGTTTTTCAATGTTGTTTCCTTGTACTTTACCGGAAGTATGAGCGTACGCTTATACTCCCGCTAAAGTGGGGGCTAAATGTAGTGTCCTAAAATTGTGACACTTGCAATTTCGACTACATTTGGGTCTTCCTGATGGCGGCGCAACACTGAACCTGAATGGAGACCCCGAAACTTGCTTATGACACCAAAAACTGCATTTTTCAGCACCCTGGCCTGATCCTCCTTGCACCCTGTTGTCCCTGGAGGTGGGACAATGGCACCCAATGCCCTGGTCCTTCAGGACTAGGGTGCCCAGCGCCCTGGTCCCCCAGGACCATGGCTCCCAGCGCCCTGGTCCCTGGCCCTTTTTTTGGGCCCAGTCTCTTTTGGGCATCGGGTCTTTAAGTTTGCAAATTGGAAAATAATGTTTCCTGGTCGGCCTAAGGTCGGGAAAATCAGTCTATCAGCCCTAATTGACAAGAATATAAACTACTTTTCCTCTCCTAGAAAGGGAGGAAGGAAGTAATCAAGAGAAAAACATATGTGTACAAGACGCAGAAGCGATATTCATACATTCAAGCATTCAAGCATTCAAGCATTCCTTCAAGCAATTGAGTATTCTAAGTCTCCATTCAAGGCTAAGTGTTGCATTCAAGACAAGGATTCAACCATTGAAGAGGAGATCACATACAACATACAACATACTACATACATTGCACCTTCACATGTAAGAATACAAACATTCTTACAACAAGGTATCAGTACTTGTTTACATTACAAACATTTACATTTACAGCATTCTCATTTCTTGGTTAATTCCAAAACCGGGGTTTGACCTAAAGGCAAACCCCTCATCCCTAACCCCCCAATCGTCCTCTCTTTTATGTGTGTAGGTTGCAGGTACGCGGCTATAATTGAAGATCTGGAATCCTTGTGCAGAGACAAACAGATCCCCCTTCGTTTCATGGATTTTTCGGAGGACCGTGTGCACGCCGGGCGCCATCGTCCCGTCAACTTTCACTCAAATTTGCAGAACAGCACCGTCTCGACATTTTACTGTTAATTCTAGGTCCCCAGCTTCATCCCATATCCCTATCTCTGTTTATAAGCGAATCTTTCCTACTTTACATGCATTCCTAGTTCAATCTTTCTATCTACATTCTTTACAAAAGAGGGTATCCTTGATGTCACAACCCTTGAAACTCATATAGAATCCAATCTTGCATTGCGTGGGATTGGATCTTGTGGGTTTCAACCCCTCTTTTGAATGTAAAGTCTCTTCTAAGTGAAAACCATCAACCCTAGTGACTCCCCCTTCTCTCTCCTTGGAGTTGGGGAGGGGAGAACGACTAGGGTTCTATTTTTCCGCTTTACAGAAACCAAACGTTGTGATCAATCATGTCTTATATAGGATGTATCCTTCCTAAAACCAGATGCTCTGATCATGTCTTATACAGGATGAATCCTTCTTGAAACCAGACATTGTGATCAATTATATCTTATACAGGATGAATCCTTCCTGAAACCAGACGTTGTGATCAATCATGTCTTATACAGGATGTATCCTTCCTGAAACCAGATGCTCTAATCATGTCTTATATGGGATGAATCCTTCCTGAAACCAGACGTTGTGATCAATTATGTCTTATGCAGGATGAATCCTTCTTGAAACTAGACACTTTGATCATCTTTGTCTTATACAGGATGAATCCTTCCTGAAACCAGACTGAATATAGATCTTATCAATCAAATCGAACAAGATTTTTCAATCTTACCTACCTAAGCCATCAAGCTAATCGAAGAACTTGCATTTTCATCAAACCATAATTGCAGAAATCAAACCAAATCTATCAGGATATCAATCTCACAAAACTCCAAAAATCAATTATCTCAATTGATTTCCCAAGGGGCATCATCATATCAGAATTTAGTAATCAAGAGCTGGGGCATCCTATCAAATCAATAGCATCATCAAAGAAACGAGATTATTCTTTGAATCAATGCGTCATCACACCTCGCTTCAAAGAGGAGCAAAATGTAGACTCTTAAAAATAATTACTTTTAATTATTTTTAAATCCTTACATAATTAATTAATTAATTATGTTAATTCAAATTCTCCTCTATATTAATTAAATATAATTAATATTGTCATTATAGTATGTGACTGACTTATTTAATAAATCAATCTCTTTCTTTATTCTTCTAAAAAATTAAATCCTCACAAATCTTCCTCTTAGCTAATTAATTTCAATTAATTAGTTAACCTACATGATTCCTACAAATCATCTTCTTAATTCGGGTCAGTGCAAGAAGATGAGACCACTTTTTGGCCAAAAAGTGGAAGTGTTTTCCTTGTTTTTCAGATTTTGTCTCATTTGAGCTTAAATTTTGAAACACTTAGAGATTGAATCTTGGAAAAAGTCAGTAATATAAAAGATATCCCTCTGAGTGTACTTTTCAAATATGTAATTTATTTTAATACCCACATAATAAAAAATAACTTTTTGAATGGAGTTCTAAAAACTATGTTTTAAAAATGCCCGTTTCAGAACCATACCATGCATGTGTACGACCCACACTTTTTGACACAATTAAAATTATTTTCTCAAACCGTTTTGGGAAATGCTTTGTAACACACTGAAGATTGATGAGCATATTTTTCTGTATTTGTTTTTCAAATATTTTTTTTTAATTAATTTTTTAATGGCCGTAATTATCTTTTTTAAAATTTGACGTGTACGATCCACATAATTTGACGTAAACTTAGCATTTTTGAATTTTTTTTTTTAAATTGAAAATAATTTTGTTTAGATTGATGACATATAATTTTTTTTTCAAAATTCATTAAAATAAAAAAGTTATTAAATTAAGAAAATTAGTTAATATTTCAAATTTATGGACCTGATTTAGTATAAATTAAATAAAAAATAGTTAAAATAATCAATTTTTAAATTAATTTACATATTTAGAATCTAGACAGTATAATCTGAAATGGGTTTCAATTTCGTATAAAAATTCTCTGATTAGAGGCACGTAAACTATTTCAGAAGTTCATATTTGTGCTTTCATTCATGGAGCTTTGAATTTGCAGGTTCATGTCTCAGGTGTGGCCATCCCAGGCCTATCCCGGGCCTAATCTCGAGGCAAGTGGCAGGTTGTGGATTCAAATTTTACATAACGGGCCCTCGTTTATAGTTCCATTTTTTGCTCGTTGGATTTAATAACGGGCCCCCGTTTTTAAAATGGGGACCCATTATTTAAATAGTGGGCCCCCATTTCTAAATAACCGTTACTGTAAAAAAAAAGATAGATTGCATTGATTTACCACACTATCATTGAAATCCATACTGACAAAGATTTTTTACATCATTTGGCAGTACTTTTTAATATTTTTTACACGATTTTTTGAAGAACTCAGTAAAAAGATATTATTTTTTGAAGACGAGTTTTTAAAAATGGGCTCTAAGCAACGTCAAAAGAAAAAAAAGATGACAATGATAGTGGATGAAATTCAAGCACAAAGAGAGAAGGAGGCAAAACGCCAAAGAGATCGAAGATCACAACAACGACAATTGAATAACACTTCTAAAGCATCTAGTTCAGTGCCCGTTGTAGATGAGACCATTGAAGATATCATGATGGATGCAAGAAATGTAGAACCACACACGGGTATGACTGTTGATGCAAATGTTGATGTGGATGCGAATCCTGGTATGTTTTTAAATCCCGATGACTATGATTCCAATCAAATTGCTGATTTAAATGAAGCTGGATATAAATTTCATACACCAATACGAAAAGATATAAAAATTGAAAATATTACACCACCCTCTCTGAAAGAAAATGAATGTAATTTGTTTACTATTGATAGCAATGTGCTAGATAATCTTAATGGGTTAGTTTCTTGGAGACAAATCAGAACACGTGAACAGATTATATAAACAATTTTTCTATAATAAAAAGTTAGGATTCCAATGTCAATTAATGCTACAATTAATAAAAATGTTAAAAATGCGTAAAGTCATGAAGAAAATAGGTATTTATGCAAAACCAAAAAGAAAAGATGAATCATATAAGCAAGTTGTATCTATTGTTGCCAGTGTCATCGATTCTATAGGAAAAACAAGTCAATCTAAAGATAAGAATGCAGCACGTAGAGTTATAATGACTGTTATAGTTGACAAAATGATTGTTAGTAAAAGAATGTTAAGTGATATAAGTGGCTATTTGAACTTACATCATAGAAACTTGTCAAGAGCAGCCAAAAGAAGAGACACAATTGAAATTGATCCACTAAACCATTGTTGGAGTTTTAGTGGTAGACTTCAAAGGTCGGACATGAAATTAAATGATGAAACTAAACAATTAATTGCAAAATTTTGGCATGATAACACTAGAGTTTCATCAAATGCTAGAGATGTTTTAAAGTTAAGGGTGGGATCAAAAATTCATGATCCTCATCTAAAACATCTTCTTGACATGACTCAGACTGAATTCTTTAAAAAATTTAGTGATGAATCTGTGTTAATGAATTTATGAATTAGTCAAAGATCATTTGAAAAATGCAAACCCTAGTATGTTAAAATCAATAAACAAAGAATATCTTCTTGTTGTAAAACTCATGTTCAGTTTCGTTACTGTTATGATGTTTTTCGATATATATGTTGTATGTTGCATGGTAATGATCTTGTGCAGGATTGTGGTGTTTATGTTCCACCTGAAACTATAAAAGATTTTATTGGAAGTTTATTTTGTAAACCACCTAATGAACAATTATTTCTTTCCAGTTCATGCATTTATGGCCTTTGCAATTTATGTGGGAACTATTCTTTGATAGGTGAATGTTTGCATGAACATGTTTCATCTGAGTTCGGACAAAAAATGGTTGATGTTAGGAGATTTAAAAATATAGAATACCCTCTAAAGGATGGAAAGATGGGGAAACGTTTAGAATTGATTACAGAACAAAATAGTGTGAATGCATTTATTAGTGAGTTTAAAACTCATATTATTCCAAAATATGTGAAACATTCCCAACATGCCCGATGGCTTGATGGACAATTTCGCATATGCAATAACACATTTCCAGTTGGAACAATAGTATCAGTTGTGGATTTTGCATAAAATTATACTCTAAAACCACAAGAGGAAACTCAATCACAATACTACAACTTAGTGCAAGTGGCCATATTTGTGCACATTATATATAGACATGACTATGACAGTACAGAAGATAACAGAAAAATTTTGAGGGAGTATCATTTCTATGTTAGTGATAATCAATTACACTCTTCAGAGTTTGTTCAACATTACTTCGAGGTATTTTATGATAATCTTAAGGAAAGAGAAATTGACATGAAACAACATATGATATGGTCAGATAATTGCACTGGACAATTCAAAAATGCAAGAATGTTTTATTGGCTATGCAAAGTGCACAAGATAACCAATGTCCAACATTTATGGAGTTTTCTTGAAGCGAGACATGGTAAGGGGAAACACAATGGAGCCGGTGCCTGTATAAAAAGAGCTCTTGCTAGAGAACAATTGAAATTCAAGGATGCAATGAAATTTAGAGATGCTTGTGTAGTTGTAGATTGGTGCAATTCAAAGTTGTCAAAAGGATCAACTAAAAACTCTGCAATTCAACATTTCTTATGGTTGATAGAGGAAGATAGTATTCCTATTCGGCATGATTGTAATACCATCATTGGATCAGCTAAATGGCATTCGTTTAAGAGTTCTAATTCAAACACATGGACTATATTCACAAGGCAACTTGCTTTCTTTTGTCAGTTTTGTGTTTCCAGAGATTGGGAATTTTGTGAGAATAAAGAATGGGTTGAAGAATGGCAACAAAGATCATTGACACCCATAGATGCAAATGATCCGCATGAAAGAATTGATGAAGATATGGATCAAATGTTTGCATCAAATGACTATGATCGCACTTCAGATCTTATACAACAAGGTAAAATTATTTTTGAAATTTGTTTTGATTTATTAAATAGTACATATTTATGAAATCTTATAGTGTATATTTTTGTTTTTATTTCTCATTAAATATTAAAATAAAATTGTTTTGTGCAAAAGACATGTCTATGTTGTTGTTGCACCAAAGGACAATGAAGAGGGGACAGAGTATTGGTTGGCTCGATGTGTAGAGCCAAAACATAAGCTAACCACTCCTCGAGTAGATGATGATGGTTATGACTATCCAACAGGATCTATGGTTGTTGTTGGCACTTGGCTACACAAATATCTAACAAGAAAGAATGGATTGCCCACATTTGAAGATTATGAATTAGAGAAGAAGATTATACATTACTCGCATTTGGTAGTGGCAACTAATATAAAATTGGATAGATATCGTGGCAGGCCTGCTAATAAACAATTATGGACTCTCTCTATGGAAGAGCACGAGACAATTATAGATGCTTTGCAAAAGAGAGAGGATGCAAATGGTATAATGGAATGAATATAAAGTAAGTTATAATTTAAACCCTTAATCCACCTCCCTTTTAAAAGTCATGATGCATATTATATATAGCATTTTATATCATGCATCATAATTATAAAATCTAATCTAGTAAAATTTTGTTTCAGGTCTACCACAAGTAGAAGGCATCAATGAAAACAAAGTTATTTGTGCATACTTTATGTCTCATTTTGAATAATTACAAGTAAGTTAAATTTTGGTACCCTTAAGGCAAATCCCTTTGTATTTTAAATTCAATGCATCCTGATTATAAAAATTAATCATATGTAATTATTTTTTCCAGGTCTCTCAGAATAGACTTGGCCTCAATGACTACTATTGTTTGTGCATACTTTATGTTGTATTTTGAGAGATATAAATACTTATTATTATAATTTAAATAGACTGTTTATTTTATTTTAGATATGTCTTCTTGATTACATTTTGTGTACAATATACATAAATGAGAGACTATTGGTCAAATTTATGAATGAGATAATTATATTTTAATCAAGTTCTATTCATTATATTTGTTTTGATACTTTTCAATTTAGAATATGGTATAATTATAAGATATGTTTCGATACTTAGTTCATGATGTATGCACATTTATTTTATCTAATCACAAGAACTATTTAAATGAAATTCCAAAAATAAAATTACAAGTCCACATAGTGCCTATAAAGTTTTTTAAGCACAACTTCCATAAATAAAATTTCAAGTCCACATAATATATAAAGTATGCACAAAATTTCAAGTCCACATAATATCTAATGGGCACAATACACATAAAGTATGCACATAATATATATGATCTAATCCTATTATGCAACTATCCATATATATAAAGTATGTGTGCATGTGTAAACAAATATGTAAAGCCCATAAAATAGTACATATCAGAGCCAAATAAATAGTAAAATTTCAAGTCCACATAATCCATATATATATATCTAGATGGTAACATGATGTTCACTCCACATAATATTTAATGTGCACAAAATATATAAAGTATGCACAAAATATATATGATCTAATCCTATTATGCAACTATCCATATCTATAAAGTATGTGCACGTGTAAACAAATGTGTAAAGTCCATAAAAAAGTACATATCAAAGCCAAATAAACAGTAAAATCTAAGTGCTATCATCAATAACATCTCGTGGTCTCTTGTCCCCGGGACGTGGTCTAGATCCACCTGTCTCATGTTGTACAAGAAAAAAATAATATTAAAATATTACTTGAAATTAACTATTAAAAGAATCATTTATCAAATATAGTAGAATTCATAAATTAAGTTACAAACTTACCATATGCTCATCAGATCCTCTAGTAGTATCTCTCTTGTCCCCAGGACGTGGTCCAGATCCACCCGTCTCATGTTGTACAATAAAAAAATAATATTAAAATATTACTTGAAATTAACTATTAAAAGAATCATTTATCAAATATAGTAGAATTCATAAATTAAGTTACAAACTTACCATATGCTCATCAGATCCTCTAGCAGTATCTCCTCTAGCAATATCTTGTGCAGTATCAACACCAAATGTAGTGCTAGCTAACTCCTGTACAAGGTCAAATTCAAAGTGTCCAATTAAATCTTAAATTAAGAGTCAAAACAAGATCAAATTAAGTATTACATATTAATACCTCAAAGGATGTCGATGTGTGTTCAAATTGGCTCTGATCAAAATTATGAGGATAACCTATCCTAATGGTAGTGTCCACCTGCATACATGCATTTAATGAAATCATATTTAGTGAACATATATATGTGTACTAAATAATTTCAAGTTAAGTTACAATGTTGTAAGAGTTCATATTTAATTTAAGAATTATAAGATACATACCATAGATGGTGTCACAGTAGTCAGACCCTCTTCTCGATGTGATGTAGAGGGTCCCTCATGACCTGAATCCTGGAGAAAGAAGCATTCAATGTATCAACATGAAAATTTATATAGTATACGATGATAACATATTAACTTAAAAAGATAGTACAATGTCTAGATAGAAATTTATACTATACCCCATAAGGTGTGCCGAGTTGTGTTCCAGTAGATGCAATATTGACTCTAATATTTGGTGTAGTCCTTATCTGCATAAACAAAATTTATTTAATGAAGTATTAGATTGTATAAAAAAAAGAGATGCACTTAGTTTATACCTATATTTAATGAAGTATAAAAAGATTGACATGTACATGTATATATATCTATACCTGGTCAAGATGAACATCCGAGCAAAGAAAATCCATATAAGATGTCATCATACTATCATCTGCTGCATCATGCTCAGCTGGAACTGAAGTAGATCCTGCAGAAACAGTAGGACCTACACACGTCTCATGACAACTCGAACACATATGTGGCATCTATCAAGGAGCAGATGCCATGTGAGCAACTTGCTCACTTAGGTTACCTATGACGGAAGTCAAAGCATCTAATGTCGAAATGAATGATGTATTTTGGACATCTGCAAGAATTGATGGAGCAACAAGTGGAACTATGGGTGGATCCGGTAGGGGATTATTACTCCGTACCCCTAATCTATGCTATGGCATTCCACGACCAACACCCTGGAATGACTTAATGTCAAAATAATTTGGTTTTTGGTTCATTACAAACTCATAGTATAATTTCTTCAAAAAATAAAAAGGGACCTCATAATTACGATGTGGTGGATAATCAAAAACCATCCACCATCTATCCCAAAAGTATCTAGCCATTTCTGGATGCACACACCACCTAATTGAAATTCTTTTCTGGTTAGGTTGCATTGGTTCTCTTGTTTTTGGGTTAGTAAAATATGGACATAAATGAGCTTTGGTTATTTTCAAATCAGTGATTTGCCTATAAGTGAAACCATCGACATAAAAATCACGCAACTCTTCTCATCATCTATGAAATTGATCTAATTGAGAATCAACAGATCTAACTGACTCGACAATAGTTTGCATTGATTTTGCAAACTCTACAAGATGGGGTGGCGTGATTTGCTCATTTTGGATAGCAGCAATGTTTTGTTCAATCACTTGTAGGTTTTCATTAATTCATTCTCTTAAACGAATTTCATCCATTCTAGGGAGTGGAGGTGGAGGTGGTGGTGGTGGTGGAGGTGGAGGAGGAGGAGGAGGAGGAGGGGGTTGTGGTGGGGGATTTTCACCTAATAGTTCATCTATGTCAAAGACATCCATGATAACAAAGAGCTCCTGCATATATAAAGATATACATGAATTATATACAACTCTATGTCAAAGAAGAATCTATTTTACTAAATTAAAAAAAAACATTTATAAATAGTAACATTTCTATGTTGTTGAATGAGATACACATGAAATATATAATATAATATTGAACTTAAAAAAATATACATGTACATACTATTGAATCTTTAAATATAAAATTTGCGCACAAAACTTAATAAAAACTTTCAATGAAACATCATAAATCTATTATATATTCAATTTAATAAATTCATTTCTTGTAAAATGCATCAACTATTAAAATCAATATAAAATATTTCATACATAAGATCAATAAAGAAGTGAGAAATAAGATGATCCTCCTTCTGGCGTAAGAATATATAAGGATTGATGATAAGTGCTTAAAATAAGATATTGAAATGTAAGATCATTACACTCTATAAACCAAGATATGATCATAAGATCATCATGTGAGGCACAATCATATGATATTAAGATGCAAAAATGTGTGATCAAATAGTGATAATCTATTATATTCTCTATAATAATAGGCCAATATATGAACATAAGATAATACTTTAAGAAGATAGATTAACCAATATACAAACATAAGATAATGCTTTAATAAGATTAAAAAAACACTATATGAACATACATGTGAAGCAAATAGTCTTGAAGATCATAAGCTAGAACAAAGATTAAAGTATAAGACATCAATCATTATGGGAAATTAGTAGTTACTAATAAAGATTAGATTTAATGTAAAAATAGGAGATAAAACACATGAAGTAATAGAATATGAAGTAAACATAAAATATTAAATCATGTGATATCTAGTGGTTTCTCTTTTATGTTATGTGTCACCTCAATGTGTACATTCACTTTGTTGGTGCATCATTAATTTCTTGCATTTACCTAACTATTGTATTGCATATTTGCACCTAGAGGATAGGATAAGATTACTTGGGTAGATATCTACCTAGGTAGGCATCACATGTTCAACTCATACTCCCTACTTTGGTAGAGATGTGGATATATGTTACTCATCTTCTCAATTTTTTTGTAACAGTTCTCTGTAAATAGGATTTTATATATTAGAATTTTCCTAAAACATGTCTCAAAATGATTAAAATACTTAAATCAAGGTCAAAAACTAGGAATGTGAGATACATGATATGGATGATGACAAGGATGGTTGAGAATAAAGAGAATTTGAATGGATTATGGTATACTCCAAGTGTAGGGTACTTTTTAAAAAAATAATACATGATGCCAAGGTACTTGTCCAAGGTGTCATAAGAATGGTTTTCACCCATGAATAAAAAAATTATGTTTACTTTTCTCTCTTTTTTAATTTTTATGCAAAACCAAATCCTTTAGGTGTGGATATGTTAAATGATACACAGGATATTTATAAGTTTTTTAAAATCTAATAATAGGACCAACTGTGGACCTATTATGCAATGTCATGGCATAATAGGACCTATTATGCCATCATGGCATAATAGGTCCATAATGGGTCCTATCATACTAAGTAAACATGTCGAATTAGCATAGTTTCAGTGTTGGAGATGAATTAGATGATGAAGTTGGCAATTTTTGAGAAAATCATGTCATGTTGTGGCTTAGTAGGTCCTATTAAGGCATAATAGGTGGACTATTATGCAATGTCATGGCATAATAGGACCTATTATACCATGATGGCATAATAGGTCCTATTATGCCATGACATGACATAATAGAACCAGCTATGGATCCATTATGCAATGTCATGGCATAATAGGACATATTATGCCATCATGGCATAATAGGTCCATAATTGGTCCTATCATACTAAGTAAACATGTCTAATTAGCATAGTTTCAGTGTTGGAGATGAATTAGATGATGAAGTTGGCAATTTTTGATAAAATCATGTCATGTTGTGGCTTAATAGGTCCTATTATGGACCTGTTATGCCATGATGGCATAATAGGTGGACTATTATGCAATGTCATGGCATAATAGGACCTATTATGCCATGATGGCATAATAGGACCTATTATGCCATGACATGATATAATAGGACCAACTATGAACCCATTATGCAATGTCATGGCATAATAGGACATATTATGTCATCATGTCATAATGTGTCCTATTATGCCATCATGGAATAATGTGTCCTATTATGCCATGACATGACATAATGTGTCCATAATTGATCCTTTTATACCATCACATGACATAATAGGACCATAATAGGACCTTTATGCCATGACATGGCATAAACCTAAGCCTAAACTTTGATATCTAAAATTTGAAGAGTAATGTTAATTACTTTTAAGGTTATACTAATTTAGTGGTAAGTTTTGTATTGCCTAATGAGGATTAAGAACAATTTAGGTACATATGTTCAGTTTTATTTTGATTTCCTTTTCAAACGTTTTTCTTTTCTTTTCCATTTCATTTTCTCTTTTTTGTTTGTGTCGATTTCGTTTTGTTAATTATCTAGGTTTGGTTTTGATTTCTAAATTTGTTGATTAGGGTTTAGGGTTAACTGTTCAAAAATATTTTAGATCAAAATCAAGAATTTACAAATATTAAAAATAATTTATTTATAGGCTACTATAAAAAAAGCCTAAAATAATACAAAAAAAACTAAATAATACACAAAAAACAAGAAAATTATGAAATGTGAAAATAGATGACTGAATGTGTACCTGGGATAGTGGTGGAGGCTTGAAATGGAAACCACAGCAAGGGGGCCCATTTTTTATCTACTCTTGTCAATTCATTGTCACGGTGAAAATGAAAAATTTGCCCAAAAAAATGGTAACAATAGAATTTGAAAACAGGGGCCCGTTTTTTCAAAACGGGCCCCCATTATTTCAAAACGGGCCCCCGTTTTGTTTAGAAACGGGGGCCAATTTTGTAACAAAATGGGGGCCCATTTTATTTAGCTTCGGCCCCCTGTCACCTTTCGGCTCGGGAGGCTGAACCATTAACAGGCCCTCATTTTTTGAGAACGGGCCCTCATTTTTTGAAAACAGGGGCCCGTTTTACGGAGCACATTTTCCAACGTGCAGACTTCCACGAATTTGTGACTCATTAGCTTGCATATACCCATTCATAATTAACCTAATAAATTCTTCTAGAAACTCCCTAAACCCACTTAACATTATTCTTCAAATTTTTAATTCCCTCCACTCATATTCTCTCCTAGTCAAATCCTCCTACAAATCCTATCCCACCTAATTCTTCCTCTAATCCCCTCCTAATAAGTTGCTAGTGGCTAATCATCATGATTAGCCACAAAGTCAACCCCTTGTCCCTTCCATCCAACCACTAGCTTTTAATGCTCTTTTCCTAGGTGAATGTGAGATTTCCAAAATCTAACAATCCTCTAGGCATCTCCTCTCCCAAGGAATTTTTAATTCCTTCTTATTCCTCCAATCCCCATGATTATCCCTTTTTGGAGAATTTTAAATTCCTCCTCCCTATTCTTCAAGGAATGTCACATCCCTTGCTCCTCTCAAGTCACATTGGGAAGTCTTCCCAATGCACCTTGCTCTTCTCAAGATACCTTGGTAAGTCTTCCCAATGTACCTTGAGGAGTGTGGAGACAAGAAATGTCTTTAAGGCATATCTCTTGGTCTCCACACCCTCTCTTGGGCCTTGTGGGAGCTCACAAGCAATCCTAGCCCTTCATCTTGAATCCATCCTAGCCATCCATTTTTCCTCTCCTCTTCCTATAAATTGAGGATTCCATCCCTTCATTCTTCATCTCCAAGTTCAGTAAGCTTATGCTACCCTTTTGAGCCTAGGAAATCATCTTAGCAACCTTATCATGTCCAAATCATATCTCATCCACACTTAACCATTTTATCCATATCATCCTCCTAAAATCCATTTCATATTATGCACAGCATTGGAGAGCCATCCACATCAAGCAACAAAGAGGAGCACATCAAATGGAGCATCATCAAGGGGCGCCTTCACTTCATCAAGCTCCATCCGAAGGAGAAGGTATTGGTTTGTGAGGTATATGCATTTGTCCTTGTTTTGAGCATTTCAAATTATGTCTTTGGATTCCATGTGATTATATGTTTGATTTGCATATTTGCTATCTAATCCACCGCACTAGTCTTTTCCCCTCTTCAAAACCTACTTGGGTGTGACAATTACAGTGGCACTGAAGTAAAATTTTAGATTTTTCACTAGTCATATGATCAACTAGGTGTCTAGAATGAATTAGAGATATTCTTAATGTATGAGATATAGCAATTGATATATTGTGGGTTAACAAGTCTTAGATAGTGAAATCACTACCCAACCATAAGTAAAGCGTCGTCATAGGGTAATGTTGAGAATGAATGATTTTAGAACCTCAAAGACTTCATGTCCGAATATCTAAGAAAGGAAATGACCCTTGTTTTCCTTAGATGCAAACAAATGATAAACTCGAATAGTTGCCTTGTTTTATTGATGCTTCTATATGAAAATGTGGAAAGTTTAAGAATGTGATGCATTTTAAAAAAGAAACTATAGGCAATGCAGTGTTTTAAATGATATGATATGCAATGCGGAAAGAAAAACCTAAACTAACCTAGCCTTTAGGTATAATATTTGTGTAGGTAGTTCATTGGTCTTTGTTTAAAGAGTCGGATAAAGATGTTTTTTCCAATAGGATATAAGGACTCAGCTAAGTGTACATGTTCAGCATCTCCAATGTTGATTTTATTAGTTTTTGGATTTTGTGGATCATCAGAGGGAAATCTAGCTCTACAACCCCTGAGTTCACCTATAGCGTTATCATTTTCAAAGTAATCCAACCGTGGAAGATTGTCCTGCCCCCGGTCTTTCAAGTGTGAGTGTATGAGACAAATTATTTTTGGTTTCAAAGTTGCGACATGAGCGGGTGTTAAGCTTGTTTTTAGTGATGCAATTAAAGAAGATGATGAAGTTAACCAGGTGTCAATCTCATTAGTTGGTGTTATTCTCCTTTTTGTCATGACCTTGGTATTTGATGATAGCTCACATACAATTGTTGACAAGATGCTCTATGTAGTATAACTTGGATTGGTGATTTCATTGATAAGGGGTTCATGAACAACTTTTGTAGATGAATCATGAGAGAAACTAGGAGAAATGACAAGTTTGTTTGAGAGGGAATCTTGTGAAGAAAATGGAGGATTATGACATGGAGATGAAGGGATGGAGGGACCTTGATCAAGATTTGGAGAAACAATGGGCTCTTGTTTAGGACATGAAGGTAAAGGTATGCTTTGATCTTGTCTTGGAAAAGGATTATTATGAAGGATGGAAGAGATGTCCTAATCTTGTTTAGGAGGTGGATGTTGGATGGGACTTGAAAGGACACTTTGTTCTTGAGATGGAAGGGTTTCATTATAAATGGAATAGAAAAGAGCGAGGGGATCATCATAAGATTCTTGGTCAGTGGGATCTTGATCAAACATTGGGTAGGATGGAAGTGGTTGTTCTTGATCTTTATTTATTTCAGGACTCATTTCTTCTGATTTTGGATCATCCTCTTGACACGGGGAAGGAGTTTGGAAATGCATGGGAGATTGTTGGAATGTTTCAACATTTTGGCCTGATGAAGAAGGATTTTGAATGAGACTCTCTAAATCATGACTTGGATTGGATTGGTTTTGTGCTATGGATACCCCTTGGGAGGTTGTGTTATTAGATAGAGATGGCGTGGATTGGTCTTGTGTGACTTTAGGGGATGATGAAATGGTGGATAGATATGGTTGATTTCAGATTTGGTTGAAAGGGATTTGATTTTGGGTGAAAGATGTTTGATTTTGGGTGAAAGTTGTTTGATTTTGGTTGAAAGTTGTTTGATTTTGGTTAAATGAATTGTGATTTGGAATCTGGTTGAATGGGGTTTGATTTTTCTTGAAAGAGGTTTGAATGTTGGGTTGGTATGAATTTTGATTTGGACTTTGGTTGAAATGGGTTTGATTTTGGTTGAAAGAGGTTTGAATGTTGGGTTGGTACGAATTTTGATTTGGACCTTGGTTGAAAGGGGTTTGATTTTGGTTGAACGAGGTTTGAATGATTTTGTTGAAGAATGAAGGTTGGCATGTTTGAATGGTCTCACAAGAAGAAGAAGGTTGGTCTGATACTGATCCCCTCATGGTCAACACTTCTCTCATCATGTTTTCTAACCAGCCCCTATGGTTGTCAGGACTAGCCATATCTGTCACTTCTTGTTGCAAAGTTTTGATTTGTTGAGCTAATATTTCTATTGATGACGATAGAATAGGAATGGAAGGGATAAATCCTCCACCTTCCCTATGAAATGTATAATTCCAATCCATGATGTTTTCTTATTTGGTTTGGACCTAGGATCACAAAATGTAAGATATTTTCTCCATTTCTCTGAATGTGACAATGTTTGATTAAACTTGACCAACTTGTTTGAGTTGAGGTTGATTTTGACTGATCCTCTGATTGTGATTTGGATGTTTGGGGTATGACTTTCTAGGATGATTATGCAACTTATGATGAACTAAGATAGACGTATATGAGGTCTAGACTATGCAAGTACTTAGGATGATAATGAGGAAGTAAGTGAGGACTATGCAAGGATTTAGGACAATAATGAGGACGTAAGTGAGAACTATGCAAGGACTTAGGATGATAATGAGGATGTAAGTGAGGACTATGCAAGGACTTAGGATGATAATGAGGACGTAAGTGAGGACTATGCAAGGACTTAGGATGATAATGAGGACGTAAGTGAGGACTATGCAAGGACTTGGGATGATAATGAGGATGTAAGTGAGGACTATGCAAGGACTTAGGATGATAATAAGGACATAAGTGAGAACTATGCAAGGACTTAGGATGACAATGAGGACGTAAGTGGGGACTATGCAAAGACTTCCTAGGGTCACAAGTATGTAAGAACTTTTGAGTTTTGGTTTCAAAATGGACTTTTTTTTCTGTAACTTCGTGTGTGGGACAATGTTTTGTAGTTTTCCAAATCTGAGAACAATTGCTGGTAGGTATGTATAGCTGACTGACTCAATTTTCATACAATCTCAAAAAATTCGGAGATACGTGGGATAGGGCCTAAAATAGCCCAAGGGACTAACTCAATACTGGTCTATCACAATGACATAAAAAAGCACAGAATATAATCTTAGGCTAGATAGTGGACACCATTCAGTGAGGCCCTTATGAAATACCGAGACAAAATGAACAGATAGAGAGTTTGGCAGCACTAGCTCCACTCCACGGCACACACTTCTCGGCCATGTCAGTCTCTCTTACCCTGAAGATCCAAGGATCTTATAGCCGAGGGATTCCTGTATCATAGTGTAAGGTACATGAAGGGTATCTATGGGGTATGATCTGCACTCTGGAAACCACTGAATGTAGGATTTTTGGCAACTAAATTGGTTCTTAGTATTAGGTTTCGAGGGGTCCCGATCCAATGATAGATTCTTAGAGCAATCCACTTAAGGCTTTAGTTGAGCTTATCAGTGCAGGGAAGGCCCCCACATATGTCGAATTCACTCAACACTCTAGTTGCCTGACCAGCATATTTATATAGCGGCTCAAAAAACTCGCTCGAGAGTACACTGGGAGAGATGATATCCCCAACGCATCCCAATTCGAAGTACCTCTATGGCGTGATGAAATCCCCAGTCAAAGATACCCCTCACTACGTAGAATAAAAGAAAATTTGGATGTTGTTGTCACCTTCCTTCTTTCTCCCAAGAGCCCGATGGCGGGTAGAAAGTCAGTTAGTGCAATAGTAGGTCCACCCCAGACACAATAAAAAGGTTCTTTTCCTTAAGAAAATGAAAAAATGATTTAATCTAATGCAGCCTGATTCACGTTCATTTTATAGCCCAATTTTAGGTGTTAGATACGCATGTGCATGTCAATTTTAAACACCAAATCCAAGTATGAAGGCATACATGTCTATTTTAACCATTTGTTGATTTTTAAGCACCAAAAACCAAGTGTGAGATACACGCATGTCCATTTTAACCCATGTTTATTTTAAACACCAACAATGAAGTGTGAGATTATCCATGCATGTCCTTTTTAACTGTTTTTTATTTTAAGCACTAAAAATTGAAGTGTGAGATGTGCATGCAAAATTACTAATCTAATCCTCCCTATGAATCTACCATGGGCTATAAACAGAAGATTAGTATTAAATTAAACCAACAAAAAATATAAACTCAAAACTTGACAGAGGCGATTGTGTGATACTACCTGAGCGAATGCGTGATACTTACAGACTGAATGCATAAATCTGACAGACCAAATGCATGACTATATCTAGTCAATTACATAGCACTAACAGGTTGATTGCATGACAAAAATATATTTTCTCAAAATTTATGCAACTTGCAAAAAAAAGAAAAAATCCACACAATCTGAAAAAATCACACTGAACACAAAAAAGGTTAAATTGTTGTTAGTTCATGTTAGGTTCACCAAAATGTGCGCATGTAAAATTCATCTTATAAAAACAAGTAATCAATTAGAAGCAAAAAGGGAAATTACGAATCCCTTCTAATCAAAGAATTTAACAAACTAACAATGAAATGATACAACCAAGAAAAATAGGAATTATAAATGAAATCAATAAAAACTCCCTATTTCGTGACTGTGTAGAACTTCCATTGCTCTTCTCCTCTTCGTGGTATTCACAATAGAATTTAGAAAAAACAATGTTGTTTTGAAATGGTAAGATTCATATTGGTGAGGATGATAAAGGCATTGTTTGGTCATGCTCCAAGGTTGTAGACATTTAGACGTGGGTTTGGATGCTTACAGATATGGTTTGTCAATGAATAAGGTAAAAAGAATTATTTTATTAAAAACTTTTGCTATGTTCGTGTTTAAGTAGTTTTTCTCTATGAAAATTGTCATGGATTATAAAATTTGGAACCCTCATGTCTAGAGAACATTTCTTCACTTTTGTGACTATAACCTTTATACAAAATCATTTCAAATTATTATTAGTTTGAAAAATTATGTTTGTAACCATTATCCTTATTTTTTAATTATCTATGTATTAGAAGCTAAAATCCAAACGGCTTAAAATGATAATTATTTATTATATATCATGTATGTGTACATGTATCTATATTTTTGAGAAGAATTTTTAAATGTGTTTAATCAATTTTGTGTATGGTTGAATCATTTATACATCCAACCTAAACTAAAACTCTAGGAACTCTATACCTTAGAGGAATGAACCTTTAATTGTATATTAATTAATAAGAAGAAACAAATCAAACTACGCCTACTTTGGACGGTGCTTCTTGCGATGAATGTTACAGAGAGGGGCCCTCTAAGGGCTTCCCAGTCTCTAGGGACCGGAAATCATGAGATTTATGTTTGTCTTTTACTCTTTATGGACCCTCTAGTTGTGGAATCATTATGGCATCCTCCTTCGCTTTGATTCCCTTTTTGTAGATGTGGAACCTTCCACATTCGTGGACAAGATCATCGGTTGGAGCCCTAATAAGATAGGGAAATTGTCTAACACCCCAGTTTCTCAAGTGGAATGTGTGGTTAAATAACATCAAGTTGAGATCCCAGATGTACTGCTGAATACGGTGATAGCAAAGCTAAGACTTTCTCTGGTTGGTAAGTTCCTAGCTTTTCACCCCTATCTGGACTAGGTTAAGAAATGGGTGGTGACTAAATGAAAACTTAAAGGTAGATTTTCTATTAATGCCATGTCAAATAGGATTTTTCGTTTTAGTTTTGTTAATCAAGAGGATATGGATTGTATCCTAATGGATGGGCCCTGGGCTTATGGAAGCAACAAGTTTCTATCCTTGTGTAAATGGAAGCCAAATCTTGACTGGTTGAAGGATTTAGGTGTAGTGTCTCCTACTTGGATCCATATCCCTGGTCTTCCCTTGGATTTTTGGAATATGGGGGTTTTTAACGGGATTGCAAACTCCTTTGGTAGGTTTCTTGCGGTAAACCACATCACCCAAAATAAATCTAGATTTCTCTTTGCCAAATTTTGTGTTAATGTAGACATTAACACAATACTACAAACCAAAGTGACGTTCCTCTCTAGGTTGGCCTCTTGGATCCAACCTATCGAGTATGAGAATGCAAAATCCTTCTGTCAAATTTACAACAGATATGGGCACCTAAGCACAGTCTACAAGAAATAGATGGGACTGAAGCAGCAACACCTTAATGGGCTTGGATCATCAGGGTGGGGAGAATCGAAAGCATCTTAACAATGGTCTGGAGCAGGATCTTCCCGCAGGCCCTAACCTATCTAAGTAGGAGATTGAGAAAAAACTTTCTCAGAACAAGAAGAAACAAATGGATGATCTCACTACCTCATCCTAAAATGGTTCCATGCAGATTAGTGAAATCCCACTACCTATCAATAACATGGCCTCTGCTCAAATGCGGAGTGCTACCCCTGAGGAAGGGGAAATGATGATTGATTTGAGTCACAACCCTATTGAAATGGTGACCACAACTAGAGTTGAGAAATCTAAGGAGACAAAGGAAAGTGAGTCAATGGATCCCACCCAAGATAAGGAAAATATTAATTCGAATAATCAGATGAAAACCCTAAAAATGAAAAGAAATGGTGGTTTTGTGAACCTCAAGGAAAAATTGCAGCTCCTGGGGTTCTCTTCCACACCCCCGACTACCAAATCCAAATTATGGTTCTCAGGTGATGAAAGCAATGAAAAAGAGTGGAGCTAGGTAACTTCTAATAATAAAAAGAAGAAGAAGGCAAATGTTGGAGGTGAAGGCAAATTAGGAAGAACTTCGTAGAGGGATGTTAGGTCAAAAGATGCAACCCGGGAGGTTGCAGTGAGAAGACAAAGAACCTTGGATGGTCTCTCTGAGAATAAAAAGAAGAAAACTTAACCTCATCCCATGCCTAGGATGTTGTCTCTACTCAAGGTGAGTAGATTTGTTGCTTTGTTTTTAATGTAAATTCTATCCTAGAATGTGAGGGTTTGAATAGCCCTCTAAAACAAAATATGCTAAGGTGTACATTGATGGAACAAAAAGTAGATATACTTTAGATTCAGGAAACTAAAATGAGATTAGATGTCTTCCTAAAGGCTACTAATTCCTTCTGGGCCTCTGTTGCCTTCCTTTCTAGTGATGCAGATGGAGCGTCTAGGGGCATTGCTACCCTTTGGAACTCGACCCATTTTGATGGTGTTGTAATTCATTTAGCTAAAAATTGTTTGATAGTTAAGATGCAGAACCTTAAATATCATCTTCAAAAATGTTTATGCACCCAATGCAAGAACTCCCTAGCATCCCTCTAGTCTTCTTTGGCTATCCTTATTGTAAATTAGGTGGATGCTTTATGGATGGTTATTAGAGAATTCAATTCTCCCCTATATACCCCTTAGAGAAATCTGGTGGCATAGAAGATTACTCAGAGAGTATGACTAAGTTGGCAGACTTTATCTCAGCTACGGGCCTGATGGATATCAACCTAAATGGTTCCAAATTTATGTGGTTTAAGATAAGGATAGGATAGAATCTAATTCAGGTTAGATTAGACAGGTTCTTGGTGACCAGTAACTGGAAAAACTATGACTCCTTCTCTCTATGCTCCTTTCCGAGATCAAGATCTGATTATAACATTATTCCCCTATCCTTGGAAGACTCTAGAGAGGGAAATTCTATCCATTTAGATATGAGATAATGTGGTCACATCATCCCAAGTTCAAATATCTAGTTCATCAATGGTGGAATGTCCTTATCAATGGTACCCCAATGTTTTGTGTTGCCCAAAAACTCAAAATCCTAAAAGAGAAGGTCAAGGGATGGAATCGTTACTCATTTAGGAATATCTTTGAACAAAAGAAAGGCATCATAGATAATTTGAACAACACAAAAAAAAATATTGAAGAATGCAGAGTTTCTAAAGAAGAAAAAAGGGAGGAGCTTGAATTAAGAGATCAATGGGTTAGGCTAAATAAGAAAGAGGAGGTGTTCTGGAAGCAAAAATCTAGAATACAATGGCTCAATGAAGGGGATAAAACACTAAAATCTTCCACCAATCTACCTTGAAACACAGAAGCAGGAATAGTATTAGAAAGCTATTAAATAGGATGGTTCGACCACTGAAAATGAGGAAGAGATGGCTGAGATGTTTATTCATTCTCTCAGTCACAATAACCTGAATAACCAAGGTAGCTTTCAAAACCCTAATGATCTGCTTGATGTGATCCTAAAAGTGATTATTGAAGAATATTTGTCCTAGCTGACCGACAAGGTGACCATGCAAGAGGTTAGGGATGCAATGTTCTTATTTTGAGCCTTCAAGGCCCTGGGTCCTAACGGCTTCCCCCTGCCTTTTTTCAAGACCATTGAGAAATTATTGGAGAGGATATCTACCTTGCAGTGACAGACTTCTTCTAGTCAGGTAAAATTCTCAATCAAATCAATTCAACATTCATTGCCTTAATACCAAAGAATGAGAAAGATGTTTCCACTAAAGACTTTAGACCAATTAGCTTGTGCAATACTTTGTATGAGATTTTCTCAAAGGTAATGGCTACTAGAATAAAACCTATGCTAGATAATATGATCTATGTGAATAAAAAAGGGTTTGTCAAAGGGAGACATATCTTGGATGTTGTTATTGTTGCACACGAACTTGTTCACTCAATGCAAAACAACAAAAAACCCTCTATGGCCTTTAAATTGGACATCTCAAAAGCCTATGACATAGTCTTGTGGAGCTTTCTCTTTGAAGTTTTAAGGAAGTTTGGATTTAAGGATAAATTTCTAAATCTGATAGTGCAATGTGTGATGACTCCAAAAAAAATTGTGCTTCTAAATGGATCTCTTGGGGTTTATTTCTCTAGTGGAAAAGGGCTTCGATAGGGTGACCCACTTTCGGGTAAAAGGACAAAGTTGTGTCACACTCTTATAAAGGAAATGGCCAATGTTGATTCAACTTTTTAAATTAAATCAATAGAAATTGAAATATATGTTTAGAATTTTAAAATGATGTAAACTAATAAAATGTGTATTTTTTGTGTATTTTATGTTTGTAATTTTTTATAAAATTTTAAAAATTATTTGAATATACTTTCATGTAAGGTAAACACTATAATTTAGTTGCTGATAAAATACTAAAATTGAAGTTACACAAGGCATCACACTTTATATAATAATTTTTACCTTTTTTGCTTCAATTGTTTTGTGTATATTGATAACTTGAAACTTTAGTGCAAAAATATATTTTTAACTATTTTTTATGTATATATACTTTTAAATAAATTTGAAAAGTTGTGTGTACTGAAATATAACTCTTGCCATTTGGTGTCACATTTCTCACTTAATTAATTAATCCAAATTGGAAAAGAATTATATCATCTTGAAATAGACTCTTTTCTTTAGTGCATTTAATTTTTTCAAACATTTTAAATAAATTTTAGTATTTTTCCTTTACAAGATAATCAACCTTATATTTTACTATTGATGATCTACTTTGATTAAAAATAAAATATAAATATAAAAAACTAATTAAAATATTAAAAGATACATATATTGGAAAATTCACTTATAGATTTATAAAAGGGTAATTTTACATTTCAAAAAAAAAATTGTTGAAACATCAAGTTTTTCAAAAAAAATATATAGTAATTAGACCCAAAGGGGTATAAAATATACATTTACTAGACATTTCCAATTGGAAAAGTTGTGGCCCATATATAAGATAACTATAATGAATCTCTATAGACCATATGTTTGACTAAAATTAATTTTTAGTTAGAATTACTTAAATTCACTTGTGCTGATAAGTTGGCCTGAACCATGGCATAGTTTTGTGCTTTTACTCTTCCACCTTAGCTTTTCATTATCATTGTTTAAGTTCTAGGCAGAAATATTGACAAACTCAAAAAGAGAGGAATGTTAAAAGGAGTAAGGGTTGCTTCTACTCTAGATCCTATCTCACATCAACAGTTTATTGATGACACTATCGTATTTCGATAAGCTTATGTATCATAAGTGAAGTATTGGAAAAGGACCTTGGATAATTATGCCAAGATCTCAGGGAAACACATTAAATATGAGAAGAGTAAGGTATTCTTTTTGAATGTTAATTAGAAGCTACAAGAAAAAATTTCTAATATCCTTGCTTGCCAGACTATTGTTCTCCCAGATTTTTATTTGGGGTTACCTCTCATTTCCAAATCCCCCTCCTTGGCCTTTTGAAATGGGATAATTGCGAGGTTCTAGAAGAATTCAGCTGGGTGGAAGGGAAAACTACTTAGTCTAGCTGGGAAAATTCAGTTGGTAAAATCTTGTCTCCAGAAGATTCCAGTCTATTACCTTTCCCATTTCAAAATGTTAGGGACTACACAACAGAAAGGATTGAGAGGATTCAAAAAATATTCCTTTGGACTGGTATTGAGGAAAGAAACAAGATATCCCTAGTAATTTGGGATAAGATCTATTGTTCCATTAAGTCGAATGGTCTAGGGATAAGGAAAATCAAATCTTTCAACAGGACGTTGTTATAAAAAGTTGGTTGGCAGCTAACTGGAGTAAAAAAGGACTAGGTTAAAATATTGAAAGCTAAATACCTCAGTAATGAAAGGTGCAGCAGATTAATAAATTAGATGGAATTACCCTCAAGGTCATTCATATGGAATAATCATGGGGGCTTCATTGGCTAAGAAATATTATATCACATGCGTTCATATTTGGGGATTTAATATCCCAAAAATAAGGGTACAATATATTGCCTATTAGTGAAACTAGGGGGGTTTTAATTTAGGGTATGAAAAAATACAATATTTGGTGAAAATAGGGGGGCTTTTAATTTGGGTTGTGTATTGGGAGGGGGTGACAAAAAAGTAGTTTAGGGAAATATGTTTTGAAAATAGGGGGATTCTTTAGTATTCCATGAATGCACGTGATATAGCCTAGGTTCACTAAGTGAAAACCCTGTGGGAATAATGTAGAAAAAACTAAAGCTTTCATTATGAAAGATGGAAAAATGTTAATAGAGAATGGCAAAAAACTCAATTTCTGGGATAATGTATGGATTCAAAACTAGGCCCTCTCAAATTTTCCTCAATTCAAAAATATCAAGCCAATTTTGGTTAAGAGACAAAGTGAATTGAAAGAATCTTGAAGAGGAGGTGATTCAATGATGAGATATACCAATCCATTACCATGATCAATTAGTCAGAGAGGCAAAATCTCTAAACTCTCTCTTACCTGATTGTACCTTCTTCTCTCCGCAGGGCGAAGATGAATGGATATGGAAACATAGCTCCTCAAGATCTTTTTCAGTTAATTCCATCTATCATAATATGGAGGAAGATTCAATTGAGGATTTCAATTGGAAAAGCATATGGATTAAAGGCTCGATCCCAAAAATCAATTGTTTCTAGTGGGAAATAGCACATTGAAGAATTCTCACAATAGACAATCTCTATAAAAGAGGGTTCTCCTTTGTTAACAAATGTGTGTTATGCTACAAAGACATGGAGAGCCTCAATCACTTGTTTCTGCATTGCCTGATATACCAAGGAAATCTGGAATGGATTGCTAGAAGAATTAAAAACTTATAAAATCCTCTCGGATAATATGAAAGATTTCATAGAGCAATGGCCCTTAACTCCATATAGTCACCCTGTAGCTAGAAATATTTGGCTCCAAACACCACTAATAATGTTGTAATGCCCTGCCAGGAAACCCCTAAGGGTTTTAAGTTAAAAACACTCAATTAGAGTGTAAATTTTTTTTTTTTAAAATAATAATCAAGAGCGTTAATGAAACGTTACAATATTAAGATAGATTGAAGTTATCTCAAAATTATCTCTAACTAGATAACACAGCGGAAGGCTAAAACGATCCTAAGGAGTTTCCCAACGCGATTACATAACCTTACACCTAACTCAACTTGCATCATTAGATCCATTAAACTGGATGTCATAATTACGAGATAATGCATAGGTCTTGATTACATATGTGTTCAATGGTTTAACACCTTATATCTTTAGGAAGCGTTCATTTACTTTGGGTGGATTGGAGGCCTTTGATAGGTTATTTGTTCAATGCACTTAAATTCATAATTTTCATTTAGAGGCCTCCAAATAGGTTCCAAGCGTTTAATATAATGAGGTTCATTCATTAGGTTTTTAAGATAACCATCCACCCTTGACGTCATCCTTTAATGCTATAAATATGCTTAACGAGATTCATTCGTTTAGGGTTAAACTACGATTAATAAAATGAGGATTCCTTCATTTGATTTTAAAATATTCACCCACATTTGATATATATTTCTTGAATATTAAAAGGTATGGTTAATAGGAAGAATTTCGCTCCTTAAGGATTGACTACAATTAATAGAGGGAGGTCCCTTCATTTGCTTTGATGCATAGCCAACTAATGAGTATGTAGTTCTTTTATGAAAGGTAAAATGTGAGTAGCCATGGAATTCTTTTGAAGTTTTAATAATACTACTAGATGGTTAAAATCACTACGTTGAAAATGTATTAGAGCCACATGAGTTCATCCTTTAACTTAAGATATAGTTAGCAAGATGATATTCATCTTTTAAAGATTTGAATAATAAGACCATAGTGATGTTCTTCCATTAGGATTGAAATACAATTTTCTTGTTGCATATCATTTTTTTTGTTAAATGAAGATAATATGAGAGAGATTCTTTTACTAGATTTAATGTATCAACAACTAATTGAATCCCTTCCTATTCAGTTCTTTTTTTTTGCAATCATAAAGAAATTCATTTATTGGGGTTATAAATATGGAAGACTAGTTGAGATAACCCAATTTTAAAATTAATCTGGTGAGGATTATTGATTATGATTTAAACGTGAAATAACTTAACAAATTCATCCAATGTAATGAAACATAATTAACATGGCGTGATTCATTTGCTAAGGTAAAATGGTAGATATTTATATGATGTTCATCCTTTAGATCTCAATCTAGGAATTGTGACATAAATTTTAACTTTGTTTCCCTCTTACATTCATTCCATTAACATGCTTATTAACAAATTAATCCAATGAAGTATTCTAGCAAGATTCTATCCACTATTACAATTTAAATTAACATATTTTAAATACTTTGCCATAATCCTAATTTGCAATGTTTTATAAATCTGATTTACTACATTCCTCAAGAAGTCTGATTTGGTGCATTTGATTTAAGTTCGTTAATTTTCCATCATACACTTATGCAAGAATGCAACCATTCATGATAATTTAAAACATAACACAAAGTACGCCATAAACATCGCATAACACAGATATGATCTCGGAGTTCACCCCTAAAGGGCTACATCTCCGGGTCTGCTCAACTGCAAGACCCCTCTGGCATTTAATATAGTTAAGGTTACATATTTACATGTCTTTACAACTCTGCCTTTTAGACGAACACATACACTATTCAACATCTATCTCGATTGATTATTACATAGTAATCCCTTTTAAAAGCGGTCAAATTGAATTATAACCAAAAGAAAACAACAACCTAGATTCCATTACTTGACGGTAGCCTAACTAGGGGCTTGACCGACTTATAACCAACCACTATCATAACAAGTCTTGCCATTACATAACCAAATTCTATTATAGAAATTTAAACCTACATAGGCATAATCCGGTAGAGATGTTCGTATTACCATATCTGTCTAACCATTAAAGTCGATCAAGTTTACAGATTTGATAATTTAACTTTTATTTAGAAAAAAATTGTATTAGTCCACCATAACTATTTAGTCCATGTTAAAAATAAGTGTTAACTTGAGTATGATGAAACCAATATGAAATTTAAAAAAACTTGTATTCAAGTATGGATTTACTAATGTTGATTCCCTAAAGTCCAAATATATTAATTAATAATCCAAGATTAATAGTATAAGAAAATGAATTTAAAATTAAATAATGTCAAAGAACTGAATGTAAATCCCTTATACTAATTTTAAATTCACTTAATAAGTCTGAATTCTTTTTTTTTATACGCTACATACATATATCTCTATTTTTTTCTTTTATTTTAAAAAGAAAAATTATATAAAATAATAACAAATAATAATTAAAAATTTAATAAAATAAACTTTATTTTTTTGTTTCAAAAAAAAACGAGGGAGGGTACCCATGTGGACACCCACGTGGGCCCCCCCTTGGCAGTCTGAGCTACCATTGGTAGCGCTGCTACCAAATGGTAGCAGCACGCTACCATTTGGTAGCAGTTCGCTACCTCTGGTAGCATTGCTACCAGTTGGTAGCAGCTACCATGGGGCCCAAAAAAATAGTTTTATTTTTTTTTTTAATTTTTTTTTAAAATTTTATTTTGTTAAAGCAATTAAAAATACAGTCTAAAAAAAAATAAAAGAAATAGCAAATTCCCAGTGCACTCACACAGCCTGAGATAGAAAGAAAAGAACAAATTCCAGCGACCTCTCTGTTTTTATATATATTTTTTTTTGAATATCATGAACAAAACACCCAAAATGAAAATGTAAAAAGAATAAACCCCCATTTTTATAGTCATAAAATAAATTTCTAGATTTACCCAAACACTCTATTATGGAACAAATATCCCCACATCCGGTTTGAAGCCACTAATTTCTTTAAGAACCAGAAATTCGTTTCAAGAACAACCAAATTTTTAAAAGAAACTGAAACTAATCTTCAAGAACCTTCATGGTCAAAAAAAAACATTTCTTTCTTTTCTTTTCTTCAACATTTCATAGAGAACATAACAATAAACAAACAGGTAGATTGGAATCCTACCTCCAAATGCATTCCGGGAAGAGATTTCTTTGATGAAGAGCTCCACCTGCAACTCCCATGCAAATCCCCCATTTTTCCCCAAAAAAAGCTCCCAAGCCAAAGAACCCCCAAAATGCTTACAAAACTAGGTTAAAAAGAGAAACCCTAATTTTGCCCTAATTTTCAATTTCGAAATTAGGCATTTATTTTTAAAATAAAATGAATGAAAATGAAAATGGAAGTCATTCATTTACATTATTTAATACATCTTATTTGTTTTCCTTATTAAAATTATAATGCTTCTATTTCTTTTTGAGTTTTAAAATTTTAATTCCTCAATATTAATTTTAGGCCTACTTTTATATTTCGGAACTATAGACCAGGGTAAGGCATTAGATTAATTTAATTTTCTAAAAATCAAACTTTTATACTATATCGACTTTACAAGTAAAAAGGAAATAATTTCGTTTAATAATAATAATTTACCCCTTTTTTCTTCCAGAATGCGGAAATGAGTAATTTATTTCTATCTCCCAAATGACTTTAAAAATTTTCCTTTCTAAAACGCATAACTCAATAAATTCATTATTTTAAAATTAGCTATTAAATTAACTCGCTATAACATAATAAAGCGACATTTTTAAATAAATGACTACTCTAATGCAAGAGTCTTATTTATTCTAATTTCTCAACTACAAATGCGTAAATGTTGCAAATGTGTAAATGAGCACACTAACCCCAGTTAAATACCTTAAGCTTGCTACAATAATAATTTAAAGCAAATCTCTTAAATTAATGATTAATCATATAAAAGAAACTACCTATTTAAATTTCTATATCTCTAATGTGTACGTTTACTCAAAAATTTGAATTTAATACTTAGAACAACAAACTCCACTTACCTCGTGCAAGGCATGCAAATCGAGGAAGTCCTCCAAATCTCTTGACACGCATCCCAATGAAAAGCAAGCCCCACGAATCCACACACGATGCTCACCTAACCATGGCTAAGGCAAGACGAGAGTTATATGACCACTAAATCCGAATTCTAAAGATGAAGGAGCATACTCAACCTTGCAAATTCCAAAGGAGATGAACCTTGCCCTAAGCGGTGTTGTACTTGCAATCTCCTGCACTCATGAATTCATACAAGCATGCATATACAAATACATATTCAATGAAGGCGTTAGCTCAAGATTTATCTCAAGGGTTAGGAACAATTACATTTACACGAAAATCGATGCAAAAGCACAATAATAAGTATGCACAGTTATTTATATTATCTAAACTACACATTTCACCATGGTTAACCTACCTTTCAAGAATCCCACATAGGAAGTCAATCATGGTCAAACGGGTTTTACAAGTCTAGCTAGGGTATGGGCATTACAAATGTCTTGGAACATATGGAAAGAACGGAATATTCATGTGTTAAGAGACAAAGAAAGAAGCAACAAGGTGTTATTCAACATGTCATAAAACAACAAATTAAAGAGACTATTAATGCAGATCAGCCACAGATATCAAAAGTCATGCCAACCCTAGTGGACCTTAGACTAAAACAAAAATTGGGAATCAATCATAGTCTATTAAGGCTAAATTGGCACACTATGATCCTAAGGAAGAACTGTATTTGGTCCCCACCAGAGGAAGGTTGGCTAAAGTGTAACTTTGATGGTTGTTCTAAAATGAAATCGGGATTATCAAGAGCAGGAGGCTTATTAAGGGACTGTAGAGGTCACATGATAGAAGGATTTTGTGCTAACCTAAGAAGAGGCACGAACAACAAAGTTGAAGCCATGGCAGCATGGATGGGTCTTATTCAGTTACAACAAAATAAAGGTATTAATCTGATATTAGAAGGTGGCTCAAAACTTATTGTAAATTGGTTGAATGATATTACCAAATCCCCATGGGAGATTCAAGGAGTAATTCAAAACTATAAAAATTTATTCAGGGAATTCAGCAGAATAAAATTGTAGCACCTATATAGGGAAGGAAATGCGACAACAGATGAAATTGTGAATAAGGGTCTAACAAAAATTGGATGGTATTACTTTAATTATACAGAGAGCCCAATATGATTAAAACAGATTTTGGCTAGGGAAAGAATAAATTCCTCCTTGGATGATATGGTCAACTTTTCAAAGGGGTATCAATGATGGTAGTTTCTCTTTTGTAAAATGAGTGCCAAGAATTTTAAAATTCAAACTACCTACCCATTTTGCTACAAGATGGTGAGTAGGATGATGATTACTTGGTTGTTAGGGATGATGTGTAAGTTATCAAGTTGGCAAAAAGATGATGTGGAGGTCATAACTTTGAAAGATCTAGATGGATGTACAAGACAACCCCTCCCTTGCCTCATGGCATTTTCAAAAGATAACAAAATCATTTGTGGGAAAGGCAGTGGCCTTGATTCCTGAGATGCCTTAATTTCTCACAGTATGAAGAGAAGGCCCACATGTGTGGCCAGCATAACTCATCAAGCCAAAAAGGACTTTTTTGGAAGGTATTGTTTAAAGGAAAAAGCTACTCCAAAAAATATTAACTGCTATGTGAGTCACTTTCTTAGTTGTTGGTTGTGCTCTGCTAAGAAAAAGATCGACATGGGGGGCCCTCTTAAGAACTGAGCCAAAAAAATGCAATGGACTTCATAATAATGAAGAGATTTGGGAGCTCTTCCTCAACGCGGGTATGATTCCTTATTTTCTCACCATGCAAGGGTATGACAGGACTTTATCTGCATGATTTTGTAATTCAAGGCAAAATGGCAAGGTCACTGTGGGATGAATCTTCTTTGTGGTGTCACCGAAGTTTATTGCATTGGTAACGGGGCTAAAGAATGAAGGGGAAAATGTCAAGAAATGAAACAATGGAAACTACAAAGCTTACATGAAGAAATTCTTCGAGAAGGGTGCATGGCAAGTGGTGGTTCAAAACGGGTATGGTAGCTCTGCTCTCCCAAAACCCTATCCCATGGTTAGTTTTCTCATAATGAAATATTTCACATTGGAGGGGTGTTATACTACAGTTCATGGGTATGATTTTCCCATTTTTAATCACATCAGGCATGGGGAAAGAATTAACCTACCCTTTTTTTTGTTTACCTCCCTGGAGTCTTGCATTGCAAATGGGACTAATCTGCTACTTCATCAAGGTTTAATCTACCTTATGTACAAATTTTCTTTTGACCATTCTCTGAACCGAAGTTGTTTGCTATCCTTACCTAGCAAAGTTGAGTCTAAGAAGAAAAAATAGGGGTCTTCTATCAAAAATAAATTAATTGAATCTAAACCCCTTCGTTCACCTGATTCCACACCCCCGGCTAACCCCAAGGGTAAGAAAATACTAATCTTGCAAAAAAATGAACCCCTAAAGGTTGCCCTTTAAATATCAATCCAGACAAAAGGAAAATGGATACCCCCAAAAACAGCCCTTCTAAAGCTAAAAAGATAGATAAGGACTCGATGAGAAATAATATCAAGATTTACCTTAACTTGCATGACTCTGAGAATGAGGAGAAGATATTGGAGAGAGAAAGGAAAGAGGGTAGTTTAGGGGAGAGAAGATCCGTTAGGTGTTGTGCAAAGGAGAAGAAAAATGAGCCAGAAGTAAAAAATATGATAGCCAATCTTGAGGAGTCCTTTAACCTTGAAGAAATTGAGGAAATATCAACTAAAAACTCATAGGATGAAGAGTTACAGGTAGAAGATGAAGAATGAGATGAATAGTACAAAAAATAAATGGAAGAGGAAAGTGAGACTAAGGAGGACTCAGAGAATTCTGAATAGAACTCACTGCCCCCCAACCCTCCGAAGGATGAGGAGATGGTCCCCTGCTCACTGGAATCGTCGTCAGGCAAAAAAAGTAGCAATTATTTGGAGGAACCAATAAATGAGCTCAAAGAGTGTATCCTCAATTTTGAAGAGAAAAATGAAGACTATAGGTAGCATTTTGATAATCTATGTGAGGCATTTGGCTTGCTCTGCAACATTACTGATGGTTTAATGAGAAAGGTTGACATGGGGGTGGTGTCAGGACAAAGAAAGATAAAGAAGAAAGAAAGGAAGCTGGAAAAGAAAGGCAAGAGAGAGGAGGGTAGTGAAGATAGGGAGGATGACCAAGAGGATACCTGGGCAAACCAGGTCGATGGGCTCTAGTGTAAATGGAACATGATAAACAATGATTAGATGGTATTTTGTATTACTTGTTATGTGGAATACTAAGCATAGGATTGAAGTTGATATTGGTAGTGTTTATGCTAGTATTAGACTTGCATGCCACTTAAACCAAACTTTAATTTTGGTGATGTCGGTTGTTACCGTTATTAATTATGTTGATACTCTTAATATAGTTATTATGATAGGTAGATGGTAGTTGGTAAAAGTTAGTATGTTTAGTTACAGAGTCATGTTAATTTTCAATTATTTATGAGGGACGGCGATGGAAACTTTATGGACTAGCTGCTTGATGCCAGGGATTTGGTTTTTGTACTTTGATTTTGTTGTTTTGTAGGTTCGGGGCCTTCTTCTTGCTTATTTAATCAAACCATTCTTTTGTAGAAGATAATAAATGTGATATCTTATTTATTCCTTAACAAGATCATTCAAAATCAATCGTATATATTTTCGTATTATAGATTATTTTTTAAATAAATAACTATAGTATGAAAACAATCACTAACCTTCTCCTCTCTCTCGTGTTTCTCTTGTCTCGTGGTAACCTTTACCATGTAGCTCCTGTCTTCCCCACTATCCCCTTGGTTGTCCATCTTCCCTTGCAATTAGTTTGGTATCCTCTATATGCCCTTGCTATCCATCCTCTCCCTCTTCTTTCTTTCATTCTTTTTTTTGTTCTTGTTCTATGGTTCATTTCCCCTTTTTCTTTGGTCTTTTATTTTCTCCCTCTTGATTCCTTCTGCTTTGTGTTGGTTTTCTCTTTCCTCTGCTCCTTGGTTGTCCTTTCTTTGGTCCTTGTTTTTGTTTCCTCTTTATTTACCTTTGCTTATTTTTATTACTTTTATTTTTATTCATTTTTATTTTTCATATTTTGTTTCCTATATGTGTGTGTGTGTGTATAAATGTATATATGTACACACACATATACGCATATATATATATTTACTCCTTTTATGTATGTATGTATGTACTCTTTTTCATTTTTATTTTTTTTCCCTCTTGTTTGCTTTCTATTTTTTTTCTTATTTTTTCACATTTATTATTCGTTTTCCTTTATTATTAGTTTTACTTTAGTGTTATCTTTTTTGGATTATTCTAACTAGTATTTCACACACACAGGGTATGTGCAAGATCATGGGGGGGGAAGTGGCAATGGAGGAAAAATTGTGTTTTAAACCTTTCCAAACATGCCAAAATCCGCTTTGACTTTTTGTTTGGGTCGGCCAAAATTTGAATTTGGTTTGGTAATACCAAACCAAATCGGATATCCATTATAATCAGATATCCACATATATCCAATATTAACGGATATCCGATTTGTGATGCCACTATTATGATGTCATACTTTTTCAACATAAAAAGTATAGTTTAGTAAAATGGGCATAACTTTTGCATTTCTTATCGAAATTTTGATTTTTTACACACGTTGGAAAGGTAATTCAAAGACCTATAAAATGGATAATGTATTTTTATGATATTATAGAGAAAAAATTAATTATAATTATCTGAAGTTAGTCCTTCAATTTTAAAACTTTAAATACTCACAAATTTTGCATACAAAGTCTCATTTTTTTCCTATCACCTCCTTTATCTATCACTTGTCTATCTATACTTATATAAATATATTTTATCTATCTCTTTCTTCTCTACTTATGTCACTTATTTTATCATCCCATCTAGATAAATAAATTCCCAAGTTACATGCATCTCTACATATATCTCCATCTTTCTATTCCTAGCTCTCCCTCTCCCACTCCATCATTGTCACTCCTTATTTCTATATTTCTCTCTAATAATATTTGTTCTCTCTATTTATCTCCCTCCTCTACCTTATCCTACCTATACTTATATATTACTTGTCTCTATCACCTCCTTTCTCTCCCTATCTTGTCCCCTCTATCTCTATATCCCTATAGATCTATCGTCATGTGTATTTATATCTCATTATCTCTAAATCTCACTTATTCACTCCATCTCTCCCTCCATTTGTCTTACTCTCTCTATCACTTTCTATCCATATCTATCTCTATCTCCATCTTCAGATCTCCATCTCTTTCCCTATCAATCTCTCTTTCTATTTATTCCTCTATCTTTATATATCTTCCTCTATACATGATTAATCTACTTCTTTGTCTCTTCCTCTATCGCCCTCTTGAAGTATCTTTCCCTTTCTCTACCTTTATCTCTTTATTTACTCCATCTTTATATATATCTGGCTCTCTCCCCTCATCCTTCTCTATAGTGCCTTTATATATCTCTATATCTCCCTCTTTCTCTCTCTCCCTCTCTATCTATCCCTATCTATAATCTCTATCTCTCTTTCTCACTCTCTTGCACTATCTATATCTCTCTATCTATCGATATTTCTCTTCCTTTATATTTCTCTATCTCTTCCTTTTTTTATCTCACTCTCTTTACCCCTCTCTATCCATTTTTCTCCATCTCTTTATATATTTATCTTTGTCTTTACCTATCTCTTTCTCTATATCTATTCATCTCCCTCTCCCTTTATCTTCATTTTTTATCTCTATCTTCCTCTCTCCTTTTCAATATCTAGATATGTCTACCTCTTTCTATCCATTCTTGTCCTTTAGTTTTTCTCCCTCTCACTTCATACTCCTTAATATCTATATCTCTATTGATGTCATTGTCCTTTAGTTCTTCTCCCTCTCTTTAGCTCTTTATCTCTCTTCACCCTTATATCTCTCCTTATTTGAAACTTAGTACATATGGTCTCCTAAGGGGTCATAGAACACCATATGACCCCTTAGGATACAATATGACCCCTAACGACACCATATGGTCTCCTAAGGGATTATATGGTGTCCTAAGGGGTCATAAAACACCATATGACCCCTTAAGACACAATAAGACCCCTAATGACACCATATGGTGTCCTAAGAGGTCATAAGACACCAAATGACCCCTTAGGACACCATACTACCCCTAATGACACAAGTGGTGCCCTGAAGGGTCATATGGTGTCCTAAGGGGTCATAGGACACCATATGACCCCTTAGAATATCATATGACCCATAGCACCATATAGTGTCCCAAGGGGTCATATGGTGTCCAAAGGGGTAATAGAACACCATATGACCCATTAGGACACAATAGGACCCCTGATGACACCTAAGGGGTCATATAGTGTTCTAATGGGTCATAGGACACCATATGACCCCTTAGGACACCATACGACCCCTTATGACACCATATGACCCCTTAGAACACAAGAAGACCCATAACGATATGATATGGTGTCCTATGGGGTCATATGGTGTCAGGAGACACCATATGACCCCGTAGGACACAATATGACCCCTAAAGATACCTAAGGGGTCATATGGTATCCTAAGGGGTTATATGATGTCCTAGGAACCTTTAGGACACAATATGACCCCTTAGCACACCATACAACCCCTAACGACATCATATGGTGTCCTAAGGGGTCGTAGGACACCATATGACCTGTTAGGACACCATATGACCCATTAGGACACCATATGACCCATTAGGACACCATATGACCCCTAACAACACCTAAGGGGTCATATTGTGTCCTAAGGGGTCATAGGACACCATATGAACCCTCACGACACTGTATGGTGTCCTAAGGGGTCATATTGTGTCCTAAGGGGCCATAGGACACCATATGACCCCTAACAACACAAAATGACACCTAAAGATACCTAAGGGGTCATAGGATATCACATGACACCTTAGCACACCATACGACCCCTAATGACACCATATGGTGTCCTAAGCAGTCATAGAACACCATATGATCCCTTAGGACACCATACGATGCATAATGACACCATATGGTGTCCTAAGGGGTCATATGGTGTCCTAAGAGGTCATAGGACACCATATGACCCCTTAGGAGACTATACAACCCATAAAAACATAATATGGTGTCCTAGAGGGTCATAGAACAGTATATGACCCCTTAGAACACCATACGACCCCTAACAACACCATGTGGTGTCCTAAGGGGTCATAAGAAACAATATGACCCCTTACGACATAATATGACCCCTAACAATGTTATATAGTGTTGTAAGGGGTCATAGGACACCATATGACCCCTTAGCACACCATACGACCCCTTACGATAGCATACAACCCTTTACGACACCATATGGTGTCCTAAGGGGTCATATAACACCATATGACCCCGTAGAACACAAGAACCCATAACGACATGATATTGTGTCCTAAGGGTTCATATGGTGTCACAAGACACCAGATGAACCCTTAGGACACAATATGACCCATAAAGATACCTAAGGGGTCATATGGTGTCCTAAGGAGTTATATGATGTCCTAGCAACCATTAGGACACAATATGACCCCTTAGCACACCATACAACCCCTAACGACACCATATGGTGTCCTAAGGGGTCGTAGGACACCATTAGGACACAATATGACCCCTAACAACACCTAAGGGGTCATATTGTGTCCTAAGGGGTCATAGGACACCATATGACCCCTAACGACACAAAATGATGCCTAACGATACCTAAGGGGCCATATGGTGTTTTAAGGGGTCATAGGACACCATATGACCTCTTAGCACACCATACGACCCCTAATGACACCATATGGTGCCCTAAGGGGTCATAGAACACCATATGACCCCTTAGGACACCATACAATGCATAATAACACCATACGGCGTCCTAAGGGGTCATAGGACACCATATGACCCCTTAGGAGACCATACAACCCATAACAACATAATATGGTGTCCTAAGGGGTCATAGAACACCATATGACCCCTTAGAACACTAGATGACCCATAACAACACCATGTGGTGTCCTAAGGGGTCATAAGACACAATATGACCCCTTAGGACATAATATGACACCTAACGACGTCATATAGTGTCTTAAGGGGTCATAGGACACCATATGACCCCTTAGGACACAATACAACTCATTAGGACACAAAAAAAACCCTAGCGACACCTAAGGGGTCATATGACACCATATGACTCCTTAGCACACTATATGATCTCTAACGACACCATATGGTGTCCTAAGGGATCATATGGTATCCTGAGGGGTCATAGAACACCATATGACCCCTTAGGAGACCATACAACACATAACAACACCAAATGGTGTCCTAAGGGGTCACATGGTGTCTTAAGGGCTCATAGGACACCATATGACCCTTTAGGACACCATACAACCCATAGCACCATATAGTGTCCCAAGGGATCATATGGTATCCTAAGGGGTCATAGGACACTATATGACCCATTAGGACACAATACGACCCCTGACAACACCTAAGGGGTCATATAGTGTCCTAAGGGGTCATAGGACATCATATGATCCCTTAGGACACCATACAACCCCCTACGACACCATATGGTGTCCTAAGGGGACATATGTAATACGAAGGGGTCATATGACACCATATGACCACTTAGAACACAAGAAGGCCCATAACAACATGATATGGTTTCCTAAGGGGTCATATGGTGTCACGAGACACCATATGACCTCTTAGGACATAATATGATCCCTAACGATACCTAAGGGATCATATGGTGTCCTAAGGGGTTATATGATGTCCTAGGAACCTTTAGGACACAATATGACCCCTTAGCACACCATACAACCCCTAACGACACCATATGGTGTCGTAAGGGGTTGTAGGACACCATATGACCCGTTAGAACATAATATGACCCCTAACAACACCTAAGGGGTCATATTGTGTCCTAAGGGGTCATAGGACACCATATGACCCCTAACGACACAAAATGATGCCTAACGATACCTAAGGGGTCATAGGACACCATATGACCCCTTAGCAGACCATACGACCCCTAATGACACCATGTGGTGTCCTAAGGATTCATAGGGTGTCCTAAGGGGTCATAGAACACCATATGACCCCTTACGACACCATACAATGCATAATGACACCATATGGTGTCCTAAGGGGTCATATGGTGTACTAAGGGGTCATACGACACCATATGACCCCTTAGGAGACCATACAACCCATAACAACATAATATGGTGTCCTAAGGGGTCATAGAACACCATATGACCCCTTAGAACACCATATGACCCATAACGACACCATGTGGTGTCCTAAGGGGTCATAAGACGCCATATGACCCCATAGGACATAATATGACCCCTAAAAACATCATCTAGTGTCCTAAGGAGTCATAGGACACCATATGACCCCTTAGGACACTATACGACCCCTTAGGACACAAAATAAACCCTAACGACACCTAAGGGGTCATATAGTTTCCCAAGGGGTCATAGGACACCATATGACTCCTTAGCACATCATACGACCCCTAACAAAACCATATGGTATCTTAAAGGGTCATAGAACACCATATGACCCCTTAGGACACTATACGACACATTACAACACCAAATGGTGTCCTAAGGGGTCATATGGTGTCCTAAGGGGTCATAGGACACCATATGACACCTTAGGAGACCTTATGACCAATAACAACACCATATGGTGTCCTAAGGGGCCATATAACACCATATGACCCCTTAGGACACCATATGACCCATAACGATACCATATGGTGTCCTAAGGGATCATAAGATGCCATATAACCCCTTAGAACATAATATGACCCCAAATGACATCATATAGTGTCCTAAGGGGTCATATGACACCATATGACCCCTTATGACACAATATGACCCCTAACAACATCATATAGTGTCCTAAGGGGTCATATGGTGTCCTAAGGGGTTATACAACACCATATGACACCTTAGGACACCATAAGACCCATAACGACACCATATGATGTCTTAAGTGGTCATATGGTGTCCTAAAGGGTCACGGGACACCATATGACCTCTTAGGACATAGTATGACCCCTAACCAAACCTAATGGATCATATGGTGTCTAAGGGATCATACGATGTCCTTTGACTCCTTAGGACATAATATGACCACTTAGCACACCATACAACCCCCAACGACACTATATGGTGTCCTAAGGGGTCATAGGACACCATATGGCCCCTGAGGACATAATATGACCTCTAACATTACCTAAGGGGTCATAGGATACAATATGACCCCTTAACACACCATACGACACTATATGGTATCCTAAAGGTTCATAGAACACCATATGACCCCTTAGAACACCATAAGAGCCATAACAACATCATTTGGTGTCCTAAGTTATCATATCATGTCCTAAAGGTTCATGAGACACCATATGACCCTTTAGGACACAATATGACCCCTCATGACACTTAAGGGGTCATATGGTGTCCTAATGAGTCATATGATGTCATATGGCCCTTTACGATACAATATGACCCCTTAGCACACCATATAAACCCTAACAATGCCATATGGTATCCTAAGGGGTTATAAGATGCCATATGGTATCGTAAGGTGTTATAAGATACCTTATGACCCGTTAGGACACAATATGATCCCTAACAACACCTAAGGGGTCATAGGACACCATATGAACCCTTAGGACACAATATAACCCCTAACGACACCTAATGGGTAATATGGTGTCCTAAGTGGTCATATGACATCTTATGACCCCTTAGCACACCATACAACCCTTAACAACACCATATGGTGTCCTGAGGGGTCATAGGACACCATATGACCCGTTAGGACACAATATGACCCCAAATGACACCTAAGGGATCATATGTTGTCCTAAGGGGTAATATGGTGTCCTAAGGGGTCATATGGTGTCCTAAGGGGTCATAGAACACCATATGACCCCTTAAGACACAATAGGATCCATGATAACACCATATGGTGTCCTAAGGGGTCATAGGACACCAATGACCCCTTAGGACACAATATGACCCCTAACGACACTTTAGGGGTCATATGGTGTCCTCACTAGTCATATGATATCTTATGACCCCTTAGCACACCATACGAACCCTAACAAAACCATATGGTGTCCTAAGGGGTTATAGGATACCATATGACCCCTTAAGACACTATACGACCCATAACAACACCATATAGTGTTTTAAGGAGTCATATGGTGTCCTAAGAGGTCATAGGACACCATATAACCCTTTAAGACACAATATGACCCCTTAGCGCACCATATGACCCCTAACAACATCATATGGTGTCCTATGGGTTCATAGGACACCATATGACTCATTAGGACACAATATGACCCCTAAAAACACCTAATGGGTCATATGGTAAAGTTAGAGGTGAGTATAGGTATGACAGAGAGATGGCATTTGGGGAAGAAATAATTAGAGAGAGTTGGGGTTAATTAGGGGTTTGGAGGAGAGGAGGATGGGAAAGTATCAACAAAGGGAGAGAGGGAGAGATGAGGAGAGAGGTTCAAAGAGAGAGGTCTAGAGATAAGGTAATTATTGGAATGGGAGGGGGGGGGAGAGAGAGGGAGGGAGTATCAACAAAGGAAGAGGGGGGAGAGATGGGGAGAGATGGGGAGAGAGCCCTATGATTACCCTCTCTATAGTCCATCTCTTTGTTAATACTTCCCTCTTCCCCTCTGCTCCCCCTAATTATCCTCTCTATCACTCTCTTCACCTCTCTCCACATCTCTTCCTCTCTCCTTTTGTTGATACTTACTCTTCTCCCTCTCTTCTTATCCGATAATTACACCCAACTCTCTCTCACATTATTTCTTTCCTTCAATTACCCTCAATCACCTCTCTCCTCCTATGGGTTTATAGATACTTACCTCTCCCCCTCTCCCCACCCTCTAATTACTCTCTATGTCTCTCTTCACGTCCATCCCCATCTCTCTTCTCTCTTTGTTGATACTTTCTCCTCTCCCCCTCTCCTCCTACCCCCTAACAATCTCAAACTCTCCCTCTCATTCTCTCTTCACCCCAATCACCCCTCCCTCTGTCTCTTTGCCTTCCACCTAATTACCTCTAGCTATCTCTCACACACTCTCTCTTCCCCCCAATTAATCTCTCCTTCTCACCTCTCTCCCCCTCTCCTTTTTTTGATACTTCCCTACGCCTCTCCTTGTCCCCTCTGAATTTTGTTGCTAGAGATGAGAAGGAAATGCAGAGAGACTAGTCTAGATCTTAGGGAAGAGAGAGTGACATAAAGGAGGAAATTATGAAGAAGTATAAATATAAGCACCTTGTAGAGCTTGAGAGAATGAATGAGTTATTCAATGACAATTAGATGTATAGGTCTAGAGAGAGATGTATAAATATGGAGAAAAGAGAGGGAGGAAGAAACAAATAGGTGGAGTGATAGGTTTAGGAGAGAGAGGTGGAGAAAGAAACAAACATAGATAACATGGTTTAACAAAATTTATTGAACTCAATAAAATTCATAAATTTTCTATTATTAATTACTTATTTAGTTTATTTTGAGATGATTGTTACAAAAATTCATGCAATAGGGAAATCATATGAAAAAGTCATGAGTTTTTTATGTTTTAAAAATGAAGGATGAATTTAGATGAATTATAATTATTTTTTTAAAAAAAAATTGAAAATATACCTATTCCATATCATAGAGCTCTTAATTACCTTTCCAACGCCTGTAAAAAATCAAAATTTTGATATAAAAACGCAAAAGTTATGCCCAATTTACTGAAATGTATTTTTTTATTTTTTCAAAAATGGACATTCAATTTTAAAACATAAATTTTTCCCTCCATCTTTTCATTCGGGTTTGCTTTGGGATTTGGCTTGGAAGTGACAAGCCTGGAAAGTCAACTAAAAAAACGTGTTTTTCAGTACTCCTTGATTTTCCAGATTTTACACTAGTAGCTAACGACTTTTTTTATAGCCACAATTGATAAAACGAAAAGGGTTTTTTTCAGACATTCTAAGTTTTCCAACAATATAAGGCTTATCTTATTTTGACTTTAATAAATAATTATTATTTATTTTCTAATTGAATTCTGACAAAAGTCCTGATTGATAGACTGATTGAAAAACACCCATAACTTTCAAACCGTATAACATTTTTTGAATCTGAAACATGCGTCACATCCTATGATTCATCTACTATAGGGAAAAAAAATTAAAAATTGAATTTCATAAGGTTTTGACGAAGTTAACATGGTCAGATGTAGAAGTTTCTGAATTTCTGAAAAAGATGTAGTAAAAAATTCATAAATAATTATTTACTTTATAAACAATTATAAAAAAATATGTGTCACGTCCTGACATGAGTCTAACACTTATATTATAAATATTTTTTAAAAATATTATGATTTAATTATGATTAGGGTGGTCACACATACACCTACTTCTTATCCTTTTCCTGAAATTTTAGTACCACTGCATTGAAATTTGAAATTTTCATCAAATAGGATTTTTTTTTTCAAAAAACAACTAGTATCTTAGAAACTAAATTCAATTTTCTATAGATTCTCTTCTTACATATTTTAAAAATAATGTTCATAACTTATTCAATTTTTCATGTGAAGTTGCATAACTTTGATTTTTTGAAATTTCATTGCCACTTAAGGGCCTATTTTGGCACACCATGATCCTGCACATACCCCACACACACATACACATGCACATACACATATAAATATGTATGTTTGTATATGCTTTCCTTTATTTTCTATTTGCATTAATTTTGGATATTAGTTTAGCCTTTTATATTTGTATTTTTAGTTTTACTTTCCCTCTCTTTCTCAGTTTACTTTGTTGTCTTTTTGGTTATATATTTATTTATTTTTCTATTTCATTTGTTCCTTGTTTGTTATATTTTTTGCTTATTTTTCTTGTTTATGTTTCTTTTTCTCCTTGGTCATCTTTTCTATTCTTGTGCTTCTATTTTTCTACATTCTTTTATTTCTTCTTAATTTTTTGATTCATTCTCTCTTTTTAATTCTTCTTTGTTCCCTCTTTTATTGGTTGTTATTTTATTTTACTTTTTGCATTGTTTATAGTATTGTGTTCTTTTTTTAATAATAGTTGAACTACTGGATAGGGCCAGTCCCCTTACATTGGGTCAGAGCCAAGTCGCTTTTGACCAGAGCTATGAACTGGTGAGACCACATTTTTTCAGAGCGTCGTCCTCAGATTTGTTCAGCGTCGGGTTGATCTCCTTATTACTCCTCCTTATCACTCTAGATGTAACCTTTCCTTATCGATCCACAGTCTCCTTATCCCTCCGTCTGCAACCTCAACCACCTATCAATCTTCTTATCCCTCTGCTGCCCTTATCTCTCCATATTACTCCTTATACCTCCCACTCCTTATCACTCTATTTTTTTGTCGCCTTATATCTCCTGTTGCTAGCCTTTCGTGGTACTATCCCTCATACACCTCCTCCTCAATGCCTTCAATGCTACATGAACCTGCTCCTTTGGGTCAACGAACTATCTCCTTCCATTGTATGGCATGTTGTAATAGCTACGTCAGCTACGTCCTTTGCATCCTCCATGTTGCATGCACCAACAACAGGCCAAGGGCTCGAGTGACCTTCAAACCTGAAACCTCCTCCAAAGGAGGCACACAACTTTCTTATTGCATCATGGGGACGACCCCTATAGTATTGTGTCTTATTGTCACTTATTTTTGTTTATATTTTATTATTGTTGTTAACTTTTATTACCTCAAATTTCTTCTTTTTCAATTATTTTGTCCTTGGTTTTTCTTATTTCACGCTCTTGTTCTTTTTCTTGATTTGCTTGTCATCAATTTTGTTTCTTTTTTGTCATTTTTCTCTCTTTCATTTTCTCTTTATTTATTTTTTGCCTATTTTCTTTGATTCGTTCAATTGGTTCTTATTTTCTTAATTGTGTGTTCTTTATTCTTGTGTTTGGTTGCTTGACTTTTTCTCTTGTAATAATGTTTCCTCCTCTTTTGTTTTTTCTCATTATATTTTCTGATAATTAAGGTTTTCCTTCTTTCTCCTCTTTCTCTTTGTTTCTCCATTTTGGGCCTTTTTCATTACTTTATTGATATTATGTCTTTTATTTTATTTATTTATTTTTATCCCCTCTCTTGAGTTGCTACTTGTTCTAACATGGTACCTTCTCTCTCTTTCCTTCTCCCTCTTTTTAGTTGTCTTGGTCTGCAACATCATCCATTTTTCTCCTTATTCTCCTTTCATGTTGATGATGGATCACAGAGTGTGATCCGAAATATTGATGCAAAAATACTCACACAATCAAATCCAAAAACATACATTGACAATTGCTAAACTATTTGTAAATATTTTTAGAAGCTAAAAAGCGAGCCATCCCATAATCATATATGAAACCAAAAACACTTCTTACTAGCTTTATAATTTATGAACTGCATATGTGCTTCTTAGCATACAATATCTATAAGGACTATATAGAGTAGGCTAGAAGTGAGAGAAATTGGATCCAAGTGAGAGGTACGATACAAAAATTGGAGACGACTACTTCTTGTGAAACAGAAGATGAATTTGCAGGGTGCACATCCTTTGTAGAGTGCTTTTAACATGAAGCAGCTCTTTAAGAAATTACACCCTCCCATTGAATGATTAATAGAGATGATATACCCAATTTTTTCTCTTACTGAAAACTAAAGAATCAAGAGACTAGATTGTAACTCTTCGCTCGAATGCATTGAATTTAGGGTTTTTATTTGATCCAAAGTAGCGTGGAGGGAAAGGAAATTTATATGTTGTCCAGTCATCATCATTGGAAGCGAAAAATTGATGCTTCAGACATACTGAAAAACTCAGTACATTTGTTTGATCTAATTGTAATTGTATAATAATACAATATTCCTTTTCATTTTCTCTTAGAATAAGATGAATGTTTGTTATCAATCAAATCGGGCCCCTCACATGGAGAAAACCGAGGACATTATCTTCTCAATTGTCTTCTTCTTTTCATTTTGTTTAGCTTGTAAAAGGTAGGGCGATTTTCTTGTTTATTTTTTTTTAAAACAAAAACTAAATAAGTAATTATTGTTTGTGGTGGAATAAAATTTCTTAATTTTGAAAGAAAGAAGAACATTAAGAAGAATATATTATGCTTTATATGTAGATATGGATAAATGATCAGATAATAATCAATAACAGTTTAATTAGAGTTAAAAGAGGTGATTTAATTATAAAAATAAATAGGTGTAATAGATTCAGGAATAAATTGAGCAGCTGAATAAGAGTATCATTAGTTCGGGTATGCCCTTTTTTTCTTATGATAGGCTTAAATCTTTAAATTTTCAACTGGGTGAAATTCTGGCTAGGGAAGAATCTTATTGGAGGTAGAAATCTAGGGATCTTTGGTTATCAGAGGGGGATAGAAATACCAAGTTTTTCCATTCTTCTACTAAGCTTAAGAGGCAACGCAATAAAATTTTGTGTATTATTGATTCTAATGGGAAAAGTTTGTTTGATGAGGGTGATATTGCCTCTAAAGCCATCAGGTTCTTTAAGTCTTTGCTTACGGCTGAACCTATAGCTTTAGATAATGCTTTTGTAAATTTGATTCCCCCTCTAGTGACTCAAGAGGATAATAAGGTGCGTATGGCTCCCTTCTCTTTGGAGGAGCTAAAAGAGGTAGTCTTTTTCATGCATCCGAAAAAGGCTTCGGGTCTTGATGGTTTTACGGCTTTATTTTTTCAGAAGTGTTGGGATTTTATAGGAAAGGATGTCTTGCTAGCCCTGGAAGAATCTAGGAGAAATAGGATGATTTTGAGAGAACTTAATGCTACCCTTATTGCTCTTATTCCAAAAGTGGATAATCCTAGCTCTTTTTCTGAGTTTCGTCCTATTGCACTATGTACTACTTTATATAAGATTTTTACCAAGGCAATTTTTATTAGGCTTTCTAGGCTCCTTCCTCGGATAGTTTCCATGGAGCAGGGTGGCTTTGTTCTTGGTAGGGAAACCTCCGAAGGTGCGATTGTAGCTCATGAAATTTTGCACTCCATTTCGCAACAAAAGGTTTTGACCATGATCCTTAAACTAGACATGCTTAAATCTTATGATCGCGTCAACTGGCAGTCCCTTGTTGTTGTCTTGAATCACCTTGAGTTTTCACGTTATTTGGTTAAATGGGTGTTTTCATGCATATCTTCTTCCTGTTTCTTTGTGTTAATCAATGGCTCTCCTTCCGAGTTCTTTTCTTCCTCCCGGGGAATTAGGCAAGGGGATCCTCTCTCCCCTTTTTTGTTTATACTTTTGGCTGAGGAGTTAAGTATGGCCATTTCTAATGCTACAACATCTAGATTATGGTAGGAATCAAAATTGATGGCCTTCCTTCTTCACAATCCCATTGTTTATTTGATGATGATACGCTTCTGTTTGGGGCTGCCTCTTTGAGAGAAGCTAGAGTTATAAAGAAAATTATTTCTGATTATGCTGCATTTTCAGGTCACAAAGTTAATAACCAGAAATCTAAGGTTTTCTTTTTTAATGTCTCTCCTCTAGTTAGAAATAGACCCATTCATTTTTGGGGCTTTCTAGTAGGGACCTTTCCTTGCAAGTATCTAGGCATTCCTTTTCTCCTGGGCTCAGAAAAGACCTCCTTTTGGCATAAAGTTGTTCATGCGATCACTTCTAGAATATCTTCCTTGAATCATAAGTGGCTTACGATGGCTGGTAAGATTCTTTTAATTAAATTAGTTCTGAATGTCATCCCTACATATTTGTTGTCTATTTTGAAGGCTCCCCCTAAAGTTGTCAAGGATATTAAGATTTCCCTGAGGTCCTTTCTTTGGAATGATAATGTTGGGGGTAGAAAGAAGATTCCTCTTCTAGCATGGGACAAAATTTGTCATCCTAAAGAACTAGGAGGTGCAGGTATTCATGTTTTAGTAGCCCAGAATAAGGCTCTAGGGGCTAAATTGGTGTGGAAGTTATATGCAGACCCTTTGAGTAAATGGACTTCCATTATGCTTGTTAAGTATTTAAGGGGATATTCTAGAGAACAGATTTTTATAGCTATATCTCTCCCAAAGGGTTCTGCATTTTGGAACTTTCTGGTTTCTTGCAGAATGGTTATTTTACCACACCTTTCTTGGGTTGTTCATAATGGGAAAAAGGATCGATTTTGGGATGAAGTCTAGAATGGGCATCCCACTTTTTTAGCTATTCGGGATTGGTCCCCTTTGCCTGATATTTTATCGGATCTTTGGGGGGCTTTTGTTGTAGACTATTTTGATATTGATTCTACAAGTCCATATCTAGTAGCTAAATGGAAGGATATTCCTCCCTTGCCCATTGATAACGATCTTAGACTTGCTTTTATGGCATAACTTTAGAAAAGACCTCTTGTATTTCAAGATAAGGAGGATACCTTAGTTTGGACTAAGAGTGCCTCAGGTGCTTATTCAATAAAAGAAGGGTACAATTCTTTGTCTCAGGCTTCCTTGACCTCCCTCTCCTGGCCTACTAAACTATTTTGGCATCCGGCTTGTCTTCCTAAAGTAGGATCTTTTGCTTGGTTGGCAGTCCAAGATAAAGTTCTCACTGGGATGAGATTGGACATGCTTGGGATTACAATAGTATTCCCTTGTGTTTTCTGTGGCTATTGTATGGAAACCATGGATCATATTTTTCTGCTCTATCCTTTTGCTCGTGAATGTTGGTACTGGCTTTTTGGAATGCTTGGCTAGTCTTTTGCTCTTAGCCCTAATCTTGTCGCACTTCATGGCGTGGCCCTTGTTGTATTCGTCTTCTTTTTATTCATCTCTTTGGATTGTGGCACCATCTCTTGTGGTCTGGAGTCTCTGGCTAGAAAGGAATTCCAAAATTTTTAAACATAAATCTACTACACTTGAAGAAGTTCTTAGCAAGGTTTAATCCTCCATTTGTGAGGTGGTGCTTTCTTACATCCATAAAAATTTAGATCACTTGAGGTCTTTTTCTCACTGGGATAATTGGGTAACTTGGAAATGGGGCTCTCTTCGTCTAATGCCCTCTCATGGGGCTATAATAGCTGGTTTATCTTCTCTTGTTAAGCGTAGGATGGCCAAATGGAGTCCTCCCCCCCAGTTTGCCTTCAAGTTCAATTTTGATGGGGCTTCTAAGGGAAATCCGGGAAGGTCTGGTATTGGAGTGGTCATTTTTTATCATTCTTCTAAGATTATCAAAGCTGTGGGAAAATATATTGGTTAGAGCTCTAATAATGCAGCCAAATTTTAGGCATTATCCTTTGGTCTTGATCTTGCTATCTCTTTGAATATTAAAGACATTGTTATTGAAGGAGACTCAATGTTGGTTTTTTCAAGTGATTGTTGCCAAAAAATGTATCTCTTGGCATTTACAGTACTTGTTAGAGCGCATTCTTGTGCAATTGGAGTGATTTTCCTCCTTCACTATCTCTCATTGTTATAGTGAGATCAATGTCATTGTGGATTTCTTGGCTAATAGGGTTGTTGCTGAGGGTGTGGACTTCTTAGAGGTTCTTCCTTCGGACATTCCAGCCTCTTGCATTAGGCTTCTCTCTTAGCGGGAGTTGGGTCTTACCTAGAAGCCATCCTCATTTTCTATGCTGGATGTGGTTTTCTTTCACAAATATCAGCAGTGAGGGTGTTGCTTGCCTTATGACAATATCTTTGTTGTTGGTATTTTCGGTAAGAATTTCCTCATGGAGTCTGGAGGATGTGGTGGCTTCTCTTGCTGGTGTCCTATCTCTCATATTTTTATAGATTTGTGTTGTATTCTTCTTCCTACTCCCTGCTGGGTGTGGTTTTTCTTTCGCATATGGCTACAAGAAGGATGTTGTCCTGCCATATGGCAACATCTTTGTTGTGGGTATATTCGGTAGTATCTCCTCATTGATCATGGAGGATGAAGTGACTGCTTTTGCTTGGCCGGTTCTCTATTATTTTTGCATTTGTGTTGTGCCTCAGGCTTATTAACTATTTGGTGATTGGGTGGCATTTCTGCTTTGTCCAAAGTTTGTTCTGATCAGGTGTTTATGGTTTGGGATTGGGTTCAATATGTTGATATTTTATGCTTAGTTTTGGTGGGTGCTTTGGGCTCATATGGTGGTGTGTCATAGATTCTCTAAGGCATTGTGTCTGGTGATAATGGCCTTTATGGTGTTCGAACTTTTGCATTATCTTGCAGTCATTAGCTCATTATGTGTTGTGGTGTGGGCATGGTGGTTGTTCGTCGGGGGTTTGAGTCATGAGTGGGGGTTGGTTGTGCTGGCTTCATCATTTCTTATTCACCCGATATCATGTTTGTTCATATTCTTTTGCGAGCTGCTCATTTCATGATTGGGGGTGATGTGCGAGGGGGATGTGTATCTTCTTCATGATTATGCTTCATCACTGGTTGTTCATCATCCACTGAGCTCCTGCAATTTCTGCTCATTTTCTTGGCTTACTTTTCTTGTGAGCTGCATTTTCATGATTTGGAGGGATAATCATGTTTTCGATGTCTCTTCATTGTCTGAGCTTCTTCTATTTATATTTACGAATGATCGTAGTTTTGGTATTCATTTTTTCTTTAGCATTAGTTCTTACTAACACAAACAAATTTTATCATTAAAAACCTAGATTACGCTCATGTTTAAGTGGGTTTTCTTTATAAAAAGGCCTGTCCAGAGAAATTGTTTTCACTTTTGCTACTATAACCCTTATACAAAAGCACTTTGAATCATTCTTAAGACTGATAAACTCATGCATGTCACCATTAGAAGTTAAACCGTAAGCTGCAAATTAATCAATAGCAATCAGATGTACTTTATCACCAACAAATCAAACTGCTCTTCCTCATTATAGATGAGGCCTTTTGTTTGTCCCCTTTTGGTTGTGGTCTTCTGAGATGGCTTATCAAAACAAGTTCATTCAACTAATCGTGTATGTTTTGGTATTAACAGATTATTTCCCTAATCAATAACTCTAAAAAAACAAAAAAAACATTACTCAATTAAGATCCATAAGTCATACAGCAAGTATGACAAAAAAAACTATAAAATGCATAGCCGTCTCATAATCAACAAAAAAACCCTTCTTACTAGCTTTAAAATATATCAACTACATATGTGCTTCTTAGACAGAAATACCCAGCAATGATTTGATTGCTGTGTAAAACTCCTACAACAGCAAACATTGTAAACTAAGGACTGCAAACATTGTAAACTAAGGACTATATAGAGTAGACTAGATCCGGGAGAGATTGGATCCAACAGGGAAGTATGGTACAACAATTGGGGCACCACTTGTTTTAGACTTGTTCTTCTTCTTCTTGCCATCGCCATCGCCATCGCCATGCCCTCCATCAGAAGAATTTTCAGATTGCACGTCCTTTGTAGAGAGTGCTTTGAACATGAAGCAGCTCTTTAAGAAATTACACCAACCCATTGAAATGGTACACCCAATCTTTTCTCTTCTCTTACTTAAAACTGAAGAATCCAGAGAATAAATTGCAAAAGCTCTGTCGACTGCATTTGGTCTTATACTTGGTGATCGTTTATTTTAATCCAAGAAGCGTAGAGTGCAAGGCAAAGCATGATTGGTGGAAGAAAAAATGAGCTGCTTTGGTCATACTAAATCAAATTACGTTTGGTTATTCAATGGGTACATTGGATCTGTAATGTACGCGTTAAGTCATTACAACTAAAACGTCCAAATCATAGATTTGGAATCTTTTACAATAGGCTAGAAAACTAGTCAACTATTTTTATGTGTAAGTTTTCAATAGGGTGATGTCTATTCAGGGATCAAAATACTTTTGATCTTATTTAATTAAATTTATTAATTAATTAAAACTCAGAACATAATTTATTTATTTTCAACTAATTAATAAATACAGAATAAATACAATCAACAACACATTTTGATTTTAGATAAACAATTAACTTAGTATACGATGCGTTTCTTAGCTCTAGAGATAAATGTCTACATTATCCAAAGTTGAAATGGACTGATGTTAAATTGGGCTCATCATGAGGAGAAAACCAAGGCCATTGACTTCACACGATATAAAGAAATGGTCATCATTCACTTTGTACTAGGAAGAATATATGATATTTCTTACTTTAAATAATAAATCATAATGAACAATAATTTAATTTAAAATAAATAAGAGATTAAGATATTATTAACATTAATTTAAATGATGAAATAATGTTATTTAAATTTATGTTTGGTACTCAATTTTTAGCATGATAAATGTTTTAAAGTAATTTGTTAATATGTTTTCGATTAAGTGAAAAGCAGGTTTTGAAGGGGACCCGAAACCCCTTTTACAAAAAGATAATCAAAAGATAAGACATTAAAGACTAGCTTGATAGAGAAAAACACAAAAAAGAGACAACTGGAAAAGCCAAAAGGCTGGCAAGAAGCCAAAAGAGGCAAAGGGACAACACAGAAACAACTAAGGGACAACCACGAGCAACCGACCCTAAGAAAGGTTTATGATAAGCTTCGTCGCTTCTTGCTCCAACTGGACCATAGAGTTAGCATCACTCCTCAGTTCCTCTAGCTCCTTGGCATGTCGGGTCATCTTCCTAGTACTAGCTCAAGTTCTTTTGCCATGACTAATCGTCCCCCCTTCAAGAGTCAGAACCTTATCCTCGGTAGTATCAATAGTGTTTTTTTCCTAATCGATCTGTTCCAATTTTCTGATCATCACACTGAAGCTATTGGCAAAGGCTTTCATAATTTTTTTGGCTTTGTTCTCCAATTTTCTTCAAGGTGTTCTCATGATTGAGAACCCGCTTTTCTAGATCATTGAATCTAGCCTCCATAGCCTTAAATTGAGAGCCATATGCACCAATAATAGCCTCTACATCGCTGATGGATTTTGTCAATTCATTCAAGTAGTTAGGCAGGGTATTGAGCTTACCTGTTCCAATAGCTTCTAAGGTATCCACTTTCCTGGATGAATTCTCCTACATGTTCTTCAAACTATCCATCTTCGAATAGACCCAATCAATAACCTTGTAGAACTCCATCATCCCACTCTTCATGGTATTCAGCATGGTTCAAGGAGAGTTTCTGCTATCAATGTTGATCTCAAGGGTAGTATTATCCAGGGTCTCCATGTTAACACCAGTAGTTTTATCATTGGGAGACAGAGTATCACCTTCCTTCACCGTCTTCCCATCTTCTTCAATATCATCTATCTTTTTATTGGGATCCTGAGGATTGGGTTGGAGATTTAGAAAATCATTCCCTTTATCTGGGCTGATATCAATGATGACAGGGCTCCGCTTGTTTTTCTTCTTTGACGGTGGGGTAACATAATCACTTTCAGTCTCCATCCCCTTGTCATCCTATTCAATATCTTCAAGCCAACTATCCTCCTTCTGAACCTTACTCCTTTTTCCTTTAACCCCTTTTCCAGCTTTCTTTTTCCGGACCCAGAAGCCATATCTTTGTCCTTCCCCTTGCTAGAACCTTTAGCAGGGGTAATCATGTCACCATCATCTTCCCACTCAGTATCAGACCCCTCATCTTCACTATCTTCTAAGTTCTCAGACTCATCATCCGAATCTGAAAGCTCAGTGATAGAATGTTGCATAGAGGAAGCCTTGACATGGTTGTATAAAAGCAACATTAACCCTTCATGCATGGGAGTGTTACTATCTAGATTAGCCCTAAAATCCTTAATGCTATTGTTAAGGGAGCTAAACAGGTAGAAGGGTATAAACACCATATCTTTATGGAAACAATGATTCAAAAGTACAAAGTGATAACCATAGACATGAGAATATCTACCATCAAGAGTTACATATTGCATGACAGCAAACAGAATCCATCTCCATACCTTCTTTATCACTTTCGGCAAGTAGTAAGTCTTGTTGGATTTCACCAACTTGGTTTTCTCAGACTCCTTCAGGAATCACTTCATAGCAGCCTCTATAAGCTTTTTTTCTCTGTAAAACTTTTTGCCTCCCATTGGCATGTCAATGACTTCCACGATCATCCCTTCATCAATTTCAACCTTTCTTCCTCCGATGGTAATTTTTCCATCTTTCCAATTCGTCTTGAAAATTCTGGTAATGGTAGGATTTTACCCAACAATTCTCTCCATATACCCTGTCATCTTGGTCATTTCCAAAATAGCCCATGCCTTCGGCTTATCTTTCCATTCATCATAGGAGAGCAGCTCAATTCTTTTCTTGTTACCTCCCATGGCGTCAGCTACCAAATTATTCATATCCTTCATAATGCAGAACAGGGTAAAAACAAAGATCAAAGTGCAGAGCGGGAAGGTCTTCAAAATAGAAATGGGCACCCACAAAGTGTAATAACCCACTTAATCCAAAACTCAACTGATTTTTCTTTTTTTTAATATATAAAAATATTGATTTCTTCTTCTTACTTATTCTTATTTACTTTTTTTTATTCAATCACATACTCAGGTACATCTATCCAAATGAGATAGGCATCCATCCAACCGGGATGGGCATCTAACCATACGGGTTAGGCATCTATCCATACAGGGCTGTAATAACCCACCATAATTAACTCAACAAAATTGACCATTCTTTTTTTTTTGTTTAATTTAATCATTGTGTTTGATTCAATCGCATACTCTGGGCATCCATCCATTTGGATTAGATATTTATCCATCCGGGATGAGCATCTAACCATACGGGTTAGGCATTTGTCCATACGAGACATAAGATTTCATCTATCCAATACGAGATAGGCATCTACCCATATGGGATAGGCATCTACCCATGCAGGGTAGGCATCCATCCAAACGGGGTAGGAGGTGCTCTGGCCAAAGACTTAGACTCATCGAGACCATTTGAGTCTTGAACCACTCACTAAGTACTACACTCTTCTAACAGAAGTGCACCGAGGTCGTCGTCCTTAGGAGTAATTAAATAACATAATACAAGCTTGAATTCCGCCTCGGAATTTGGCTTAAAGCCTCGGGAAGTCAAGCGAATCCATACGAGATTCCTTCTGAGTATGCATTGAATTACTTTTTCCCATTTTAATTATCTTTCAAATTAGGATTCTATTCAATCCTTCTATACCAAGCCTAGACCCCACCCACGAACGCCTAAGTACGAGGGACAACTCCGTCCCAAGACAGCCTACATACCCGCTTCGGCATGGGATCAAGGTGTAAAGTATGTAGTTCTATTTTCTACTCTATGGTTTGATGTAAACTGATTAGTGGGTACGCAACCCTTTCTAGGGTCAATGTCCCAGACAGTTTCTCTGCGGTTGCTACCCACAGTGGTAGCACTTAAACAAAGGCTCAATATGGCCTATTGTTTGTGGCCTAACAACTACATCCTAACACCTATCATGAGTGTCACCCTTGACCAAATTGTCAATCACCAATATTTCTTCAAGATAAATCAATTTCATAAAAAGCATTTCATTCAACCAACCCTAATAGGGGTTTACTATGGTTTAACTCAATGGATGAAAAATCATTTAAGGGTTATCTTATTAAATTATCGATCCAAGGGGGATTACCCGCCCCTTGGATTTTAACTTCCAAGTGTCCCTCATTACTCCCCGACGATTTATAGGGATGATGCCACAGACGTCGTTGATGCAACTTTATTAGGCATTAAGTGGAGTAGTTCAACACAACGGCATTACCCATAAGCGTGACCCAGAGGCGCCGTATATACCGAACGCTGCTAGGTTTTGGTTTTCCAACTTCCTTTGTTTAGTTTTCTTAACTAAGAGCTTATGAAAACATCATGCTTGAAATATAATCATGAAATGAATGCACATAACTTAGACATTGCGAACTTTGATGACACTTAAATACCATTCTTCTACAACTAAACAAATTAATACATGTATTGGCATGATAATGGTAATTATGAACTTACGTGCAATTGCATGAAGATAATGAATTAAAAAGTGATGCAAAAATAGTGTCATTTACATACAAAATGAAGAAGTGTTTACTCCTATCGTGAAAATAATTAATTATAGAGTTATTGGCAATTAGTTTATACTTTTGGCGATTTTGGATCAATCATAATAATAGGACTTAAAGGTTTAAGTAAGCCTAAGATTACCGCCCAAGAAATCAAATAATTCCTCAATGGATTGAGAGATCCCATTCTTTCACACTAATCTGCTATACAATAATCCTAATTAATTATTAAATTTTTTCTATGTTTATTTTACTAACTTTAACATTTATTAACAATTATTAACAATTAAAATAAAATTTTAATTACAAACAAATTCCATTTTAAAATTTTAAAATATATAAAAAATAGTCTAACCCACGCGATTATTTTTTTGTTTGTTCATAGCAATTAAGGGGGGGTGGAGACCCCTTGCGGTTACCGGTACTGTCGTCCCAGCGGTACTCCGCTTCCCCATGCATTGGCCACCGAAACATGACATGATTGATAATTAAAAATTACTTGCAACATTTAAAATTTATTTTCGTTGGGATAAATTTAATATATATATTTGTATAGAAATATATATATATATATATGTATATATATATATATATATATATATAGTTATATTCCCAGAATTTTTTTTTTGATGGTATGCATATAACAAAAAGAGTATCTATGAAAATAAGAACATGAATATAATGGATAATCAAGCAATTGTTTTAGATTGATTTTACAGTAAACAGAAGGTTAATATTTACAGAGAGGGAGGGTTTATTTCCAGTATTCTCAGGGAGATAGAGAGTTTATTTCCAATACTCATAGGAGGATTTTATTCAACTATTATTCATAGAGAGAGATCTTTTTTCAACTCATAGGAGGATTTTATTCAACTATTATTCACAGATAGAGATCTTTGTTCAACTCACAAGGAGATTTATCTAACTAATAATCACAGAGAGATTTAAAATAATCACAACGAAATTTAAGAATAATTACAAAGAGATTTAGAATTCCATTTGAAAAACCAGAGAGATGAATTAGAGGGAAGAAATAAAGATTCAAATCACATAGGGAAGAATTTTAATCTTAGAAGGAGAGATTTTGAACAAATAAAAGATTATGATTTTTTTTCTTTTTGCTAAAACCTTTGGAAAAAAAAAAAAAAAAGCAAGATCATGTGCATATTTTCTTAAGGAATAAAATAAATAAATAAATATCTTTTACATGCACTATATGAAAGCATTATCATTATTATTTACTCCCCAATAAAAGATTTAAAATCTAATAAGAGAATTTCTTTATATAAAGGAAGATCTATAACTATTTTTTTGATATTACGAATTCCTCATAAGTAAATGTAAAGATAAACAACAAGGAGAGAACCTGGTTTAACGAGCTTGATGTTGAATCCACTAGCTACCCTTATGATCCTTCCTTGCAACTTGAGAGAAATCCTCCAAACAACAACTTAAAATTCCTGCAACGAAAATGAGACTACCAAAAATATGTACTTCTAAAACTTGGGAAATTTCCTTCAAAACATAATCAACTCCCTTCTTTGAAACTTGCATATAATTTTATAAGAAAAATCCATCCATTCCACTATCCAGAAAATTTAATTATAAAGGAGGTTCTTTCCCAATTTTGGACTTCATGCAAATTGATTAGACTTAGTGGGGGAGTTACATGCAAGGTGGTGGAGAATCCTCTAGAAGCTTCTTATTCTTCCTACAACATGTGCCATAATTAGAAGTGGAAAATAGATAAATAAAAATAATGTATATTTTCCATGTGTGTGTGTGTGTGTATTATTATTTTATCCTTTTATAATATTCATTCAATCATTTAAATAGCTTATCCAAAAATATAATAGAGTTTGTATTTTAAATCCAAAAGTGATAAAGGAGGGTTGTGACAAGGGCTAGGAATATAACCATACGAGTTAGGCATCTGTCCATATGGGACAGGAGGTTTCATCTATCCAATCCGGGATAGGCATCTACCCAAACGGGGTAGGCATGTATTCATAAGAATAGGATATGCTCTGGCCAGAGACTTTAGACTCATCGGGACCATCTGAGGCCTGAGCCACTCTCTAAAGACTACACTCCCCTACTAGGAGTGCACCGAGGTCGCCGTCCTTAGGAGTATAAAAATAATTACATTAACAAGCTTGAGTTTTGCCTCGGAATTCGGCCTAAAGCCTCGGGAAGTCAAGCGAATCCATACAGGATTCCTTCTAAGTATGCATTGAATTAATTTTAACATTTTAATTATTATTTGTGCCATTTGATTAAAAGATCAAGGAGCTTCAAGAACCAACTACTCACCCATAACCAAATCCTAACCCCCATCCCTGAATGCCTGAGTACAAGGGACAACTTCATCCCTAGACTGCCTACATACCCGTTTCGGCACGGGATCAAGGCGTAAAGTATGTAGTTCTGGTTTCTAACTATGGTTTAATGTAAACTATTTGGTGGGTACGCAACCCTTTCTAGGGTCAATGTCCCAGATAGTTTTTCTACGGTTGCTACCCATGATGGTAGCTCTATAGAAAAAAGGCTTAAGGTGGCCTTCTACTTGTGTCCTAAAATAACTAAGTCTTATTTTCTATTAAATACGTCACCCTTATTCCATTATCATCCGTTGAAATCATCAAGATAAAATATATTTTCAAGATCTTCACACATATCCAAACCCTAATGGGGTTATCTAAAGTTCAACTGATCAGATGTAAATTCATTTAAAAATTAATCTTTTTAGATTATCGATCCAAGGGGGATTATCCGCCCCTTTGATTTTAACTTCCAAATGGCCCTTATTTCTCCTCGATGATTTAGAGGGACGATGCCACAGACGCCGTTATTGCAGCTTTATTAGGCATTAAGTACAGTAGTTCAACACAACAACATTACCCGTAAGTGTGACCCAGAGGCACCATAGATACCGAATGCTGCTAATTTTTGGTTTCAACTCCTCTTGTTTAGTTATGTAATTAGGAATTTAACTTTGAATTCATGAATCTTAAATGAAGCAATATACCAATACAATTATGAAAAAGAAACTATTATATGCAAGTAATTATCTCTTGAATTTAAAAAACTAAAGTATGAATTTTACGTAATTGAAAGGAACATAAACAAATTGACTACTTGGAATAGTATTTTCTCTGAAGGAAAGTTATGATAATTAAAAATTTGAAAACTTGAACTAAATACATGAAATTACTAATTGCTTGGAAACCATGATACTTTCAAAGATAACTTATGAAAATGATTTGAATTACTTGCAAGATATAATGGTTTTGGACAAACCATTACACAATAATTATGAATCCTAGTACTAATTTGCATGAAAGAAAATTAAATGATTGAATAGCAGGAATTTGGAAATGAATTTTAACGCCTACTTGTTTGAAGTGAAAAGTACTAATTCTTCCATATGAAGTAATACAAATTTCATCTACAAATGATAACACTACTTTAAATGTGAATCCTAATACTTTAAAGGTACTAAATTGCTTGAAATAGAATTTAAATCATACTTTGGAAATAAATTTAATACTCACTTGTTGAAGGGAAAAGGAAACAAGTATTCAACAATAAGCTTCAAATTAACCACATTATTCTTAGTTACTAATTGTTTGAAAAGAGATTAGACAAGAGTATAAACACTTGCTACTTAACCAAGTAAATAATACTAAGTCTCCTAATAAACAATTCTAATCAATAAACTTCTAGTTGCTTTTGAACTAATACCTTTGCAAGATTATAAAGTGATAACTAATTACTCCTTCCACTTGAAGTAACATTAACTTTATCATTGGATACATTCTACAAATAATAACTTTATAAATTTCAAATACTTCAAAGGGAGCTAATGTTTTCTCCTTAAATTACCCTCAATTAGAATTGTTACTTAATTTTCTAAGTGATCACGGAATAGGTTTCTTGAAACTCATTTGCTAAAACAATTTCGGTTTTGAATAAACTCTCTTTGCATCATAATTAATACTATTACCATATGAATATTTAACTATGCAATTTACCTCCAATTTTAATGTTAATTAAATTTATCCTTACTAATTACTTGTATTATTAAGTGTAACTTTTCCTTTTTACTAGTCTTATGTTTCTTTTAGCTAGAAGGTAAATGATTTTAACTATTAAAAGAAGTGACTATTCTCAATGCCTTATATACTCATATCTTGGAATCTAATAAAGAAACAAATCAAATAATCAACCTTTCGAATTGAGGCAAAACTTTGTCTAACATTAACTCATATTGCTGAAATACCTAAAAGGGTTACTATGAATCTAAACACATTTACTTGTTAGGTAAATTCCTTTAACATTTGATACTTGTACACATTGAAATATACAAAAGTTAGTTTTGAAATCCAATAATTAAAGAACTTAAATATTGAAATGTATTGAATGTCTTGAGGGAACCCACTTACTATTAGGATTTATTTATTTGATGAAAAGATCCAAAACTATGGAATAAGTGTATCATTGGCGCAATAACATTTTTCTTTGCTTTGTTTTTCCTAAGTCAAACTAATTTGTTTAATAAGGAGATTTAACTATCATATCTACATCCTAAGAAGGATTAATTCAAGATGATAGATCTCTTATACTCGATTATCTATTGAAATTCTCAAGTGTTAATTAACCCTTTTGCCTTATGCAATATTTATCTTTTCAAAACCCAAGAGACTCTTTTCCCATCATTGAGGAGATACTAACTCTTTAGAATTTAAAAAGAGTTCAAATTTGCAACTTAATTTTCCATAATTAAAACTCCAATAAGGTATCCATTAATATGGGTTAGACCCTTTTCGCTTAAATTTTCCTTTAATATATTAATAATCTAATTCTTAAAACTAGAGATGATATTTAAACACATTTCCATTAATTTTAATAAGGTTAGATTATAAATAGGTCTAATTAATCCTTTTTAAATAGATATCAATAAATAAAACCATTTTTCATTAAATGGACCTCAATAAATAAATCCATCACTAAATTTGATTAATTTTCAATCATTAAAATTTATAATTATAAACTAATCCTAAATGATTTTTTAATCACCAAGTGTATAATTAAATTTTAAAGAACTATAAGCTTATTAATTTTAATCATTCAAAATAACTTTCAATATTCTATAACATTTTTAATTTTAAATTAAACACATAAAATTTAATTACAAACTCTAAAGTATAATTCAATTTTAATAAAACAATTCCTAACTCAAAATATATATATGTTTTTTTTAAATAATTGACTCAAAATCTTTTAATAATATAATAATAAACTTAAATCTACAAACATATTTAGAACATAAATTTAATATGATTTTAAATAAATTTGATATATATGTTTATATAATATATATTTGAAGGGAAATTTACTAATTTATTAATCAAGGCAAGATTTACCTTTTTTTTTTTTTTATAAAAAAATTCATACATGCACAAGGAATAATATATTTTTTTTTCCAAAAAATCCAAAGAGATGAATATGTTTCTAAAAAGTACAGAGATGAACTTTTTTTTTCTGTAATGCACAAAGATGAATGTTTTCCTAAAATCCACAGAGATGGGTATTTATCTAAAATACATGAATATGTTTCTATTTTTGTTTTCTTTATTCTGATTTTATATTACTTTGGCAATAGATTTATTTTTGTTCAAGTTATTCTAATATATATATTCCATTCTAAAAAAAATCTGATTTTTTGTAAAATAAAGAAAGTCGATTGAGGAAAAGATTTCAGATTAAACAATATTCGAATTTGTATATGCATATTTTTAAAGAAATCTATTAACCAATTTATTTCCTACATGCAAATAAAAAAGAAGTTTTTTTTTTCCTTTTTTTGGATAGAAAAGCAATTTATTACATGTATTTGATTAAATCAATTAACAAAAAATGAAAAAGGTTTCCTTGCAAAAATCTGAAATGGATAAAAGAGATTTATTTAAAAATAAAAAAAATTAAATATAAACTTTCTTATGTGCAAAATTCCGAAAGAGCCAAGAAGAAGATTTTCTTTGAAAAGAAAAAGCAAGCAATGAATGTGCAAGATGGGAACCTGGATTTGAATGAAGAACCTTGTTGACCTCCTTCAATTCCTCCTTGAAGCTTGGTAATGATCTTCTCCAAAATCCTACAACATATTTACAAAATTTCTCCTACAAATAACATGGTATTGAAAATAAATTCATAAGAATTTCAAGACTACTTTATCATCCAAAAAAAAAACAATGAACTCCTCATTTTCAAAAATTTAGAACTCAATATATAGAAAAGAGAGTCATTTTTCCACTACAAAAGAAAATAATTGATTTCCATATTCTTTTCCCAAAATAATTTCATGCAAAATGATTAATTGTCATAGTGCGGATTACATGCAAAAATTGAATTTGAAATTCTCTTCTAGAACCTTCTCATTTCCTCCTACAACATGTGCTAAATAGCATATTGAGAAAATAAATAATTTTCAAATAAATTATGACTTCATGTGTGTGTCATCACTTAAATTCTTTTTTTTTATTTATTTAAAAACTTCAACCTCATTTCAATTTATATTTTCTTTCTAACATTACTCATAAAATTAATATTATAATAGTAGTAGTAGTAGTAGTAGTAGTAGTAGTAGTAGTAATAGTAGTAGCAGTAGTAGTAGTAATAATAATAATAATAATAATAATAGCAAGTCATATCAAGGTCCAAAAAGAGGGTTATGATACAAAGCATGCAGAGTCTTGTCCACATTAAATGTCAGCTCAATCTTCGAGCGCCGCTCTTTCCAATTCATTATGGTCTTTTTCATTGATAAGTACGTTGTCATTATTCCTTATCACTCCCTCATACCCATGCACTCTATCATTAATGAGGAAGGCGCGTGCCTCATGAGGAAGATCCAGCTCATCATGTGATCAACACGAGCGGCCATGTTGGCAACCCAATTAGCCATAGTGTTGGTTTCTCTATAATTGTGAGATACAACACACTGTTCAAAAGACTTAATCATCTCCTTGGCTTGAGATGTGATATTTTTTATGGTCCATGATGTGGAGGATAGACCCTTTAGGCATTGAACAATGCTGTTAGAATCTCCCTCGAGCCAGACTTTACTAAATCCCAACGATTTAACAAGGGCAAGGGTTTGGTAAGAAGCCATGGCCTCGGTTAAGTGGTTAGTTTTTTATCCCATAGAGGTAAAAGTGCAAACCTGTGTCACACTTTTACAAAGGAAAAGGCTAACACAACAATAACTATTTAATTTTGTCACCATAAAAGTGTCATTTGCATTTTGAATTTGAAGATGATGTAAGCTGATGAAATGTGTAAAATTTGTTGAAGTTTAAGTCTACTATTTTTTTTAAAAAATTTGTCAATAATTTATATGTTTTTTTAGCTTTAAAGTCCATTTTTTTATTGCTGAAAAACGCTGAAAAATAGGGGTTTTGGTTCCCACCTCAAAAGTAAATGTAAATCAACTTTTTTTTCTCATTTTGATATCAGTTATATATTACATATTTATATAGTGCATGAAAAAAAAAATGATGTATATTTTCTTTGTAATAGCATTTGGAAGTCGAATACACCAGAATTTGACAATTTTTGTCTCCCACCACAATTTGTCTATTTAGTTTATGATAATCCAAAAACTAAAAATACCCTTTTGGAGAAGACTCTCTCTTGTAGTGAACCATATTTTTTCATTTTTTTTTGAAGTGATTTGTTTTGTTTTTTTTGTTTTTCAAAGAAGACTCATATCGAACAAAAGAATGCCTAGTTGTAGTATTTTTAAGTTTTTATATATTAAATGTAATCAAACATTAAAAAAATTATATGAGTAGAATCGTGACTTCGATCTCTAAAAAGGGGTATTTTTAATTTTTTTAATAAGTTTAATTTACCTATTGAATTTTGTTGTAGAAGTGACAAGTTTGAGAAAATCATCATTTTTGTTGATGTGGTTGCCACTTAGCATTCCACATAAGTCATTCCGGCCGTAAATGTTCCCCCCGAAACTATTCAAAAATAGTTCCGGCTGGAACTGTGAGGGTTGACGCAACCGGTCGCTTGAACCACATATAAAAAAGAATTATTTTTTCCATTAAAAAAATCAAATCAATCAAGTGCAAAAATAATAAGAGTTATTTTTGCAAAAAATCCTTTTTTTTCAAATAAAGTGGCATTTTGGAGCTAGGAAGATTATAAAGGGGCGAATATTTCTAATTTTGTAAAAGGGTGAATATTTTGAATTTTTTTCGGAAGGCATCTACCCTTTCCAAGTATGTTATTTGAAATTATTTTTCCAATCATACTTAATTTACAATATTAGATGTTTTTTTGGAAATTAAATATTTTTTAGATTAACCATATTCTTTAGTCACTGCGATACGACGATAACCATTACTTGGCCATATATCCAACACTATTTAGTACTGAATTATATTATATTTTATTTCCTAATACTTGACTCAAATTCTCTATATATTAGCTAAGTGATTTCAAGCAATTCATGTTATTAAATCACGTTCATATGTACATTGCATGTAGTCAAATGTATCTAATTGAACTATACTTAATTTCTTACTTTTTATCAATGCTCCTAAATTTTTTGAGCCTTATTTTTTCATTTTCTAAATTATAAAAATTGGACTTCAAGTCAAATGATCTAAATGGATGAAACTTACACATGTTAATTTTAAGAATACAAAATTATTTATACATTTCACTAACTACATTTTTTTTGTTAAGAACCGACGAAAAGTTATTAGATATATAACCTTTTTAGTTCAAAGCACTAAATTTTGAAGATTTGCATATTTGCATGTGTTGTTTTTAGGTTCAAAACATAAAATTTTGAAGATCTAAATATTTTTTGCAATGGGGAATAAGAGGACTAGTGTAGCGTCCTAAAATTGCGACACTTGCAATTTCGACTGCATTTCGGTCTTCACAATGGCGACGCAACACGCAACCTGAATGGAGACCCCAAAACTTGCTCACGACACTGAAAACTGCATTTTTCATGCACCCTGGCCTGAACCTCCTTTGCACCCCGCTATCCCGGAGGTGGGACCAGAGCGCCCAGCGCCCTGGTCCCTGGGTCCTATTTTGGGCCCGGTTTCCTAAGTGGTATCGGGTCTTTTTGATTGCAATTTGGAAATATACTTCCCTGGTCGGCCTAAGGTCGGGAAAATCAGTCTATCAGCCCTAATTGACAAGTATATAAACTACATTTTCCTCTCTCATTCGATATGATGGAAAAGGCATGGAAACTATACTCAAGCATTCAAGCATTCAAGCAATTGATCATTTCAAGTCTCCATTCAAGGCTAAGTGTTGCATTCAAGTCAAGGATTCAACCATTGAAGAGGAGATCACTTATTACATGCTACATACTACAAAATACAACATCTAAACCTTCGTACATAAGGATACAAACATCCTTAGAACAAGGTATTAGTACTTGTTTTACATTACAGTCATTTACATTTACAGCTCTTGCTCATTTCTTGGTTAATTCCAAAACCGGGGTTTGACCTAAAGGCAAACCCCTAATCCCTAACCCCCCATCGTCTTCGCTTTTCTGTGTGTAGGTTGCAGGTACGCGGCTGAGATTGAAGATCTGGAATCCTTATGCAGAGACAAACCGATCCCCCTTCGTTTCACGGATTTTTCGGAGGACCGTGGCACCGGGTGCCATCGTCCCGACAACTTTTGCTCAAATTTGCAGGACAGCGCCGTATCGACATTTTACTGCTAATTCCAGGTCCGCAGCTTCATCCTATAACCTAAACTTAGTTTATAAGCGAATCTTTATGACTTTCTATGCATTCTTAGCTTAATTTCCTTAATCAACATTCTTTACAAAAGAGGGTAGCTTTGCTTTCCAAACCCTTAAAATTCATCTAGCATCCCATCTTACCTTGTGTGGGATTGGATCTTATGAGTTTCAACCCCTCTTTTGAATGTAAAGTCTTCCCCCTAAGTGAAAACCTATCGAATCCTAGCGAACCTCCCTTCTCTATCCTCGGAGTTGGAAGAGGGGAGACCAACTGGGGTTCGACAGCGATTTTTCGCTTTACAACTAGATCAAGGTTGTATGATCATAAAAGGGACAATAAGATGAAAGGTCATACAAAACATAGTCAACAACAATCGGTTGTTATTCAAGATCAACTTGGTGATGTTAAAGAAACATCTACTCAAGTACGAGATGAAAAAAAAATTCTGGTATGGAAAATTTGATGGAAATGGATGAAGATAGTCTTTTCAATGAAATTCCATCTAAAGATATGATACCTGAAAGCACATTAAAATTGCATTGTAAGAATTTGTGGGATGATTATTTTAAAAATAATTTTATTATTGGAAGAGCGCAATTATTTGCTAAGTTATTTAGGAAAAGGGAAATGAAACCTGTTTTGGAGTTGTTGGGTGTTGGTAATAAGAAAAGTTCCAATGATACATTAGTAAAAGAAACTATAATTGAAAATTTACAAGAAGAAGTGAATTGTATTGAGAACACAAGTCGAGGTGTTGATTTAAGTGTTGCACGTAGAGCATTGATGACTATGATTACTAGTAAGGAATTGACTCGTAAAAAACAAGTTAATGCAATTTCTCAATTAATGTATGTATCTAGAAGAACTATTCAAAGATACATTAGGAAGAGAAATATGTTGGATGAAAACATCAAAAAGAATTGGGTAAATATCTGTAGGGTTCCTAGAAAAGACGAAATTTCTAAAGATGTAAAAAGACAGGTCATTGATTATTGGACCAACCAATCTCCTGTTTCTTCCAATAGAAGGGATACTATACAGATGATAGATGAATATGGTAAAAAGATTACACATCCAAAAAATTTCTTAGATACAACACAAAGTGAATTGTTTGAAGCATTCAAGCAAGAATTTTCAGATGTAAAGATTTGCCAAAGGATGTTTGAGAGATTTTGTCCTTGCTTTGTATGCATAAATAAGGTACGTGAAACTTGTTGTTGTCAAAATCATGTTGAATTTCATCTACACTTGCAATCATATAAGAAGTTCATGGCAACAATTAATCCAAATCTAGTCATTCCTACAAGTAAAACACAATTTGTGAAGTCTATTTTATGTGATAAATTAGAAGATTCTGATGAGTTCAAAATACAATGTATAAAAGGTGAATACAATGATTGTGGATTTTTGAGTAAGTTTGTGTTGCAAACTTAGAATATTGATATTCATGCACTAGTTATATGGAAGAGATTTGAATATGAGACATACCAAAGTAAGTCAGGAACTAAATCCAAAAAAACTATGTTGAAAGAGAGTGTATTGCCCTACATTCAGTTTATAGATAGATTTCGTAATATGATATATCCACATATCCAACATTGTCATGGTGCAAGATGGCAGGCTAAAGAGTTTCATGATTCAAAGAATTGTTTTTCACCAGGTTGTATTCTTTCAATTGTAGATTTCTCTGAGAACTATACATTTAGTCCTCACACAGAAATTCAAAGTCAATATTATCATTCTGATCAAGTTGCAATATTTGTACAATTTTTCTATAGACATGCACAATTTCATGTGGATGGTATAGAGAGTACTGAAAAATGAGCGCATTATCATCAAGGAGCTCCATATCTATATCAGTGATGATACATGTCATGATAGGAGCTATGTAGCACATTGTTTTGGAATGTTTTTTGAAGATATTAAAGATCGTGGGATAGAATGTACACAACATTGGATTTGGTCAGATGGATGTCTCGGTAAGTACATTAGATTTGAAATTGATTATTTAAGTTTTTTTTTTATATATATATGATTTGATTTTATATAATAGGTCAAAAGTTTAAATATATATTTAATATATATGTTATGTTATTCATGTCAGGGCAATTTAAGTCTGCAAAAGCTTTTAACTGGTTATCCCTACAACATGCTCGACGTAGCATAAAGTTTTTGTGGAACTTCTTTGAGAGTGGACATGGAAAAGGAGAGCATGATGGAGCACGAGCATGTGTGAAGCATGCACTTTGCCAACATGAACTTGTAGGTAAATTATCTTCATAGATTAATATATATATATATATATATATACATGTGGGTTGTCCAATTTTCTAAAGAAAGAGCTTCTATATAGGTAACACCATACGTAACTCTAATGATATTATTGAATGGTGCAAAAATCATTTTGTTGGTCGTGATACAACTTACAACAAGCATTATTTTTGGGAAGTTAAAGGTATATATATATATATATATATATATTCTTAAATATTCTTGGTGTTCTTAAATTATTTTTAAAATTCAAGTGTATATATGTGTGTGTGTGAAATGAACTAAAATTGACTAAATATTTTTTGTATTATCAGATATTGATCGATCAAATCCTTATAATTGTCAATCAATTAATGGTATTAGAATTTTCGATCGAGTCATGACTACGGGATTTAGCAAGCCTCATGTTATTCTTGCAAGAGAAAAACCATGCTTTTGTGGTGATACTCATTGTCAAAATATTGCTAATGGATATGTTTTGCAATGGGATATGAAAGAATTTTTCACAATGTCTCCTTACGAAGATAGTGACATTATTGATATTCATGATCCTCTATATTCAGCCGATTATGAACGTGTTACTAATTTAGTTGTTATAGGTGCGTGCATGCATATTTGTAAATTACATGTATGTACATGTACAAATTTTTAAATTCTTCATTAATTTAATATCGTTCAAAATTAATTTAAAAATGTGTAATGAACTAATATTGCTTGTAATATATATACATGCACGGTCTATTTTCACAGGTGATATTTTTGCAATGATTGTTGATCTTGACAATACTGAAAGTGTAGATTATTATCTACTGAGATGCACACAACCAAAATGCAAGTTATTGGAATCAGTCAGTGATGATGATGGGCAACAATATCCCATTGGTTCAATTGTTGTTGAAGGCACCTATTATCAACAAATAATGATAGATACAAATGGTGTAACATTCATTGATTATATGCCTGTCCAAAAAAGTTCTACACTACAGTCACTTAGTAATAGTGACAAGATTACAGTTGGATACATTGCCAAAAAGAGGACATGGCAACCAAAAGTGGATGTTGCCTATTGAAGATCATGAAAAAAATTTAGAAATTATTAAAGATAGGGAAGATCCAGATTATATGTACCACTAGCTTTAAGTTCACTTATCATGTTTGAACAAGTAAAATATATTAGATAGGTCTTATTTTGATAAACTCATATATATATTTAGATATTTCTAGACATGTGTAGCAATTTGGATAACTTGTGGAAATTTAGTTTTGTTGATGCATTTATTTTATGTTTTATACATTGATTTTATATGTTTTATTCATCTATGTATTCATTTAATTTTGATTTACACATTTATAGTTTCATTTAATTATGTTGTATATATAGTGAAGCATGTATATATAGTTTCACTAAAATGAGCAACTAATTATGTTGTCTTAAGGTGTTTTAAGTGGTCTTAAGGGCATTTAAGGGGATATTTGCATCATTGATTCTTTTATATTTTTACACATGCATGGATTCGTTTTATTCATCTATGTACATTCATTTCATTTATATTTACACATATATTGTTTCATTTAATTATGTTGTTTGGATTCATCTAATTATGTTTACCTAAGGTGTTTTAAGTGGTCTTAAGGGCATTTAAGGGGATATTTGTGTCATTGATTCTTTTATATTTTTACACATGCATGGATTCATTTTATTCATCTATGTACATTCATTTCATTTATATTTACACATATATTGCTTCATTTAATTATGTTGTTTGGATTCATCTAATTATGTTGTCCTAAGGTGTTTTAAGTGGTCTTAAGGGGATTTAAGGGGATTGATTCTTTTATATTTTTAAACATGCATGGATTCATTTAATTCATCTATGTACATTCATTTCATTTATATTTACACTCATTTAATTATGTTGTTTGGATTCATCTAATTATATTGTCCTAAGGTGTTTTAAGTGGTCTTAAGGGGATTTAAGGGGATATTTGCATCATTGATTCTTTTATATTTTTACACATGCATGTATTCATTTTATTCATCTATGTACATTCATTTCATTTATATTTACACATATATTGTTTCATTTAATTATGTTGTTTGGATTCATCTAATTATGTTGTCCTAAGGTGTTTTAAGTGGTCATAAGGGGATTTAAGGAGATATTTAAGGGGATTGATTCTTTTTTTTTTTTTACACATGCATGGATTCGTTTTATTCATCTATGTACATTCATTTCATTTATATTTACACATATATTGTTTCATTTAATTATGTTGTTTGGATTCATCTAATTATGTTGTCCTAAGGTGTTTTAAGTGGTCTTAAGGGGATTTAAGGGAATATTTAAGGGGATTTAAGGGGATATTAAATTTTTGAAGTAAGTTCATTAAACATGTACATAAACACTTAACTAAAATGAACAACTAAATTAAATTTTAACGACTAAATTTGTTGAACACTGAACAAAGTTAAATAGACATAAACACTTAACTTTCACATACACATGTACAATTAACTAGAACACTTAACTAAATTCAAATGACTTAGATATTCTATCATTTAAACACTTAACTTTCAAAAATGTACTCTATCTATATATAAACGTGCAAAGTAGTATGAAATCTATATCTATCTAACACATACACATATATGTCTAAGAAGTGTAGATCTATCTAACACATACACACACACACACATGAAATATGGAAAATAAATATCTAGTACACATACGCATATGAAATGTGTATAATACACATGTATGAAATTTCTAGTACACTTGTACAAATATATATGAAATGTCTATAAAATGTGTGCACATGCACATATATATATATATATATATATAAAGAATGGGTCACTCGGGGCCTGTCCTAAAGCATGTCCTGATCCATGTGCCTACAATAGAGTATGCACACATAAAATCATACATTAAACTTTTAATTTAAATGTACTAAAGTAAAAAAAATTAAGTAACATTTATGCACACATAAAATCATACATTAAACTTTTAATTTAAATGTACTAAAGTAAAAAAAATTAAGTAACATTGATTATGATCATTTGTACGTAGACAGACATACCTTTGAAGAGTCTCTAGCATCACCACCATGTGCATGCAGGATTCTAGGACGTCTATGTGATGAGGAACTCAACTTGCGTGATAGTGGTGCATCCTGCAATGTTGAAATTTTGTTAGATATATATGTGTACACATATATTTATAACTTGAAAACTAACCCTTTAAAATAGAACTTAAATATTTAAGATTCAATTAATTTAAAGTTATAATGTATGTACCTATGTCTCAAGATGAACAGGGTCGGTGGCAATGTGCAAATCCCCAAACATCGTCCCTACGCCTGCAATATAAATTACACATGAACTTGAACATGCACATTATTTAAACATTCATTATTATTTAAATCTAATCTTATTGAACATATACATGTACAGGTGGTTGTAGATAAACATACCTCGGGGTCTCTAACACCTCCATCGCGTGCATGTTGGACTCTAGAATGTTTGCAGGATGAATGGCTCATCCTGCGCAATGCTCGCTCATCCTAGACAATGCACACATTTTGTTGGATATATATATATATATATATATATATATATATATATATATATATAATTTAAATCGCTTGAAATTATTTAATCAACACCTAGATATCCATTTAAATAGAACTTAAAAACAAAAAAATATTAATTTAAACTTTATATATACCTGTGTCTCCTGATCAACAACTGGGTCAGTGGCAACATCCAAATCTCCATACATCAACCCTAACGTGATATCCTATATAGTTCAAAAAATACAATCCAATATAATATAATTAATTTAATCTATGTAGTTCATGTGTACAATCAAATAGCTATATAAAATATCTAAATTAAAATTAGTAAATTATATATTATATAATTCATACCTCTCCTGCAACATGTAAGGCTCATCTGATCCTACTGATTTCAGAATCATGCAAGGAGCCCACTGCAATATGATCCCCCTCACTGTCTGGCTCCATAAGCATGGTAGTGAACATCCCCGAAAATCCAATATCAGGTACTATGGCTTGATCAACTGATGTATAAACATAAGGAAGAGGTGTATCCTAGCCAACTGTTGTATGTTGGGGCGGGGCAGTAGGATGTGCAATAGCAGTAAGCTAAGAATCTATATGCTTACAACCACGGCTAGATGCACTCGGTCTACCAAGTGCATGCCTAAAAAATAATGGGGCATCCTGTAGTGGGATCCCATGCTCCATAGCAATGACCTGATATGCATCCAAGAGATCACTGGATAAGCATGCGCTCATCTATCGTAAAGGATATATGTCATGCATGTGTGCAGCATCCATCGGCAATGGTATGTCTACTCAAACATATGGATCATCACTCATTGATGCATCATGAATGCTAGTATGAGACTGCAACAAATATCTACCCACCCGATCTGATGTCATGCCATCCACCTATGCAGCTATAGTAGCAATATTGGAAAATATGGACTGTCGAGTGTCATCTAGCACACTATCTGCAGCATGTGCTAGGTCGGCACTCTTGGGAAGAACCACAAGGTTTGGACCAATCAATATTTGTTTATTAATGGGTGAGGGTGCACCTGGTCATCTAAACTTATCCAAAAATCTGCCTTCCCTTGCCCAACATGCTTCAAAAAACTGGTGTAATCAACATCATCCAACAAATGAAACTCTGCAAATAATTGTTTACAGAAATAAGGGGGCAACTCATCCTTTTGGGGCCACCTATGATGAGTGGCTAACCATCTAGGATAGATAAATGGTGCTACTAGTGCATATGTGCACCTAGTAGGCATATAGCCCTTCACCCTACCAAAGGCCTGATAATGAGGAAACATGGTTTTCACATCAGCTGTGGAAACCCTATCATTCATCGTGTCCCATTTCATAGTACCACGTACACTGCGTGAAAGGGATCTATACAATTCCTCTACGTTGACCTCATCATATGGATTATAATTGTCGACGAGGTCAATCATATGAACTAGCTCATGTCTAATAGTCTCACCCCTTTGTTTATTTGTCTGATCATGCATGTTTCCCAAAGTGATATTTAAATAATCTAAGGCACGTTGGAGTGCCTCAGCAGTCTGATTGTAGAGTTGTTGTCTCTCCTGTGGAGTTGTTGTAGACCTATGTGACATCTTCTCACTCCCATGAGGATGAACACTAGGCTCAGAACTACTCGTGTTATGTGATCCAGGCTCGTCAGACATGATGTTCAGTGGATAATGTAGATATATATATATCTGCACACATTAAACAATAATTAAAAACATATACATACATTTAAATCATTTTAAACATATTTAAACATGTAAATTAAAAAAATTAATATACATTTAAAAGAAATTTAAACGTCATAAATGCATACTTGAGTTAAAATTTTCTAGATATAAAGACAAATTTAAGATAAATTTCTAGAGATCTATGCACAAAACAAGTTTAAACAACTATAAATTTAATTTTAAATTTCAATATATGTCTAATTTACAATTATATATATTTGCATATACAATAATTAATTTGAAAATTAGTCAAATTAAGTCAAATTAAGACCCCAAGTTAAGTCAAATTAATTTATAATTAAGTAAAATTAATTTACAATTTTGCATATGTACAAATTAAATAATAGGTCCTAATTTGGTCTTATGTGGTCCTAATAGGTCATAAGGGGTGTAAGTAAATTTCATAAAAGAAACCAAGCACCTACATTATCTTGAATGACATAGAAACAAGCTCATCAGCTGCCCAGAAAAGCGCAATTGGAGAAAAGCAGAGGAAATTGTTAAAGGGTGATAAATACATAAAGAGTATGCAATACAAACAAACAATGTCTGGAGTGTGTGATGTGGTCTTTAATTTATGTCCAGAGGGACTTACTAGTTTTGGAGTTGGGCGAGGAAACCTATTGGGCCACGCTTGGAGGAAATCAATGTGTTCATGGAAGGGCCACTTTTTTTCTATTATGAGAATTTGATGCTTTTGCACCGAAGGATATTTGGAAGACAATATCCAAAAATTTCTATGGTGTGGAACCAAAGTTGGTGGACTCGAAGCACTTTTCAACTTCCAGAAGACCAGAGAATGATGCTTTCAAAATCGCCCTTCTATTGGGAGATTGTGTACATAGCCTCTTGGTCTTCTGAGATTCTGAAAAGTGTACTTCAAGTCCACAAACTTTGGTTTCACAACATATAAATTTTTTGAAATTGTCTTCCAAATATCCTTTAGTGCAAAAGCATCATTTTCATAATAGAAAAAAGGTGGCCTTTGCCTGAACACAATGATTTCCTCCAAGCGTGGCCCAATAGGTTTCCCCGTCCAACTCCAAAACCAGTTTGTCCCTCCGGACATAAATTTGAGACCAAATCACACACTCCAGACATTATTTGTTTGTATTGCATACTCTTTATGTATTTATCACCCTTTAACCTTTAACAGTTTCCTTTGGTTTTCTCCAATTGCTCTCTTCTGGAAAGCTAATGAGCTTATTTCCATGTGTCGCAAGGGGCCTTAAGTGGTCCTAAGGGGTGCACATGTGTTACAAGAGGTCTTGAGTGGTCCTAAGGGGTCACGCATGTGTTTCTAACACATATGTGACCGCTTATGACCACATATGACCCCTTGCGACACCATTTGGTCTTATGTGGTCCTAATAGGTCCTAAGGGATGCACATGTGTTGTAAGAGGCCTTAAGTGGTCCTAAGGGGTCACGCATGTGTTCTAACACATGTGTGACCCCTTAGGACCACATATGACCCCTTGCGACACCATTTAGTCTTGTGTGGTCCTAATAGGTCCTAAGGGGTGCACATGTGTCGTAAGGGGCCTTAAGTGGTCCTAAGGGGTCATGCATGTGTTCTAACACATGCATGACCCCTTAGGACCACATAACACCCCTTGCGACACCATTATCTCTTATGTGGTCCTAATAGGTCCTAAGGGGTGCACATGTGTCGCAAGGGGCCTTAAGTGGTCCTAAGGGGGGTCGTGCATGTGTTAGAACACATGCGTGACCCCTTAGGACCACATAAGACCCCTTGCAACAACATTTGGTCTTATGTGGTCCTAATAGGTCCTAAGGGGTGCACATGTGTTGCAAGGGGCCTTAAGTGGTCATAAGGGGTCACGCATGTGTTCTAACACATGCATGACCCCTTAGGACCACATATGACCCCTTGCGACACCATTTGGTCTTTTGTGGTCATAATAGGTCCTAAGGGGTGCACATGAGTCGCAAGGGGCCTTAAGTAGTCCTAAGGGGTCACGCATGTGTTAGTCACAAGGGGCCTTAAGTAGTCCTAAGGGGTCACGCATGTGTTCTAACACATGTGTGACCCCTTAGGACCACATATGACCCCTTGTGACACCATTTGGTCTTATGTGGTCCTAATAGGTCCTAAGGGGTGCACATGTGTCACAAGGGGCCTTAAGTGGTCCTAAGAGGTCATGCATGTGTTCTAACACATGCATGACCCCTTAGGACCACATAAGACCCCTTGCGACAACATTTGGTCTTATGTGGTCCTAATAGGTCCTAAGGGGTGCACATGTGTTGCAACGGGCCTTAAGTGGTCCTAAGGGTTCACGCATGTGTTCTGACACATGTGTGGCCCTTTAGGACCACATATGACCCCTTGCGACACCATTTGATCTTATTTGGTCGTAATAGGTCCTAAGGGGTGTACATGTGTCGCAAGGGGCCTTAAGTGGTCCTAAGGGGTCATGCATGTGTTAGAACACATGTGTGACCCTTACGACCACATATGACCCCTTGCGACACCATTTGGTCTTATGTCATTGTAATAGGTCCTAAGGGGTGCACATGTGTCGCAAGGGGCCTTAAGTGGTCCTAAGGGGTCACGCATGTGTTACAACACATGCATGACCCCTTAGGAACACATATGACCCCTTATGACACCATTTGGTCTTATGTGGTCCTAATAGGTCCTAAGGGGTGCACATGTGTCACAAGGGGCCTTAAGTGATCCTAAGGGGTCACGCATGTGTTAGAATGCATGTGTGACCCCTTAGGACCACATATGACCCCTTACAACACCATTTGGTCTTATGTGGTCGTAATAGGTCCTAAGGGGTGCACATGTGTCGCAAGGGGCCTTATGTGGCCCTAAGGGGTCATGCATGTGTTGGAACACATTCGTGGCCCCTTAGGACCACATAAGGCCCCTTGCGACAACATTTGGTCTTTTGTGGTCCTAATAGGTCCTAAGGGTTGCACATGTGTCACAAGGGGCCTTAAGTGGTCCTAAGGAGTCACGCATGTGTTCTAACACATGTATGACCCCTTAGGACCACATATGACTCCTTGCGACACCATTTGATCTTATGTGGTCCTAATAGGTCCTAAGGGGTGCACATGTGTCGCAAGGGGCCTTAAGTGGTCCTAATGTGTCTCACATTTGTTAGAACACATGTGTGACCCCTTAGGACCACATAAGACCCCTTGCAACAACATTTGGTCTTTTGTGATCCTAATAGATCCTAAGGGGTGCACATGTGTCGCAACGGGCCTTAAGTGGTCCTAAGGGGTCACGGATGTGTTCTAACACATGCGTGACCCCTTAGGACCACATATGACCCCTTGTGACACCATTTGGTCTTATGTGGTCACAATAGGTTCTAAGAGGTGCACATGTGTAGCAAGGGGCCTTTAGTGGTCCTAAGGGGTCTTATAAAATAATTATATACTCCTTAGGATGTATACATACACATACATACATACATACATACATGCATGCATACACCTCAAGACATGCTTTCAGGGGTCGTGTGTGGTCCTGAGTGGTCACACACATGTGAACACGTGTGTGACCCCTCAAGACCACACACGACCCCTGATAGCATGTCCTAAGGTGTGTGATAACCAATTACACTCATTGGAGTTTCAATATATTTTCTAAAAATTTAAAAGAAAGAGGAATCTAGATAACAAAACATCTCGTAGGGTCAGATAATTGTACAAGACAATTCAAAAATGATCGAATATTTTGTTGGCTAAGTAGAGCTCGTGATGAAAACAATGTCCAACATATGTGGAGTTTTTTGAAGATGGACATCGTAAAGGAAAACGTGATAGAGTTGGAGCATATGTTAAAAGCATTATTGATAAAGAGCAATTAAAATACAAGGTTGCAATAAAATTTAAAGATGTGTGTGCAATTGTGGAATGGTGTATTACAAAAATATATATAGAATCAAATGATAACTCTACAATTTGACAATTCTTTCGATTAGTTGTAGAAGAGAACATTCTTACCAGACATGCCTGTGGGACAATTAGTGGATCAACAAAATGGGATTCATCTAAGAGTTCAAAAGAAAGCACATGGACTATCTAGACAAAGGAGCTTGCATTTTTTTTAATTTTATATTTCAGGTGATTGGGAAGCATGTGAAAATATATAATAGGTTGAAGAATGGAATAAAAAATCATTAGAACCTACACAAACACATGATCAACATGAAATAACAATAGAAGACAGTAATCAAGTGTTTGCATTGGATGACTATGATCATGTGGTAGAGTAGCAATAGAAATCTTATGACAAACCATCATAAGGGTGTTACATGGTAGTCCTAACTAAATAGGCAACTCTTATATATTTAATAGATTATATAGGACACATCCCTTTAGATAAATATATGTAGAGGATAGACTATTATGCAATAGAGTAAAAGGAGTAGTATAAATCACAAAAGAGGAGAATAATAAAAGATAAAAAAAAATCCATAACTTGACAAATGAGACAATATACTAGAAAGGAGAATTGTACAAATGTATGTGATGAATAGATATTGATATCCAGATAAATATATATAATTTTCCATTATGTGTGTCATGATATGAATATTGTTTATTTTTTGTTTATATGTTATCCTACTAACCTATCTATTATGTAATCTATGTTAACCAACTATCTCTCTCTTACTATTGAGTCTTGGATATAAATACAACAAATGGAAAATACCTGGGGCTCATAACTTTGGTTTGTGACTACCCACTTTTCATGCTAGCAATCCTATATATGGAGAAATAAAATAAACCCTTGATGTAGGAAAACACTCTATAATGCCTTTTGATGGAAGAATTGATTGTATGTTACCTCTTCAAAAGATCTAAAACATGATATCATAAATAACACATATCCTTACAATGATAACCATCTACTTTATATAGACCTCCTAATGACATTATATATGGGTAATCCCAGTAAAGGCATACACATAACCCAATATAATTAATGGCTCAATATAACTAACTTAAGAGATGTGTACTAATTCACTCACTTAGTTTTACAAATTCAAATGGATCACTCCCACTTGATTCTAAAACTCTTGTACTTTCCTCTAGAAAATCCCCTTGTTATTGATCCCTATAACCATAGGTGTGAGCTCTATAATTGGGTTATTTTTATATAACTCCGAGCTCAATAAGCTTGTCTAGGTCTTAGTGTCACCATATTTTGAAACGTATACTTGCTAGCACTAATTATTTGTTTGTAGGATGTATGGGAGGAGCTATTGCTTAGTTTTCTATGGGTAAGTGCACCAAGATGGGGAACTGAAAAGGGGTCTTAAGATACCAACTTTTTTTTTGAAATCACTAGTCTGAATTTTGACTAGAAAATGAAGATAGTTAGTTACATCTAATTTTGAAGATGTAACAAGAACAAGAGTTGTGTTTAGAATCTACATTCTAAACTAATAATTTGTTTGAAAATGGTGGAGATTAAGGGTTTAAAAAAGTGAGAGGACATGAAGTGGTTTTGTTTTTTTCAAAAAAATATAACATAGCATGTGGCGTGATCCCCCTAAAATGTCAACTTTTTATTAGAATTTCTAAAATCACTATGGTGAGAAATAAGCTAACGTCATATAGTTTATGCCAAAAAATTTGACTAATTTTTAATAAATATAGAATTTTTTATTAATTTTTGAAGTGGACACATCCTAAAAAAATAAGAACTTGAGAATGCTCCTCCCAAAAAAAAAATTCCAATGTGTAGAATGGAATCTAGTTTTTAAAAATGGAATTTGTTTCAAAATTTGATGAATGAGTAAAAATCTATGCCCAAAATAGCACATGCTAGTTTTTGACAAAAAACGGATGCACTAACAAAAGAAATTAGAGATTAAAATCTTAACATAATCAAAATTGAGAGTGCTCATCCCTAAAAATTTTGAAATTTAATAAAATTGAATTTTATTTAAATATATGTAGAATAGAGTATAGTTTCTAAAAATGTAATTTATTTCAAAATTTGATGAATGAGCAAAAATCTACGCCTAAAATAGCACATGTTGGTTTTTGGAAAAAAAATGGACACACTAACAAAAGAAATTAGAGATGAAAACCTTAACATAATCAAAACATGAAAAAAATCATATTCTTGCATAGCTAAGAAAGATATTAACATCATCATGGTTTTTTTATTTGTGTTTGCATTGAAACATGTGCAAACCTAATGAAGAGAACAATAAAAAATAAAATTATTTTCAAAAAAAATGCATCTCAGGACTAAAATGGTCATCCAAGCCTTTGGGTTGGATGCCCAAGGAAAACCCAAGCCAAAGGCTTGGTGTTTCCCAATTCCAACCATTTGGCGTGTGCCAAATTTGGCACTTGCCAAATTGGAAAAATAAAATTTTCCATTTGGCGAATGCCAAATTTGGCACTCACCAAATGTATTGCATTAGCAATTTCTCCATCTCACTCGTTCTCCCTCCCTCTCTCCATTAGTACAATGTATATATAAAATATATTTAAACTATATAAGTCACATTTTAATACATATTAAAATGTGACTTATACTTGAATTTTTATTTTTTGTATATATTACCAAGATGTTTGAGAGTGGTTGCAAATATCTAGGAGTTATAATGTAGATTTTAGGTTTTAGAAGATCATATAAATTTTTAGACTTTATCAAATTTCAGTAATTAGCATGCTCCTATTAGTATTCTCTCTATCTCACTCTTTTTATGTCTCAAAAACTCTAGACCTATCTCTCTCCCTCTCTTCTCTCTCTCATCTCTAGATCTCTCCCACCCTCTCTACCTTGTCTTCCCTCCCTACCCCCATCTCTATCTATGCCTTCATCCATCTTTCTTCTTCTCTCTCCCTCTCTTATTGTTTCCCTCCCTTCTCTCTTCATTCTCTTTATCACTACCTATCCATTCCACCCTCTCTCCCCCTATCTCTAGTTCTCTCCCTGCATCCCTCTTTACCTCACTACCTCTCATCCTATCTCATTACCCATGTCTCTCTTCCCTTCTATCTCTCTCATCTTTATCTCTACCCCTAGGTTTGTTACCCCTCTCTCACCAGGCTCTAGGTCTCTCACTTCTGTATCTCCCCCCTCTCTAGCTCTTTCTCTCCCTCTCCACCTCTCTCCCTACCTTTGTACCCCTCTTTCTCTCTTTTTGAACTTCTCTCTCTACATCTCCCCTCTCTGGGTCTCTTAGTCACTCATTGTCTACCTCTCTCCATCCTTAGATCTCTCTTTCTCTTTGTTCTTCTTTCTCTCATTTTTTTATCTTCATCCACTCGCTCAATCATTGTTTCTCCCTCCCTTCTATAGATTTTATGGAATAGAGTGTAGGATATATGGTTGAGTTTTTAGGGTTGAACATATTTGTATAGGGTTTAGGGTACAAGATTGATAGTACATGGCTAGGATACATAGGATTGAGGGTATTATGCATATTGATACTTTTCTCTATCTCTCCCTCTCCCTCTCTCTCTTCTCTCCCGCACATCCCTCTCCCCTTTATAGGTCTATCCATGTCTTCATCTTTCCCTCTCTATCTATGCCTCCTTACCTCCATATATATCTCCCTCCCCCACTCTCTTATTCTCTCTATTCATTGTTTAGGTTGTCGCTTCTCCATCCATGTATTATTACCCACCTCTCTCTATCCCCCTCTACCTATCTCACCCCTCTCTCTCCCCATCTAGGTCTCTCACCTATCTCTTCCCCTCTAAGTATCTAACCTATCTATCTTTCCCCTCTTTAGTTTTCTCACTCCCTCTCCACCTATTCTCCATTCCCCGCTTACCCATATCCCTTTATGAATTCTCTCCTTATCTTCTCTCTCTCCCCTCACCTCTCTCTCCCCTATTTCTCTAGGTCCCTCACCCCCTCCATGTCTACCTCTCCCTCCACCCCTTCTTACTAATCTCTTTATTATTTTGTTTCTCTTCTTCTTCCTCCCTCCACTCTCTAGGTCATTGCATCTCCCTCTTCTTTATATGGTATTGTAGTCACATAAATCTGTCCATTTAATTAAATGAATACTTAGTATTTATTTGATTATTTAACCATCAATTAATGAATTAATTAAATTAATATTTAATTAATTCATCTTAACCCTCTTCTCCTATTAATTAAATAAATTATTCAATTTATTTGATTTAATTCACTTAACCAAATTCAGACCATTAATTAAATAAATAAATCATATTTGTTTAATTAAATCTTCTCTCACATTTAAATAAATTAATATTTATTTAAATCCCCCAAAATCCCACCTCTCACATTTAAATAAATAATTTATTTAAATCACCTTTATCCTCCACCCACTTGTATTTTCCTACAAATGCAAGTTGCACAATTATTTTAAATAAATAATTTATTTAAATCACCTTTATCCTCCACCCACTTGTATTTTCCTACAAAAGCAAGTTGCACAACTATTTTAAATAAATTATTTATTTAAAATCCTATTTATCCTCACCCACTTGAAACCTTTAATGGTTTCCCTTAAAGTATTCAAACTTGATGGCTTTAAAGTCTTCAAACTTGATGGCTTCCTTCTATAGTCTTCTTAAGACTTTAATGATTTTCCTTAAAGTCTTCAAGCCTTTAATGGTTTCCCTCAAAGTCTTCAAGCATTTTAATGCTTTATCTTCATTTTTCTCATTTAAATAAATTAATATTTATTTGAATATTTATCCAAATGCAAATTACACCATTTAATTGAAATAAATGATTTTATTTTAATTAAAAATACCAAAATTTCTCCCACTTGCATTTTCCTACAAAATCCACTTGCATGCCTAAACCCCTTCTAGAATTTTCTAATCACTTCTAAATAACCTAACCCCTTCTCTAAACTTTGTCACATTCCTAAGCAAAAGGGAAGTCACTTCTCAAACCCTCAAAGTCTTTGATAACCATTAAAGGTTTTCAACCTTCAACCACTAAATGGCTCAAAGTCTTTGATAACCATTGAAGGCTTTCAACCTTCAACCACTTAATCCCCAAAGTCTCCAATAACCATTAATGGTTACCTCAAACCCTCCCACATGGTTAAAACATTTGTTTTGACTCAACCTCTACCCAACCCAAAGGTCTCATCAGGCCATTAATGCTTTGACCATGATTATCTCTTAAACATTTGCACAAAGGTTTATCCTTGGATTAACTCTTAATCTAGTGGGTAATCTTAATTTGGACTTGACCCTTAGCCTCTAGATAACCATGAGGTCTTCTCAGGCCTTTAATGCCTCCAACCTCTTCTCTCAACCCAATCCTATGTTGACACTTGTCACCATTTTATTGGTGCCAATTGTGCACATGGATCCCCAACTTTCAAAACTTGGCCCTTGATTAAACCATTCAATCTTAACCCTTCATTTCCCCATTTCTTCTATAAATAGAACCCTTCTCCTCAAGCAAAAGAGAAAGAAGCATTAGAGTATTGTTGTTATATTGGCATTAGCATAGAGCTTTCTCATAGCATCACTATCTACACTTGCATAGCATTTGCTTATCATATTCAACTATCTTGAATCTCCATATGGCATCCATGGCTAGTGCTAAAAGCTGAGAGCTAGACTCATTTGGGACTTGGAGAGGAGAGGAACAAGGGAGGAGCAACTATGAGCATCTTGATTAGCTATTTTATTCTATGTTTATATGCTTTGTATTTCATGCTTAATATCTCTCTTGATATGCCTGTTTAGGATAATCTTTTGTTGCTAACACTAACGTTTGTTTCTTGTGCTCTTGTGTGTGTTGCCATCAAACAGATTTTCTAATCCTATTTGCAGAGCATCAGGTATATAATTTTTTTAAGGTATAGATCTTTGAGAATAGGGTATAGGATATATGGTTTAGGTTATAGTGTTGAGGGTATAGGGTTGAGGATATTGGTATAGAGTTTAGGGTATAATATTGATATTATATGGTTTAGGATACATAGGGTTGAGGGTATTATCCATATTGATACTTCTCTCTCTCTCTCTCTCTCTCTCTCTCTCTCTCTCTCTCTCTCTCTCTCCATCCATTTCTTATTACCCACCTCTCTTTTTCCCCCTCTACCTAACTCATCCCTCTCTCTTCCCATCTAGGTATCTCACCTCTCTTTCCCTCTCTAGGTATGTCCCCTTCTCTAGTTCTCTCCCTCCCTCTCCACCTCTCTCTCCATCCCCTCTTACCCATCTCCCTTTATGAACTCTCTTCTTCTCTTCTCTCTCTCTCATTTGACCACTTTCTCCCCTCCTTCTCTATGTCTCTCACTCCCTCCATGTCTACCTCTCCCTCCATTCTTTCTTTCTCTTTTCTCTATGTTCTTTTGTCTCTCCTCTTCTCCCTCCCTCCCCTTTCTAGGTCATTACCTCTCCCTCCTCTTAATATAGTATCAATTATATGGTATATAAATTATTTGGGGTATAGGTTTTAAGAATGTGACGTATGATATGGGGTTGAGGGTATAAGGTTGAGGGTATTGGTATACGGTTTAGGGTACAAGATTTATGGGACAAGATTTAACATACATATTTTTTATGGTATTTCATGCTTTAATACCTCTCTCTATATTCCCCTCTCCCTCTCTCTTTTATCTCTTGCTCTCTCACATCTCTAGTTCTCTCCCTCCCTTTCTTCCTTTCTCCCTATCTATATTCCCCTCTATCCTTACCCCCATCTCTCTCTCCCTTACTCATTCTCATATTCTCTCTGTGTGTTGTCTCTCTTCTTCTCCCTCCCTTCCCTCTCTAGGTCTATATCTTCCTTTCTTTCCCTATCCCTCTCTATCTCCCTCTCCCTCCTTATGCTCATCTCTCTCTCACATACCCACTAACTTTTTTTCCTCTCTCCATTATCTATTTTTTCATATTTCCCTCCCACCCTCCCTCTAGGTTTATCCATTCATGTCTTATTACCCACCTCTATCTACCACATATATTCCTCACCATCTATATCTCTCCCCTCTTTGGTTCTTTCCCTCCCTCTCCACCTCTCTTCCTCCTTACCTCTCTCTCTCTCTCTCTTTTGTAAACTTCTCTCACTCTAATTTTCTTCTCTTTCTCCCTTACCTCTCTATCTCTTCTCTTTCTAATTTTCTCTCTCACTTCTTGTCTACCTCTCCCTCCCTACCTCCCTCCTTAGCCCTCTCTTTCTATTTTTTCTTCTCTATCTCTTCTCTTTCCCTCTCCTCTCTAGTTCATCACTTATCTCCTTTTTTATCCCCTTCTATCTATCTCACCCCTTGCTCTCCATATTTGGGTCTTTCACCTCTCTCTCCTTCTCCAGGTCTCTCACTTCTTTATTTATCCCCTCTCTAGTTCTCTCCTTCCATCTCCACCTCTCTTCCTCCCCTCTTACCACTCTCCCTTTGTGAAATCTCTCATTATTTTCTATATCTTCCCTCACCTATCTACCTCATACTTCCCTAGGTCTCTTACTCCATCCCATTCTCTAAAATATATACCCTAGATAGTTTATATAATCTAGACCCTATACCATATAAAGTAGAGGGAGAGCTAATGACCTAGAGAGTTGAGGTAGGGATAAGAGAAGAAAAAAAATAACAAAGAGAGAGAGAGAGAGAGAGAGAGAGAGAGAGAGAGAGAGAAGGGATGGAGGGAGAGGTAGACATTGAGTGAGGGACCTAGGTAAGGATGATATGGAGAAGTGAGGAGAGAGAGAGAAGAGGATAAAAATCATAAAAGGATAGGGGTAAGAGGGGATGGGTGAGATACCTATAGGGGAAGAGTGAGGTGAGAGACCTAGATGGAGAGAGAGTAGTGAGATAGATAGAGGGGGGTAGAGAAAGGTGGGTAATGATACATGTATGGAGAGGTGGAGAGGTAGAAAGGAGCAAGGAAGAAACCTAGAGAGGATTGGAGGGAGAGGTGATGACCTAGACAATATGGATATAAAATAAGAGAGTAGTGGAGGGAGATAGATATGTGCATACGGAGGGAGGGGAGAAAGAGAGGGAAAGACTTGTTGGCACCCAAATCAACATATTGCAAACCCCTAAGAATGTGCCAAGTTCTATAATCAGGTTGTGCAATTGACTTGGCCAACGAACAAGAATCTTCTGAAAGAGGATGTCTTCTTCTCTTCAGGCTCTACAAAACCTTGGCGGGTGTACCTTTGATGAATAAAGCAGATTTATGGTTTTGTGTTGAAATTCTAATTCAAAATCCACTTAATATGGAACATATACTTGGGATGGACATATTATATCTTATTACTCCTACTTCTACATAATCCTTTGAAATAAATATAGAAAACTAAATCTCCTATGAAAACTATTTTATATGATTATGATCAGTGCCTTCTTTCAAGGCTATAGAGTTACAGACATCTGGTTCTTGAATATAACTCAAGTTACTTGGCATTCAAATGTGTTTATAAATTATATAAATATGCAAAAATGTAATATTACTTGGTTCTTCTTGTTAATCCAATTATTCTTTTCCAAATTGTTCCAATTCAATTAAACAGAATTTAATTCTGCCTTACAGAAGCCAATTAACCAAATCATATAGAGCGGGGAAAGCTACTTTGATATTCTGAATTAAGCAAATAAGAGATAAATGAATTGGCGACAACCAACACAATATCTTTTCATTAACCATCAACAATTAACTGAGCACAGGGAACTTGGATTCTTTTATTATAATTAGCCACTGTAAAGAGGTACAAAATCTGCTATTGTTATTGCTTCTATTTTTCTATATTCTATGTTTCTATCCATTAACTAGACCTAGCTTCTCCCTTATATAACAAAATTGAGAGAAGAAACAAGTTTCAGACCATTAAATTGCAACCCTTCATAACTAATTATATAAGTGCATAATTAAAAGAAACCTTGATTAAAACATTACAAAGTTTCTTGACAAAGTTTTGAAACAAGTATGAAATAGAATACAATGATGAAATATGAGAATAATCGGTGAATATGAGTAAGCCCATTATCATGATATTGTGAGTAGCAACCTGTGACCCTTGGGTTTGGCAACGTTCTACTTTAAGTTGGGTGTGCTCCACATCCACTGGTTGGTCTTCTGAGTACTCAATCTCCTCAGGCCTTCAAGTATTGTGCCTCCCACTTGTATACCTCATAATCACTAGGCCATTTGAAGCTCTAGATGGCAGGTATGCTCACAAGGTGGTCTCTTCGTCTTTTGTCTTTTGCTACCCTCACTTCTGTAACAAACTTTGAATAACCAACATCCAATGTTATAATCCTATCCTAGAACAATTTGAAAATTTGAATGCTCATATCCCTTTCTTCCTTCATGTGTGTGATAATTCTTGGCACCATTTGATAGAAATCAACTTTCCAATCACTGAAATCCTTCATATGCTTATCCTTATCAGTGATATGTGGTATAGTCTAGTGTTGAAATGTATGAAAAGAGTCAATTTTGACTCTTACCTTTTGTTCTTCACTGGTAACATACCTGATCTCTTCAATGATTGTAATTTTGGTTTTCTCAATCTCTTTTATTGTAGGAGGAGCATTAGGATCCCTTTGCGTTACTTTTCACAGGGTGAATAAAGTGGGGTATATCAATTGCCATATTTTTGCCAAAGATTCCAACTTAGTATTATTTTCTTTAAATGTATCCAGTATCCTCAATAGGGACTCATAGCCCTTATATACCCTATGGGCCAATATCTGCTCAAAAGTTATGAGGATTTGTTGTGGCATTCTTTGCAAGGTTTCTTCATTAGCTACTCTTAAGTCTTGAATCTCCTCATATTTTTTCTTTTCTTCACCCCATCCCTAGCTATCTTCAGTACTATCCATTGGCTTGAGGGGAGCATGTTTATCCAAGATGATGGCTTTAGTCTGATTGTCAAGTTGCCATTTTGCTTTACCCTTCCACATAACATTTTCAATATACAATCTATTAATTTCATCATTCATTTCCTTGTGTCTCTTTTCAATATCAAGTAATTTATGTTGCATTTGTCCTACTACATCTCTGGTAAACATGGCAGAGTGCATGGTCAAAATGGTTGACTCCAATGGGGAGGTATCTTTTATGGTCTTCAATATTGGTGTTCCTTTTGTTTCTTTAACCATATCTACTAGCCTTGGTTTGATAGTGCTCTTAAAATTTACCCAAGAAGCTAGTATTTTAGTCTTTGGGTTATTCCCTATACCACTTATTCCTTCTTTAGAGTCAAAATCTGCTACCAGCATGGGGTCCTCTTGCTACCTCACTTGGTCTAGTAGGAACATCTGCTTCAATGTCATTCCTGGAACAATGAGCATGTTAATCTTCATAACTATCTCTCTTTCTTCCACAGGAGTAACATGTATTTCATCAAATTTTATTTCTTTAAAAGATTGGGCAACCACTTCCTCATGTTTCAATTCATCTACACCCATTAGGTTCATCTGTTTTCTTTCTTCAAACTCCTTCATCTTTATTTTCATCCAAAAATATTTAAACTCTGAGTATGAATGAATTCATCATCTTATATGAACCTCATCGACATAGCTACTCTCTCATCCACAACATTCATAAGCTCTGCACCTTTTTCCATTTGAGCTTCATAGCCATGTGTCTCCTCTTCATATATAGGTGGAGCCATTTATGATTGTTCCACCTGTTCATCACCCTTTAAATCCCTTAATGCACTAATGGCCTCATCAGTGTCACCTTCTCATTTGGACTCTTCATAAGGCACAAGGGGATCCAGTTTCTCTATCTTTTGTTTTTTAGATGTTCGTGAAGTAGGAGAAGTCTCCTACATAGATTCATCATCAGATACATTACGAATAACAACCTCAAGTGGAGTTTCTTTGGTGGAACTAGGGCCTTCTTTAGTGGGGATCCACCACCTATTTATTTTCCATAAATCCTTTCAAAATTATCTAAACACAAATCAATTATCTTAAACTCATCAGTTTCTTCATTAAAAAATCAAAGGAAACTGGGGTCCTTTTTCTTCTTTTCTTCTTCTAGTCTCATTATAACATGCCTCTTTTTCCTTCTCTACACAATATCTTGAAATAATATACAATTTCTAATCATCTCCTATTGTATTAACACCTCATGTGAAACTGTTTTAACAACAAAACCAATATGGCATTTAGGATCACACACTCTTTCCTTTCTAGATCTCAAAGAGTAATTGGTTTTCAGATAGCCCTACAATATTTCTAACATATTTGACCCAATATTAAAACCTGCACATGTGGTGACATGGGGAAAGAACGTCTCCTTCCTTTTTTCTATCACTTCCTTCTCGGGCCATAGCATTTGCCACATAAATTCCAAAAATGCAAGCATGTATAATACAAATAGGTGTAACAAATGAGGAGTTTGAGGGCACCCATATACTCGAATAATGGTATGGTCTCCCATGTAGAACCAGTCAGAAAAATTATGAGTATGACCCTTTTCAGGATTAAGAGCAAGTGGTCTCGACACCCTTCTCAAATGTAGTGATAATATTTCAACCTGATGGTTAAGGGAACCAAAAATCACAATGACAAATGAATCATGAAAGACTTTATAATCACAGCCCTTGCATCTGTTATCCCATAAGTAGCACCACAACTACACTAGTAGATAGTTTCCATTATCATCCACCATTCCTAATTTCAGCCGTTGGGTGAAATCTTGTTTGTTTTGATACAGGATTAAAAAACACAATAATGAATAGTGGCGGAAGTCACTACTCTTTCTCTCTTTCCATGCCACCAACTAATCATGAATTTTCTTTTCTAGTTCAGATGCAAAATCAAACTCAAGGTTTACTTCATAATTTTGTATTCTCATGGCCATGTACATTAGTGATATTGGAATTTTAGCCTTGGCATCCTCTCCCAACACTTGACACAAAGTATTGTATGTCTTTTGGAAGTACACAAAGAAATCCTCCACAGAAAAGGGTTCATTTCCCAAAATCACCACAAGTTTATTGTGCATGCCCCTCTTTTGATAGTATGGAAGCTCATCTTTACTGAAAGTTTTCCTAAGTCTGGTATAATCTATGTCAAACTACTCCAGGTCAACCCCAGTCAGGGCTTGTTTGTTCAACATAAAACAATCCATGATGGTACATCTGGTGATTGCTAGCAAGGGGTTCCCATTAGGAATTTTGATAGGTCTAGTTACAGGGTGGTAATTATCTACTAAAAATTGAATCAATTCAACTTCTATAAAGATATTAGGCACTATTAACTTTGCAACATCTAGGGTCGAGGGATTCAATACAGGGACCTTCCCATCTCTATTTTTATAAAAGTACCAAATAAATCCCTCCCTGCAATGGGAATTGTGGCATCCCAACAACCTTCTAACTTATCTTTGAACATATTCTTAGCCTTTGTGTCTACTGGCCCAAGTAATGCATCTAGCAATGATTTTTGCATTGTCCTTTTAGCTGGGTTTGATGGCCTAGGTTTCCTTTTGAAGTGTTTTCCCCTTTTAAACTCTCACCTTCTTTAAATTCTTCCTTCTTCCTAGGCATCTTATATTTATGCTTCTTATTGGAACTTCAACTGAATTCTATAAATTTTGTAGGTTAAGGAGTAATGGAGCACTTGTAAGTTGTCACAAATAATTTTGGCTCATTCCTCTTCATCATAGAGATTATTCCATGCAATTATTTATCTTGGAATGAAAATTTCAAATAAAAATTAACATTTAATGGTGGTTCTTGCGGGTCTTTTATGCATTTAATTCATGTGTTTCATTAACAGTTATGTCACCTTTTCAAAAATTTTATTTATGACATGCTGATGTCAGTCCCAACTTGCCTCGGCTTACTCTATTCGCAATATCGCAAACCCTCCTTATTACTTTTTCTTCATCATTCTGAAATAGCGACAATAGTTATTGCTACATCACAACATCTATCTCCTCTTTATTTATGATTCTTGTGATATAGCGGCGTGTGGTTTGGTCTCTATCGCTATATCATTATTTCATCTTTCATTGGTTGTCTCCATCCTGCGATGTGGTGATAGTTTCTTGAATTATTGTCATATCGCAACATCATAATTCCCTGATTAAGCCTTTCTGGCAATATCGCGATAATATTTTGGGTTATTGTTATATCACAATGTCTCCACTTTGCATTGAGTCTCCTCTTGTGATATGGAAATTATTTTACTATCTTGTCTCCATTTATCATTGTCTCGCAGATAGCTCATTGTGATGGAACATGCATCTTGCAAAATAGCGATACCCTTGTGAACTTTATTTCTTTTGTTGTCATTTTGCGGGATGCCCAATATAATGGGATATGGGTTTTGCAAAATGGTGATATCTTGATAGGCTTTGTCTCCTTTGTCGTTGTTTTGTTGGCCGCTTAGTATATTGAGATGTATGTTTTGTGAAATAGCGATAACTTTATAGTTTTCATTTTTTTGTTGCTACTTCGCAAGTTGCTTGATATAGCAAAATAATAACCCCACGAAATAGCGATACTAAACGGTATTACTTTATGATGGCCCACATAGGAAAATAAATGGGTTATATAGGTATTTTTAGGGAAACAGTGCAAGATATGAAATTATTGACTGGCAAATAGGGTTTTCAACAAGGATATGATTCTTTTATGGGGTCTATTTATGGAAAAATATTTGATTTGTTATCAAGGCTTTAGTGTTAACTTTTTTGGATTTATTAGGCTAGAAAACACATTGAATTATGACAAACAGAAACTCAACTTGTGGACACACATAACTCATGTATATTTGATTGGGCTATTGATATGGACAGTAGTGGGAAAATTATTTAAGGATGCTATAACTATTTAAGGGATTCAAAGTTTTGGAGGTTCCAACAAGACCTAGAGAGGGCAAAGAGAGGTGAAAGAGAGAATAGAGAGATGAAGATGGAGAGATGGAGGAAATTATCAATACAAGTAATACCCTCAATCCTATGTATCCTAAACCATGTACAATCAATTTTGTACCTTAAATGTAATGCCCACCAGAATACCCTAGAGAAACTAAGCAACTAACACACTAATGGAGATAAATTGTTTTTTTAAATATCAACTAATGCAACACATAACATCATCTTCTAATTATATTCATTAATTAATTAACCAATATGAACATACATCATAGCACATTGATAAATTATGCTAGTGGAAATAAACATAACATCATTAAATTCTCCCAAGGTTACTTCAACATCATTACTTAATTAACTACCATAATGACATCCTACTCACATGATTATCTCATCTAATAATAATCAACCTTTAATCTAATGTATCATATTCATTTACTAACCATGAGATATGTAACCTACTAGATTAATTACCAAACATGATATGCAAGCTAATCTACCATTCACTATCACGATACATTTACCCTTTCAATGCAAGACTATCCCCTTAATCCTATATTTATTTTATATACAAAATCCAAATGTGTCCCAACATTCCTATCTACATGCTCTTATCCATTTTCCATGATACTGAAATACCAATGCATAGGCATAATCAATCTTTACTTATCCATCTAATCATGCTACACATGCATCTAAATTCTAACAAGATCATTTCTTAATCTTGAATCCTAAATGAATTAATGCAAGTATCTTAATTATTTCCTTTAATCTTATATCCTATGTATACTTCCTAACTTTCAATACAATCACATGAGCAACATCTTATCTACATGATATCATTAATAATCCACAATTCCTACATTACATGCATTCCATTTTCTTAAGGCCTTTTCACATATAAGTCTACTTCAAGATAATAACCATGGAATCTAAACTAATGCAATAATAACATGAAACCATTCTATTACAAATATAACTACCATTACAATGTCTAAGTGCATGAAGGTCATATATATTCATTATAGAAGAACATTACCATACATCTCATTGTCACAATAATACAAATCATGTCATCATCCTAAGGTATCAACTACAATATAATTACATTTACAATCATATGAATAATACATCATGAACATGGCTCTTCCTAATACATATACATTCTTTACATGATAATACATTGCATAAATACAAGATATCCATTACATAAATCTACTACAAGAAACATCCATAACTGTTGAAGGATCCACATCCATGAATGAAGAATCCACAAGAATATCCCAATGGTTGAAAAGCACCAACCACCCGACCATGTGGAACCAAAGAAACCACCCCCCATGCTAGGAGATGACACAAGGTCCCAACACACACTCTAGATCTAAGCTGAAACTCAACAACCAAAGAGACAACATACATACAAAGTCTCTCAAGCATGAACCAATCACAAAAAATCACAAGTAAGAAACTCCCAGAGGCTTACAAATCATCAAGTCATAAATGCTAATCCACAAGGCATAAGAATAATCAACAAGGGGACTCATGTAGGAGTGGATTGTCATCACATTCCATCCTCGACATAACAAATACTATAACATAAGGCACAAGCCTGATGGACATGTGGAGCCATCTCAACCTATGAGAGATTAAGGGAGATTGACTTGCCATTGCAATGGTCTTCCCATGCTTATCTTATGTTGGCATTTGCATGAAGATTACATTGATGAACTATTATGTTGTCATTGATGTCAATTATAACTAGTAATGATATTGTTATGATGTTGTTTTGCAACCAGTATTACTTGAGAAGCAGTGAGATCAACCGGTAACCCTACCTGTTGATGTGCCAAACCCTAACCGATGGAGCTTGGTGAATCGGTTGTATTGGTTTATGATCAAATAATGAGAGGTAATGATTATGCCACATATGCATATTGTATGTGAAGAGTTTCAAATGGTTTTTGGCACATAGAGATAATGGCTTTATCTTGAGAATGAGCGAATATATTGCATGAATTAGAAATCATGTGATTAGTTACAAGGATCGATGAAGAGGTGATCAAGGAGCGGTCGAGGTTGTCTTGAATCATGTGCAATGATTACTATGTAATCTAACGGTCATACCTGAACCGATTTGTTTGTAATCTCTATGAGATCTTAGGTTTGTGATGTGTTAGCGACCTATTGTTTTTCTTATAATGTTGATGAGTTGTTTTGTTGTAGTGTTGGTAATTTTTGTTGATAGAAGCATGAAAAGGATCTGATCAAGCAGAGTAGTTCTATTCACCAGATTAGCAAACCCCTGTTGTTCTCTAACAATTACAACAGTCAAATCCCTTAACAGGGTAAGCTCTAACAGGCTTAGTGCTATCTAAATCTTCTAACCAGGTGATCCATTAGATTGGATTTCAAATCCTCTATCGAGGTTACTCCTAACAGGGTATTGCTTCTAATTGGGCATTATAGTCAATCCCTTAATCGAGTGGTCCCTAACAGGATTTGTTCTTAACATGACTTTTTGTAAAGCTTTAATAGGCTTGGCTCCTAACAGGGCGAACTTCAGAAGAGTTCAGAATACTTGTGGGTATTCATCCCCACCGTGGTTTTTTCCCATTTGGGTTTCCACGTCAAAATCATTGTGTCAAGTGGTGAATGTTTTTGTGGTTATGTTTGCTATGGTTAATTTTCTTAACTGCTAAATCCACTTAGATATGATAAGATGACCGACAGTAATCTGAAATGTGCTTTTACTATTGTTAGTAAAGTATTTGAATGTTTTTGTTAAAAGGCTTTGAGATTTTCAGAGTTGTTATACTGTTATTCTTTTATGGCAGTCAATCGGTATACTTGACAGTGATATTGCAATTTGTAGTTCAGTGTTTGAACTAGTCAGTTCTAGGTTTGACTTGAGAGGTTGTTTTTGAGTTTGGTGAAAGTTTAGTCAGTTTTCTATCTACTAATTCACCCCCCCCCCTCTCAGTAGTTGTCCAGATCCTTATTGATTCATCATACCATCATCCTAAAACATCCTCCCTGGGATCAAGTCATTGGGCTCACAAATATTCATTATCTTGATTAGTGAATTATTTACCCATCCCATTAATTTATTATTATGTTATCACTTGTTTATAATCATGATAAACTTCCAATGTGCCCTGACAGTCTAGACTTCATGCTTCCTTACAAGAAACCTCACAAAAAATCCCACTCCCCCTAGCATGGCCCAAATAAAATAGATCATAAGAGGCTCTAATCCAACATGAAAATCTCAAAACATATCATACATATGCAGCCAAATACAACCATACATAATCCTTAGAATATACACATGGCTACAATAAGAAGTATAAAAAAATGAGCCTCTTGGCCAATAAATACAAAGGGTGTCACAAAGCCATCAAATCTATTGTCAACATAAAGATAAGACCATAGCAAGGCCAACTCACTTGTTGGTCCAAAGCAGCCAAAACATCCATTCCTCTAATATGGCTCATCAATATGGAAGAGAATTCCAAATCATCCACAACAACATAGGAAGATAAATAAGCATAAAAACCAATGAAATGTAGCAATCAGATTTGGTATCAATTTGGAAATCATCAATAGACCCAAATCAAGCCTCTAGTATGACTTCAAGCTTTATACCAAAACAGACTGAAAGAAAACTGGTCAAAACACTGAAACAACGTAGTTTAGCTCTTTTATAGCACAAAATAGTGCATTTATTATGCTTTGCAACACCTTCAAGTCAGACAGTGCATAGACTAATTTCTGAAACGCATATGTTGACAGAAACAGCTCATTTACAAGGAAACAGTGCATTTGCATATCCAGACAGCACAAATGAAATACCAAACAACGCATATACCTCAAACAACATCACATTTGCATAGGGAAATAGCCCATATGCTTAGATAGCACATTTACATAGAATCAAGCATGGAAAGACAAAATTTATGGTGATGATATAAAATTGAATACATCACAAAATCTCACAAATAAGGGCTTAAAAGAGACACCCAGACAATACAAAATGATTGATATAAACACAAGGAAAAAACATAGACTATAATAGAAGTTATACTGATATGAAATCTCACGGTTGGACATATGAAAAACTCCCTACAAACTCACAGAGAGCTTAATAAACAAAATGGTATTCACAGAGTAAACATAGGTGAGGGAGAATTTATAAATACATTCTCAAACAAGGCGGGGAACTCACACAAAGAGAAGAATCACAGAAAGAAAATATACATAGAGTCATGCATGCGACGAAAACAATTTTCCCAGATATATTTTCCCTTCTCTAAAGTCTAGACTATATAATAAAGAGTGTGCAAGGAAAGTTAAACTATAGAAGAGACTATATAGAATATTTTCCCAAATACTCGCATACAGCCATATTACTGCAAACACGGTGAATACACAATGAATGAAAAACAAAATGAGTCCACTGACCTACATATAGAAGTAATGAAAATGAGAATAAATCTGATGAAGTGCCTACAAGAAATCCAACAATCTCCCCAAAGCAAAATCCAAGCTCCAAAATCAATTTGCAAAAAATAGCTCCCAGAAGGTAACCCGACAACATAAGCAAGAAACCAAATAAAAGGAAAACCAAACCTAAACTCTAGCCTCCAAGCCAAAACCCTAGCCTCAAAGTCAACCAATGAGAATAGAGGGTAGGTAGAATAAAGTATAAAGAAAGTTTATATAAAACGAAGTGGGGAATATTATTATTTACCCCAAGGTATTTATATACCCAAATATAAATAAAAGATAAACTATATAAATAAATCATAAGCCGCAAATAAATAATCCAAATGGGAAGTTAACAATAAATAAACCAAAGGCTCATAAATAAATTAAAGAACCAAATAAAATATTAAATACCAAATAAATAATAAACCATAGGCAATTAAACAATAAATAATTAAATATCAAATAAAAGATCAAACCCCATTAATAAATATTAAATAAATACTAAACAGTCATAAAATATACAAACATTAATTATCAAATAATTAAATACTCAAAGCCAATAAATTAAAATATTAAATTAAACATTATTAGCTATCGAATCATGCATCAACGACCAAATAATTAATCTAAACATAATTAAATAAATCAACAATTACTAGCATACTCACAACACTGAGAAGAACAAGCTTACTAATTGTCATGGTGAATTACGCCAAGACGCTGACGACTCAAAGTGAACAACTTAGACCTAGAGTATGTGTAGGAAACTCATGTCATCTTCGGACCACATAAACCATTGGGATTAAAGACATGCTCAGACCTGTGGAACTAGGTGGAGTCGATGTCTGGTGCCTGCAAATCCTGCAACCACAAAGCAACGATACAACATATGCATATACATCATAATAGACATGTGATAGGGAATCGCAATGGCACATCCCACTCGCAATGAGTGATGTGACATCATCTTTCTCACAAAGACAATCATACAATAATCAAACACATCTCATAAACATCTCATCATATATAATCATGAAATAGGGTTAGTGTAATCATAATAGCATCAAATCTATTATCAATATAAATCATCAATATTCCATCAATATAGCAATGCATATAGAATCCATCAAGCACATATATCCATCAAATCACATGATCAGTAATGATAGTGTCATCATCCATATAAACTATCAAAATAGAATAAGTCCAATAGTGTCTAGTGTCATAATGAGTACTGAAATGCATATATAATCTTAATCCTAAACATCATAAATAGTCTAGATAAGTCTATCAAGCATGAAATAAAAGTCAAGTCTAGTCAAATAAAATCAAGTCAAGGGTGGACACTACATTAAGCCTAATATCCTACACCCTATTACCTAAACCTTATACAAGGGTGGGAGATGTGATGACCTAGAGAGGGGAGGGAGAGAGAAGAGGAGATATAGAATGTTAGTAGGGAGGAAGAAAGTGATTGACAGGCCTAGAGAGGGGAGAGGTAGAGAGGTGAGGAAGAGAGAAAATAAAATGAGAGAGATAAGTTTACAAATAGATAAATATGGATAAGGAGGAAAAGAAAGAAGTGGAGTGGGTGGGTGGGAAAGAGCTAAAGAGGGGAAAGATCTAGATTTTAGGGAGAGAGAGAGGTGAGAGACCAAGGGGGGGAGATAGACAGAGAGAGAGATGTGGGTAATAAGATAAGGAAGGATAGGTAATGATGGATGAAGGGAGAGACATAGATATGGAGAGAGAGGGGGGGGGGGGAAAGGATAGAGATGAGGATAAGGAGGAAAGGTAGGTTATATAGGGAAAGGGGGTGGGAGAGACCTAGAGAGGGGAGAGAGAAGTGAGAGATTGAAGAGAGATAGATCTAGAGTTGTGGGGAGATAAAGAGAGTGAGATAGAGAGAGTGACATAATAATGATAGGAGCATGTTGATTATTGAAATTTGACTGTCTAAAAATTTATGTGATCGTCTAAAATATAGAATCTACATTACAACTTGTAGAGATCTTAACCACTCTCAAACATCCTACCAATGTATACATAAAATATGACTTAAAGTATAAGAAAAAAATAAGACATTAAAATGTGACATACTTAAATATTATATTTTATGTATATATTATACTAAGGAAGAGAGAGAGGATTAGTCTAGGCAAATCATTTGGTGAGCACCGAATTGGTGCTTATGAAGTGCCTTGATGGGGGCCAAAACATAAAGTGGCATCTTTTTGGTCCCCCATCTCGATGCACACACCACTATGTCTCCTCATCTAGGAGGTATTCTTGATGGAGGTTGTGCTAGACACAATGGCAATGAATTGTTATTTGAAATTGGAAATGGCGATGTAATGGTAATTGGACACTTCCTAGACATTTATTGGGGGTGTGATCCCTCCTAGTTCTCTTTGATCCTACATAGTTGTAGTTGGTTCGAGGCTTCTTTCCTACCCTTCTATATGTGAAAAAATATAATCCCTTACCTACTCGAAAACCTCCTCTATCATGGTTTGTGAGTAGGATGTGATAAAAATGAGTATTTTTATGTTTATTGAGGTTTGTACATATTTGATAATTTGGTTTAATAATTTGTGGCATTTTCTTCCCAATTTACAGAAGTAGGTTCTAAAATATTGGAAGCCTCTCATTGCTAGTAAGATAGAGCTATATCCTTGTACTAGGGGATACTTCAAGGAGCACCATGTTTTTGTTAGTGTCAATGTAGTTATTTCCTATATAGTTATTAGTGGGAACCTATTAACATGTTAAGTTTACTTTGATATGAATTTTTTTTCTTATATCCTAGGTGTCAATTTCTAGAAGTTAGTTATAAAGGGGTTGTCTCATTATTTACTTTTAGTCATTTAGCTATTTAATATTTTTTTAGGCATTTATTATTTTGCATTGAGCATTTAATGTTTGTATGAAGGGTACTTGTCATAGCTCATCACGCATTACATATATATTCAAGGTGCTCATAATTGTAGCATACCTCATTATCATTTTCATATAAATTGATCATTTCTCATGCAATCTCATGTTGCAACACTCTCTTGTGGAAGGTATCTTTCTTGGTCGATCCTTTTAATTTTGTAGCTTCATTATGGGTTTATTATAATTTTAACATCATATCAAAGATATAGCCTTGTAAAACCCTTCTCATATTGGTGAATTGACCTATTACCATATGAGAGATATTTCATTGCAGATGACTTTTTTCTTATTTTTGAGGAAATTTAAGCTCACCATTGAGTCTAATATGTTGAATAAAATCAAGATTGGATTTTCTTTCATCTAAATCCTACCATTTTTGTCAAAGTTGTGAGGATTTGAAGTTAGTCTAGTTATCAATTCTAGGAGGTAGCTAATTGTTGAGGCCAAATCTGAGCCTTCCACTAAATCCAAAAGACCCAAAAACCCAAGAAACACTTGTCAATTTGTCAAAATTGACATATTCATCCCAAGCATCAGAGGATTTTCCTACCATTATTTCATTTGTACAAAATTCATACGATCATACAAATCGTATGAAAAAGTAGTGAAAAAACCTCTTCAACTATTTAAAATATTCACAACATCACGAGCATCATTTTAATATTTTTTTTAATAAATTTTAGTGATTTTCTTCTATTCAACATCATAATTTCATTTGCACTAGTTTTCAAATCAACTGACAAGTCGAGTCAAGCTCAATACATTGTTGCAGTTTGAGTTTTTAAATAAAAAACTAATTTTGTTTGGCCTGATACATTTTTTGTTTGTGCATTTATTCCCCATTGTAAGTGTATTTTATCAGGGTTTGCACTTTATTTTATTAGATGGGGCTTTGTTTTTTGTGGTTGTGTGATTTGATTGATTGGCATTGATTACTATCGCATTCATTACCCTTTAAATTTTTTAGATGTGGAAAGATTGGTCATATAGCTACTAGATGTTCGGAAAAGGGAACAAGACAAAATTTTAGAGAAAACAAGGGAAAATTCAATAAGAAAGCATATTATGTTAAGGATGATTCTAGCATTTCAGATGATGAATCAGACTATGAGGAAGGTGGTTGTTTATTTTTAGTAGAAAAGGATGTTCCTAAGTTTGATATTTCTAAGAATGTTGCTAATGCATTTCATGCTAGAAGAGATATGAATGAATGGTTGATTGATAGTGAATGTTCAAATCATATAATTTGTGATAAGAGTAAGTTCATAAAGCTTGAAAAGTATGATGGAGGTTTTGTTAGGTTTGGAGATGATCAGACAGCATAAATTGTTGGAATTGCTCCAATTACTTTTGATGGAAAACATAACACTAACAATGTTTACTATGTGAAGAGTTTGCATCATAATCTTTTGAGTGTTGGACAAATGTACGAAAATGGATATAATATTATTTTTTGGGATAATGGATGTGAGATACGGAAGGAGTCTATAACGGTTATTGCAACTGGAAGGACAAATGGAAATATGTACTAGACTTCAAATCAACTAACAAGTCGAGTCAACCTCAATACATTGTTGCAGTTTGAATTTTTAAATAAAAAACTATTTTTGTTTGGCCTGAAATATTTTTGGTTTGTGCATTTATTCCCCATTGTACAGTGAGTGCATTTTATCAGGGTCTACACTTTATTTTATTGGATGGGGCTTTTTTTCTTGGTTGTGTGATTTGATTGATTGGCATCAATTACTATCGCATTCATTACTAGCTACCTATGCCCAGCCACGTGCAGTCAAACCCAATTTGTCACCTTTAGCCCTTGGAGCTATTCATTTTTTATTTTTCAAAGAACTAAGGTCATATCAAAGATCATGAACCAATAGTCATGGGCCTAAAGCACTATGACCCTTGTGTTTTACCATAGTCACCTTATAAACTAATTTTTTTCAAACTAGGATAACTTTTGATCCATTAGGTGAAATTCTTCAAATGAGATCATTTGAAACATGATTTACCCGACTTCACAATGGTGGAGCTTATTCCTCGGTATCATTATATTTAATAAATTTATTGCAGTATAAAGTGAAGATACTTTTTTGGACTTGTGAGCTCGTACCATTTTGCCACGTTCTCCAATTTTTGTGATTCTTGCAATGTTGTAAGGGAATTGAGGATCTCTATCATTTTGTCCATGGACTTCTTCCATATTCAACCCTAGGTATTATTTATTGATTTTTGCAATTACAAGCATCTACTTGATTAGTTGAGCATACTATATATTGGAGAAGTTCTATTTTTTTAGGGGATTCATTTTTAGTTTGCATCATATAGCCAATTTATAGCAGATAGTTTTACAGTTTGCTTGATATGTGTGTTGCATAACTCCAATGGGTGATTTTGGATATGTGTTTCTTACTCCTCATAATTATCATACATAGAAAGTGAGGATGCAAATATTTCTTGGTCTAGGGGATTATGGTCTACCTTGGATGAGGAACAACCTACCTTCATCAAGGAGTGTGATAATTTTGCACATAGGAACAAATGTGATGAGGTCATGAGATTGATTGCAATGTGTATGCTAAAAAGTGTGGAATCTACAAAACAAGACACAAACAACTCAATCACACCAATGAAACATTATGTTAGAGATCAATGAAATATAAAACATAAGTAAATGAAACAAAAGATCTAATCATGTCTCATTGTTCTATATCTCCAAGGATCCTTCAAATCAAGATGGCTCTCAGCTTGGAAGAGCACTTGATCTCTAGGATGACTACCTAAACAATGAGGGATATTTGATAAAAGATCTAAATGCAAGTGCAACTAAGATCTTAGCATGATATGGATATGGAAAGCTATGATATGGTGCAAGATGATTAGAATAAAATGAAGATTATGCTAGTATGATATGTTATCCTAACATGATAATGCTATGATAATACTAAGTTACGATAAAGAAGCTAGCATGCTATGATAATGCTATTATACTATGCTAACATGATATGATATGATAACATGATAATTCTAATACTAGAATGCTCCTAAATGCTTAAGTTTGAAAAGAGAGGCAAATGAGACTCCTTGATAACCTGCACACAAGAAAATAGCATAACTTGGATGCAAAAACCTGGGATGATGATAATGAAGGAAATGAGATCTTTTTATAGAAGAAATGGGGAGTTGGATGATTAAGATTGAGTAATCTTAACAAGGGTTAGGATTGAATGATCTTAAATCCATGTGACACTTTCAACCCAATCCCATGTTGACAAGTGTCACCATGAGGAGGATTGAGAGGAGAGATAAGGAGCATTAAATGCTTGAGGGGACATGATGGTTACCCTAGGGGGTTGGGTTAGGGTTAGGTTAATGGATATTCCTTTTATCCAAGGGATAAATGAATGTGCAAGGGTTAAATGGTTACCTTAGTCAAAAAAATAAATTCTTTGAAGAGACCCATGAGTTAAAAGGATGGTTGAGTTAGAGGAAAGTCTCTAACCAAAGGTCAAAGGTGAGTTAACCATAAATGGTTATATAAGAGCCTTTAATTATTTGGAAGACTTTAGAGGTTAACCATTTGAAGACATAAAGCCTTTCATGCTTATTGAAGACTTTGGAGGTTTTTGAGAAGTGACTTCCTTTTATTTAAGAATGTGACAATGATTAGGATAGGATTAGGCTAAATTGGAAGTGATTAGAAGAATCTAGAAGGGGTTTAGGCATACAAGTGGATTTTGTAGGAGAATGTAAGTGGGAGGAATTTTGGGATTTTTAATTAAAATATCATTAATTTCAATTAATGGTGTAATTTGCATTTGGATAGATATTTAAATAAATATTAATTCATTTAAATGTGAATGTGAATTTTGGATTTTATTTGAATAAATCTTAATTTATTTAAATGAGAAAAAAGGGGGATAAAGCATTAAATGCTTGAAGACTTTGAGGGAAACCATTAAATTTGAAGACTTTAAGGGAAACCATTAAAGGCTTGAGAAGACTCTTAGAAGGAAGTCATTAAAGGTTTGAAGACTTTAAGGGAAGCCATTAAAGGTTTCAAGTGGGTGAGGATAAATAGGATTTTAAATAAATTATTTATTTATTTAAAAAGTGGTGCAACTTGCATTTGTAGGAAAATGCAAGTGGGTGGAGGATAAAGGTGATTTAAATAAATGTTAATTTATTTAAATGTGAGAGATGGGATTTTGGGGGATTTAAATAAATATGAGAGAAGATTTAATTAAACAAATATGATTTATTTATTTAATTAATGGTCTGAATTTGGTTAAGTGAATTAAATCAAATAAATTGAATAATTTATTTAATAAATAGGAGAAGAGGGTTGGGATGAATTAATTAAATATTAATTTAATTAATAGTTGAAAAAGGATGAAAGATTAATTAAATGTGAATTTAATTAATAGTTGGATGAATAATAATTAAACAAATATAAAATTCATTTAATTAGGTGGACAGAAATAGGTGTCTACATTTTTCCCCTCTTTGAAGTGATGTGTGTGCACACGTTGATTCAAAGAAAAATCGCCCGATATGTTGCCAAAATTTTTGATATGATGCCCCAAATATTGATTTGGATATTGATATTGATTGTTGGATTTGATATGATAATGATGCGATGATGATGCCCCCTCGAGAGATGAATCGAAAAGTTATGAATTTTCAGGATTTGGATAATTGATTCATTTCCCAATTAAATACTTGATGTTGTTGATTAACTTGATATGATCTCCCAAGAAAATGTCAATTTCTTGAGTGCGTTGATGCATTCGCTCAATTAGATGATTGATAAAATTGATTGGATTGAGTGGATTGAGTTCAAGTTTGGTTTCAGGGAGGATACATCATGTGTAAGTCAAAGATAGATGATTGCATCTGGTTTCAGGAAAGATACATCATGTATAAGACAAAGATAGTTCAAAACGTCTGGTTTCAGGAAGGATACATCCTGTATAAGACAAAGATATATGATTGTGTCTGGTTTCAGGAAGGATACATCATATATAAGACAAAGATAGATGATCGTTTCTGGTTTCAGGAAGGATACATCTTGTATAAGACAAAGATAGATGATTGTGTCTGGTTTCAGGAAGGATACATCCTATATAAGACAAAGATAGATGATCATGTCTAGTTTCAGGAAGGATACATCTTGTATAAGACAAAGATAAATGATCATGATTGCATCACTGATAGGATAGGTTTTTTTTACCACCGACTTGAATATTTATTTAACTCCAGGTTTTGAATTTTGTATGGCTTTTCCCTTGATAGGATTATTTCGATGAACCTTCCAATTGATAAGATTTATTGATTTAACTCTAAGTTTGATGATTGTATGGCTTTTCCCTTGATAGGACAAATGTGATAAGAGTTTATGATCGAAACTCACGAATGATAGCATGACTTATGTCACTGATACGATAGGCTAAGATGATCCCTTCTGATTGATAAGAGTTTATGATCAAAACTCTTGAATGATAGTGTGAATTTCATCACTGATAGGTGCTTAAAGAGATTGATTAAGATGCCATGTGAGTGGATAGGATAATTGATTGATTGATTTGATCGATTGATAGATAATTGACATTTTGTTGATATAACGTTGTAGGCATATTTAGATGTGTTGATGTTGGTGCATCTTGGGAGAGTAACAGGGTGATTTGATGCACTTATGTATGATGATGTGTAACTAATATGCAATGATGATGTGCATGTGCATGTGCAGATGATATGTATAGTGAAATACAGATGTGTTGTTGATATGATGATGCTCTTTAACATGATTTTGAATGCTTTAAATGATCTGATAATGCAACTTAATGCACTTTAAATGATATGATAATGCAACTAAATGCACTTTAAATGATATGATAATGCAACTAAATGTACTTTAAAATGATATGAAAATGAAATGAAGTGTACCCTCTAAGATAGTCATCCTTTTGATCAAATTTGCATTGGTTCCTTTTTATCATCATTGAGCCTTTGATATGTTGAAAGCTAATACAACAAGCATGATATATTTGAACCATGATGACCTAAGTATAACTTGCATGATTTTTGATATTGTAATATGACACAAGCGTTGAGGTATAATTGAACCAAGACGACCAAAGTGTTGCTTGCGTAAAATAGACAAGAGTTAACCTTAGTCCAATACGAATCTGAAATGTCTTTAGTGATATGTTACCCAATCATGTTGTAAGAGAAATTCGTATAGTAGAAGGCTTCACTCCCAAATAGTAGATAAAGAAAACATCACATTCCTCCCTTGCTTCTCTAGTCTTTGAGACATCCTTGAGTTGCTTAGGAGATATGATAAGCAAAAATATCAACAACCATAAGTAAACATGCATGCTATCTAAAAATGTAATCTTGTCAAAATAAAACATCTGGAAAATAGACCTTTTGTCCAATTCAAATCAGTTCAATTCCTTGATGTCTAGCCATCTTGCATTGTTGTGGTCATTGTTGGTTGTTCTAATCTTTGTTGTCTTGCTATGGGTTTGGTCTAATGGCTAAAACCCTCAAGGTGAAATGCTACTAGCAAGGTCAGGATTTTGCCCCTTGTTGTTGATACTACTTCGATATGGATATTTACACTGATTACCAAGCCATGCTGGGATATGATCGAGATAACTAATTCAAATATTCAAGGACAGTGACTACGGTAAGTATGTTTGGGATAACGCTATGTGTATAAGTGTTTTGCAGTGGCTATGGGCTTAGATCAAATGGAGCCAAAGATATGATACAAATACTGATAGATAGAGGAGCTGCTCTATCAAAAATAGTTCTTATCGCCAGGTTTTCACCACTTGTTTTTATTGCACTTTTTGATTTCTTTTTCTTTTTCTTTTTTTTTTCTTTTTTTACATTTTTCTCAAATTTTTTATTTTTTTGTCTCACAAGGTGCCTGTTTGCCAGGTTTTTACCCTAGTGGTGATTTTTTTTACTTTTTTGCTTGATCCATGCATTGGACGACTCAAGTGTAGAATTTCTTCAGATGGATGTTGTTGGTTGGTTTGTCAAGCACTTCTCCATCTAAAGTTAATAACTGATATGCTCCTAATCCATAAGCTGATATGATGACAAAGGGTCCCAACCAATTAGGTTCAAATTTCCCTTATTTTCCCGATCTTGCTGATTTCAGGGATTTTCTTTTAAGACTAGATCACCAATTTGAATGCCATTGGTATGACCTTGTGATTGTAACTTTGACACATTCATTGTTGATATGCCTTGAGATGATCAAAGGCACGTTGTCGACATTCATCTAGCAGCTCTAGCTCTTGTAGCCTATTGACTCTATACTCTTCATCTGGAGTGAGGCCTTTTAATGATGCCCTGAGTGATGGAATTTCTACCTCAATAGGTAGGACAGCTTCTGATCCATACACCAATGAATGTGGTGTAGCTCATGTGGGTGTGTGGATACTTGTTTTGTATGCCTAAAGTGCAGGTTTAAGCTAGACATGCCAATCTTTACCGGCATCATTCAGTGTCTTCTTGAGGATCTTCAGGATTGTTTTGTTTGAGGCCTCTACTTGGCCATTCCCTTGTGGATAATATGGTGTGGAAAAATGATGTTGTATATGGAATTGCTCACAAATCTCTTGTACATCCTAATTCTTGAAAGGTCATCCATTATCTATGATAATAGAACTAGGAATGACATAACGACAGATGAGGTAGTTCAAGATGAAGGACGGTATCTTCTTGTTGGCAACTGTAGTCAATGGGACTGCCTCAATCCACTTTTTGAAGTACTCAGTGGTTGTGATGATAAACTTGTGTCCATTTGATGAGGAAGGATGAATCTTTCCTACTAGGTTGAGTCCCCATTGATAGAAAGGCCATGATGTCGTGAATGGTTGCAACTCCTGTGCCAGTACATGTATGAGATTGCCATGAATTTGGCACTTAGGGCATTTCCTAGCAAGCTGATAGGACTCTTTCTCCATCGTCGACCAATAATATCCCATCCTTAGAAGTTTATTGGCAAGAGTAGGACCACTTGAATGTGTGCCACAAATACCTTCATGAAGCTCATGTAAGGTAGAGTCAGAATCATTACGATTGAGGCATCTAAGAAGAGTACCATCAAGACCTTGGCGATAAAGTGTGTCAGCAATTAAGGTATAATGGTGGCTTGTCGTATAAAGCTTTGTTTTTTGTTATGAGATAGGTCTGGTGGGAGGGTGTTGTCTTTGAGATAGGCATAGATCTTTTTGTATAAGGGGGAATCAGATTCATTTAGGGCACAGATGATTTGGGATGTTGAATTGTCATAGGTCAGGGAAAACAATTGCTCCACCAAGAATTCATAGAGATTTTGTTTATCTAAAATTTGTAGAACCGAGGTGATAGTGGCCATTGCATCAGCAGCTCTATTGTCTAGCCTTGGAATCTACTCAAAGGTGATGTGTACAAACTACTTTTTGAAATCATCCACCATGTGTTTGTAGGGAATGATCTTATCATATTTTTTTTGATAATCATCATTGATCTAATTGATAACTAATTGAGAGTCTCCATAGACTTTCAATTATGTGATTCTTCATTCTACGGCTATTTCGATACCAGTCACCTGGGCTTTGTACTCGACAATATTATTGGTGCAAGGGAACATCAATATGTAGGATCTTGGAATCGTATGTCCTTCTGGATTAACAAATAGGATGTCAGCACTTAATCCATGTTGTGTATAGGATCCATCAAAGTATAGGGTCCATTTCTTGGGTGTGATAGTGAGCACATCCGTATCTGGAAATTCCACCTATAGTGGGTGTTGGTCTGGGAGTGGTGCTTCTGCCAGTTGATCTACAGTTGCTTGTCCTTTGATAGCCTATAGTTCCATGTACTGAATGTCTAACTCACTTACAATCACAACCCATTTTGCTAACCTCCCTGTGAGAGCAACTTTACTAAGTAGATATTTTAGTGGGTCAATCTTTGCTACCAATTTGATCATGTGGGCCAGCATGTAGTGGCAAAAGTTTTGAGAAGTGAACACTACTACTAAACAAACCTTTTCAATGAATGTATAGTTAAGTTCATATCCATTCAAAGTCATGTTGATGTAATAGATAGCCCCTTATTTGCCTGCTAGATCTTATTCTGCTAGAAGTGCCCCGAGTGACACTTCGATTGTTGATATATAGAGGATGAGTGGCTTTCCCGCTATTGGTGGTACCAAAATTGGTGGATTCATCAGATATTGTTTGAGTTGGTAGAATGATTCTGAACATTTGTATTCCCATCTGAAAGGTACATTCTTATGAAGCAGATGGTTGAATGGGAGATTTATCGGCTAATTGAGGAGTGAATCGTTTGATGGATTGTAGCCTACCTTGAAGAGATCGTAGTTGGCTAATATTTTTAGGAGGTGGCATCTCCATGATAGCTTGAACTTTTGCGAGATCCACCTTGATGTCTTTTTCTGAGACTATGTATCCCAAAAAAAATTTGGACGTTACCCCGAAGACACACTTCTTAGGGTTTAATCTGACATTGAATTGTTCCAGTCTTTGAAAGATTTTATCCAGGATGTCTAGGTGTTTCACTCTTGTAAATTATTTAACTAGAAAATCATTCATATAATCCTCCACAAAAGTATGCATCATGTCGTGGAAGATTATTGTCATTGCTCTCTGATAGGTTGCACCAGCATTTTTCAAGCCAAAAGGCATGACGTTCCATTAGTATGTACCCCACAGACATGTGAATGCAATTTTATCTTTATCTTTAGGAGCTATCTTGATTTGGTTGTAGCTAGGAAAACTATCCATGAAGGATAGCATTCCATGCCCGGTTGTTAGATCAACAATGGTGTTGATGCTTGGTAAAGTAAAGTCATCCTTTGGACAAGCCTTGTTGAGATCTCTGAAGTCTGTACAAATCTTGATGCTTTTATCTGGTTTAGAAACTGGCACAATGTTAGAGATCCATTTTGCATAATCAATGGGTCGGATGAATCCTACATCAAGTAACTTCTTTAGCTCTACTTTTACCAATATGGCCACATGTGGGTTCATCTTCTTTAATTTTTGTTTGACAGGTTTAGCTCTAGGAGTGATGAGCAAGTGATGCATGATGAGATTTGGATCTACCCCTGGCATGTCTGCATAAGACCAAGAAAATTTGATTTTCTTCTCCTTGAAGAATTTGAAAAATTCTAGTTTTTCTTTTTCTATTAGTGATTCCGCCAGATGTATGGTTCTTGCTACTGCTTCAATGCCAATATTAATTGATTAAGTTGGCTCAATCAAAATTGTTGATCTTTCTTGATATTGTTCAGGAAGAGTGTCAAGTCTCTCATCCTTGAGTGCCTCAAAGAGGTTTTCACCATCTAATATGTCCTTTGTTTTTATGTTTTTGCGATCTAATGTTATCATTGGATGGTTTTCACCATTAGATCGATTGTTTATTTTGCTCATTTTGCATCTGAGAGACTTGGCACTCCCCTGATTGCATATATCATTATGTGATTCGCTGGTAGAGCATGTTTCCTGGTTAACAGAGAAAAGGTATTGAACAATGGCCTCATTGTTTTGGAATATGGGTATATCATTGTACTTAGGTTTTCCCAATCTATGAGGTCAGGATATATGAGAGGTAGGGAGTCATTTGGCAGGTCAAGGTCTGCCACTGTGAGAGTCATGATAGAGATATTGACATAGTTTTCCGTAGCATGGGTGAGGTCTATAATAGCCTCAAGGTTTTTGATGGTACTCTCATCGATGTTGCCTCTTTCGTATTGACATTGATTGTTCTTACTAGCCTCATAGATATGTTGTGGGCTGAATTCAAATGATCTAGATATCAAGCCTTGTCCCTCATAAGGAATGGGTGTGTATGCATGGATTGTATACACCTCAATATCCTCAGTAATTTTAGAACAAGTGTCCCAATCATACTCATCAAAATCTATTTCAGAATTGCTATCCTAGGTGACTCCACTAAATTTGACAGGTATGTTATAGGGTGAGAAAAGGTCACTGATGATTGACATAAGTTTGGAAATTTGTTCTGATTCAGGATTGGTGCTTTCTTATACTCTTTTAATTTGTTCATACACAGTCTCCCCTCTTTCAGTAGTAATCTTCTTGGGTTGTGGCTCGCATTCAGTTTGATCGAGTGCTTGTACATGATTTACTTTTTTATAATAAGCCTCCTCCCTTTGGATAGCAAGTTATCCTTGTTGTCTCTCATTTTATTCATGCTCTTGTTCTTTCTTTTTCTTTTATGTTGTGTGGTGTAGCACCTCTTGCCATGAGTCTTTGTTATGCATCACCTTTTCTTTCCATTGGGAATTTTTATGGTGATCTTTTTTTTGCATAGGTTGAATATTTTGGCCATATCCAAGTCTTGATTTGTCTTTTGCAAGTTGTGAATGGGGTTGTATGGGTTCTAGGATGCCTTCTTAATGCTTGCCAATAGGTCCTTTTCCTTTGTATCCTATGTGTTGCATGATTTTGAACCCATTTCCATACTATTATGTGGGAATGACTACTTCTAGGGCAGCATCTCTTACTTCTTCCTCATCCTTGTATAGCCAACTAAGGATGTCCTTGTCTTTTGATTCTTCTTCCAGTGTGCCCATTTGGATAAATTTACCATCAAACTTCTTGATGGGTCGTGTCGCTTGATTTCTTGATGTGGAAGGTTGTCCATGAGACCTTGGTGAAGTTGGCAACTTAGATAGACACAGGGGTTCAAAAGAGTACTCCCCCATACCTTGGTCCTTTATCTTAATCTTTTTCTCAAAATTCATGGATAGGGACTTGAGTTTTTCTTGATGGTTAGACGATAAGGAATCTTGGGCCTCCCTGTAGTGTGGAACCAGAACATGTTGAGTTTCCCCCATAGCATTGTAGTACTGAAAAGGATTAGTATCTGCTGATATTGAAATCTATTGTTCGTTGTATGGGAACTTGAGACATTGATGGTACGTGGAAGGTACCAATCCAAGGACGAACCAAGAGTATGTTGTATGTTAAGTCTATGTCTAATACTTGGCACAATGTGTCTCTTTGCACAGGTCCTACTTAAATGGGTAGTACCACTATTCCTTTAGATGACCTTTCTTCATCATCATAGTCATTGATAGTGATCTACTTTTTAGGGTCAATAGCTTACTTAGAGAAGCCCAATGCATGGATAAGATTTATGGTACATATATTGAGACTAGTTCTTCCATCTATTAGTACTCTTTTCACCTGATGTTTATAGACTAGGACTTCGATATGGAGCGGGGTGTTGTGTGGATGACTCAAGGAGACGTCATCATGTCCTGAAAAGGACAAGTTATGTCACACTGTCATATGGGCCACCATGGCTTGGAGCCTATTGATATTCAAATTGTTTGGAATGGTTGTTTTGACAAGAGACTTCTCCAAGATATCCTTATGCTTTGGTGAAAGTTTGAGCAACTCGAGTATTGATATCTGAGTGGGTGTCCTTTGTACTTGGTCGACCAAGTTATATTGGGTCTTGGGGATAGTCTTTGCTATGAATGTGTTCCCTTTCAAGACAAATTTATGAGCCCTCATTGTTACATTTACCGATGCATGTTCTTGTTTATCTTTGATCTTTATGACATTTATTTGATTGTCATATGTCGATATGTGATTTATGGTGTTTTTGTATATGTGATTGATGTGGGCTCCTTTGTTATTGTTTGATGTTGATGCTCCTCCTTTTTCGTAATTAGGAAAAGGATTTTTGAAATCCTCATGACCACCATTGGTTTTATGTCCATCAACTATTATGTCTCCCTTTTCAATCATATCTTGAACTAGATTTTTCAACCTCATGCAATTGTTTGTTATATGCCCCTTGTTTCGATGATAATCACAATAATGCAAGTCATTCCACCATGGTGGTTTGACTTGGGGTTCAAAGTTGCTTATGACTGATAATCTTATTTTCCAATAGTTCTTGAAATTCAGATTCCATGGTTTGTCTCAATGGTGTATATGTTCTTTGATGTGGATGTGGAGTGTTAGCATTGCCCCCTTGGTTATTGTTGTTCCCCTGATTGTTGTTGTTATTAGCTCAGTAGTTGTTGTTTCCTTGGTTATTGTTGTTGTTATCATTTGACGTTGATGCTCCTTGGTTGGTAGTGTGTTGATAATTGTTAGTGCCTAGATTGGTACTTCTTTGATCATTGTTGGATGTTGTGTTACCTAATAAAGTTAACACTAGTTGTTTAGACTTTACATTATTGGCATCAACTACCCCATCGTTAACAACATTTTTGTTTCTAGTCCAAAATTTGGACTTGTGTGAGTTGTTTTTTATTATATTGATTGCTATAGGAGTTATTGCTTGACAAACTAACACCTTCCTTGAAGAAATTTAAGGTCCCTTTCTTGATGGAGGCTTCCTCTACTTGGATGCCATTTTCAATCAGCTTTACAAAAGTAGGTAGACATTGTAGTTTGAGTTGATAACTCATTTCACTATTCAAATTGTCTATGAAGATCTCCATATTTTCCTTTTCAGGTACATCGCGTGGGTACCTTGAGACCATACGTCTCCATCATTGTAATAAGACCATGAATGTTTCATTGATTTTGCTTCGTGTTGCATATATCAAGCATAGTGATCTCATGTTGGATATTGTAGGAGTATTGTGTAATGAATTTATTCACCAACTCATCGAATGATCTAATGGGAGGTGTGAGTTTTGACAACCACTCCATTGTTTTCCCTCCCAAACTTCTTGGGAATAGCCTCATCATGTATGTATCAGTATGAGAAAACTCCAAGCTCATAGTACAGAATTCCCTGACATGATCACGGGGATCACTCTTACCATCATATTTACCATACTTTGGTATATTTGAATTTGACGGGAAAGGTATCATGTTTAGCCTCCTGTCAAAAGGGTAAGGACAAATATCCTCCAAATAATACCTCATTGTAGACCCTTGTTGCATATCTGGCATTTTTTGTTGGAGTGCTTGGATTTGTTGCGTAATGTTAGCTAAGGGAGCATTTTCTTCATTGGACCTTCGATGACAAGCATCTCCTTGTTCACTAACATTGTCATAATTACGGGTATCATCTCAATTGCGGGTGTTGTCTTGATCATGTGTGTCTTCTCCTCTCAGATGTTCTTGATTTTGAGTAATTGTGTAGGTCCTTTCCCTTGTTCATGAGATTCTTTCATCAGTATTCCTTAAACTTCCTATGTAAAAATCTTCAGGAATCTCAACTCCTTTACTAGTTAACATGAGGAGATATTTTTGTTTATGTGTCTATAAGCCTTTCCATGAGTTTTTGGAAAGTGGCATTCTCTTGACATTGTTGGTCAAGCCCCTTGGTGATCTCTTCTTCTTCCATGTTTGTATTAAAAGGATTGGACCCCATTTGACTCGTACTTGATTTTAGTTGTGGATCCTTTCCTTTGTTTTTCAGAGATCGAGTGATAGTAGGCATCAATAGATTTCCATAGTAGTGAATTCCTCCTCTTCTAACGAGGTTCTTGGTGGGGTTGGTAGTTCAAGCCAATCTTCATGGTAGGTGATACAATTTCTTGGAAAAAAAAGCAGGATTGATCCTTCCCCCACTTTTAAGGCATTGATTGAATGTTGTTTTCTGAATGTAAGCTCTACTTCTCAAAGGTTCTTTTTCAAACTCATTAGACTTTCCTTGGAGAAATAATTGCATATGATGGAAGAAAATATGATGTGATTTAAAGATTTGATAGTTGATGTAGAGAAAATCATTCCTCTTCATAAGTGCCTTAGGATTAGGTTGTCTCTTCTTCAACTTAGTCTTTTGACGAAGGCTTCTTATTCTCAAAATTCAGGGAGTAGTCATACAAAATGATCAATGTTGATTTTGATGGTTGGTATGGATACATTATTTCGGATACTCAAGCTTACTTGTCAAGTAGAGGTTTAGTTTGATGCAACCCCATGACAAAGAGTGTCAAATGATATGAGTAAAGTTTCACGATGTAGAAACTTAATTTGGCAACTTGAGAACCTAACTTGGTATTGTTTTGATAAGTGTTACCTATTTTTTCTACAAGCTCAATATGCCTTAGAAGGAGAAACAAGTGCTAAGTATGAAAATAATACATGTTTTTGTCTAACTTGTTTGCTTCATGTGCAGATATAGGAAAGGTAAAATATAGCATGTGGGTTAAAATGTGGCTCCCATGAGGGTTGAGCCCAGCATGCTGATGGAGATGAATGTTACAAAGATAGATTGATCACATAAATGTTCATGCTCCATTGCAAAATTCATTTTTGAATTTGGAGAGGCTCAGAAACCTTCAGGTAAAAGCAAACTGTAGGGGTCGCGTGACAAAGGAAAGGCCCAAGAAGGACCATTTATCCCACATTGGCCATGCGAAGGAAATTTATCGCTTTTATATGCAAGGCCACATATATCCTTAGTGTCAAAGCTTACAGGCTTTTGACAAGGAGCAGTTCAGTGTTGGTGGGCCTCCCGCATGCACATGCATCTCAAAGCAGCCAAATTTTGTAGTGAAAGGGCAAATTAATAGGTGAGCAAGTTGCAAAGGATCGAACGGTCATCGCTATACTGCTATGCAAAAGTTCTCGACTGTTAATCACTATGACTTAACGACTGGTGAGGTGACATCCAGGTGGAAGTTGAAGTGGTGCCCGGGTGGATCATGTAGCAAAACAAAGGCATGCCACGTGGAGACACCATGGCATAAGAGACATCCGCTTAGAGAGACTAAAGATTGAGCAGATTCAGGTAGATCAACAGTGATCAAGAAATATCTGATGGCTGTCGCTATGTCGCAATAGGAAGATAATCGCCAAATACTCCCCGCAACTTGGCAACAAAGAACATGTCCAAAAGGGAAAGTTAAAGCTTGAGCAAATCGATGAGATCAATGGTAGATCAAGGAAGATCGGACGATGGAGTGACATTATGGGGATATCCATGACTACCATTGTACCGCGGTTGTGAAGTGCCCGAAATGAATACCCTCGCGATAGGTGGCAGGTAAGGTGGTGTCGAGGTGGACTCTGAGCGTATCACAAGGTGACACATGGTGACATGCCTCGTGACAGGTGGCATGTCATCAAGGTGAATGTTGAACAAACCTTGGCTGTGATAGATCTATAAATGGTTTCATCGAATGCATTGATTTCATCGAAATAATAGGTATCGATGAAACTACAGTTTCGATGAGACATAAAAACTGATTGCCAAGGGAGGTAGTTTCACCAAAAGATTGATGCCAAACAAAACAAAGTAAAATGGTGGGCTCGGTGGTGCTGAGGTGGTGGATGAGGCCATGCTCAGGTGGCAAACTGAAGATTGACATGTGGCATGGATGCTTAGAGAGACTAAAGACCAAGCAGATCAGGAAAGACCAAGCAGCTTAGGAAAGATCAACGGTAGTCCAAAATATCTAACGACCATTGCTATACCGCTATAGAAAGAAGCTCACCAGTTATCATAGTGACTTGGCGACAAAGCACGTGCAGAAAAGGTGAGTGGATAAGAGGTTAAAGATTGAGCAGTTTGAGGATAGATCAACGGACGTCACTATACCGCATGATGAAGATGCTCACTAGTTATCTCATGCGACTTGGTGACTGGCAAGGTAGAAGTTGAGGTGGCCATCCAGGTGAGCTCAGAATGAATGAGGATGTGCCACGTGGTAGAGAGAAGATGAAGAACCAAGTCAGACCAAGTCCAGATGGCAGACAAAGTGGACCCACGAGAAAATCAGAGGCTGACACGTGGCAAAATTCTACAGATGAGCGGATGTCTATATTTTTTAAATCAACTTTGAATCAGTTCAAATCGGCTCAATGGTTCAAAGTTCATTATCATCGCTCATTCCCATGGGCCTAGGATGAAGAGAGCAACAGGAGAGATAAAAGCAAAAAGCAGAGTGGTTAAAAGCCGAATGGGTTCCTGAAGATCTGAGGGTTGTCACTATACTGCAATGAAAAGGTGCATAAAGGTTAATCCTTGCAACATAGCGACAAGCCATCAGCAGTCCCGATGGTTTTTGTTATGTGCTGATGGTTAATGCAGATGGCGAAATCAAATGGTCAGGTAACCGGTAGCGTCTAGGTGAACTCAGTGCGAAATGGCGTGAAGTTGTGTTCAGTTTGGCTACTCGTTTTTGCAGTTTTGGAAGAGTTTCTCTCTCAGTTAAGCCCCCTAATTTTGAGGAAAAGCTTAGAATTGATGACAACTGGTCCATCTTGGAGCCAAAAATTCAGTTTTTTGAATTTTTTGCAAGCTTTGGAATAACTGTTTGTTTTTCACTCTTTTGTTAGGAGTCTTGGAGTTTTGAGAGTTTGGGAGTTTTGAGATTGTGTAGAAGAAGATACTCAGGCTCCCGTAACTCATTTTTATGAGTTTTTCCAGATTTCTAATGTAGAAAGTTCCTTGTTTTCAATAAAGAAGTTGAGTTCCTCCTTAAATTCTTTGGTCTAAGTGTTATGATTATAAGCATTTTGATTAAAATTCTATGATTATTTTGTAGAATCCTTCATTTTATCTTAGTTTCTTCAGATGCTTAGGGTTGAGGTACATGTTATAGTGCAGGTCTCTGATTGTGTATGTGATTCTAAACATTGAGTGTATGTTCTTTTGAGGATGTGTTCAAATCCCTGATGTTATCACTGTTTTGATTTCTAATAAAAGACACATCAAATAGACACTTTATTCAAAGGTCATCAACAATATCATAGCCCACTAGTCTCGATACTCTGTCAGCTCAAACAGCATTGTCACCCCTTAGAGGGTGCCCGTTTTTTTGCCTTTTTCTAGAAATTAACCCAAAGTGAATTGCTTCACAATTGGGTAGTTATCTTGGGAGATATATGGTGAGTAATCTTGGGGGAAGATTCTTTCCCACCCTTGCACTATGATATTGCCAATGTATGGCAACTGACTTGGCACCAAGTTTCTATTTCTATGGTTAGTAATAAGGATTTTGTTCGAAGATATCCTTTGAAGTCGCGCAAGCGCAATTGAGGCCTATAGCCTAACAAAGTATCAAATAAGATGTAGTCATGCAAGCGTGATTGATACCTCAAGGCCCTACAAAGTGCTTGATATGAGATAACTCAAATATGCTTTGTCCCCCAAGATTTTCATCTCAAAAGGTGTTTTGATTATAGTGAGTTAGATTACTTGGCTTTAGTCATACTCACTTAGGTTGTACCCTTCTCACTAGCCCCCTCAAGGCTTTGGGAAGGTGGGCCCTCTAAAGAATGTAAAATGTTGAAGTAAAAGAAAGCATAAAAGAGTGGGTTTGTCTTTTTGATCACGCAATTAAGGGGAGAGCATATGCCTACCACTTTCGAGACATAGAATTCAAGCATTCTTTTTATCCTTTCAAAGCAATGATTTTCTATCCTCTATTTAACAAGCATGGTGTTCTTTTTAATCCCACATAGAAATTTGTTTTTAAACTTGCAATAAATCCTCGTCAACAAAATTAAATTGTGTGGTCAACAAAAGTAAATCATTTTCTAAAACAAAGGGGTGGCTTGTTATTTTTAACTTGCAATAATAAGGATTGATTGTTCTTTTTGTCATGCCTGTGAAGTGTGATACATGCAGCTACAACACAAACACTCAATAGATCATTACAAGCATGGTTAGCAAATAAGAATCAAATGAAATATGAACCATGACAAAGCGACCTGTCACCTCCTAAGAGATGCGAGTATGGATTTTCTCTCAGATCTGGATAAGCAATCCCAGTGACTTGACTACACCTAGATGGAGGATTTGAAATGATAATGATATGCAAAGATGAGATTGATTATGCTAGATTGATCCAAGAGACTAATTAAGCTAATGATATGCATGATTAAGCTATGATGATGATGTAATTAAGATAGAAAAGAAATTGATTAAGCTACATGATTCAACAATTATGCTAGAAAATGATCAAATTAAGCTAAATCTAAGATGCAGTTGCCTAGAATAACAATTCTCAAATGATATGCTAGAATGGATATGCCTATAGTAACAATGCCTAAATTGATAATGAGATTGGATGCTTTGTGCTCCAAAATGGGGGATATTTATAGGATTTCCAAGGCTAGGGGTGAGGTGGCAGGAATCAACGGTCAAGATTGAGTCTGAAGATATCAAGGGTGAAATTGGAGGAGGTTGGAGAAGAGATTGGAGGAAGGGACACTTGTCATCTCTGTGGTAACAAGTGTTAAGGAGCCTTTCTCATGAGAGGGTAAGTGTCCAATAAAGGAGACATGTGGCCAAAGTGCCATGTGTCTCAAGGGAAGAATATCCACACCATAGGAGGTTAGGATAAGGAGGTTACAAGTTAAGAGGCATGTGAGTAATTTGAATTTAAAAATTCAAATAATAGGAAAAGACTAATTAATTTTCAATAACTCATAAATTGATTTGTTTTAATTAATGAGGAGATTAGAAGAAATGAATTTAAATGGAGAGAGGATTTGAATTAATTAATAAAAGGGGACTATTGAAATGAACCTATTAAATAAATCCTTAGATTTATTAATAAGTAGATGAAAGGGAGAATTTAATCAAAGTGCCTAATGAATTCAATTAAATTAGAAAGGGGGATTAATTAAATAATTAATTGTTTAATTAATTATCTTCAGACCATTTTTAGGTGTATACATTTTGCCCCTCTTTTTGTTAGGAACCAGAAGGCACCTAAGAGGGGGGGGTCAGTTGTCTATGAATTTCAACCAAATACAACTTAATTAAACTTGATACTAAATACCAGTAAACCAAACTTATTGCCAGTTAACGGACTAATAGTTAATATCAATATCGGTGAAGCTTAAATCATGAAACAGAAAGAGAAACAATATCCACAACACATAACACGGAGATTTTAATGTGGAAACCCTGTAAGGGGAAAAATCATGGTGGGAAACCTTACCCACAATCAAATGATACTATTGCAGATAGTATGTGTATACAAATGGGGTCTGCACATGCAGAAAGGCCAACTGCCTAGAGCACACTGCTCAAAATAGCATCTTCAATGTTGGATTCAGTACCAATTAAGCTCTGATAATCACCTTCAAACCTTCTTTGAACCTTCTCTATGGTCTACTCATATGATCTTTAATATTCGCACATACCATGTTACAATACCATAACCTTGCATACCATATCTCTCCTTACATATCACAAATGAGATCTTACATATATACAAAACCTAAGACCAAATATGTAGGTCAGCTCACTAAGAATATTACAATTAAAATCAATTACAAACAAGTCTAGATGTGATGCATCATGTCATCTTAATACATTTACAACAATATCCAAACAATAAATCATCTCCATAGTGTGTTGTGCTGATTTGGAATAGATAATGCATATCAGTCCACAACCTAGACCAATCTGTCGGTAACAGCAAATATGTCAACCTGATTAGACCATTAACCAAAACACCAAAACCAAGTATCCAAACCATGTCTTTGACATAATCAAGTGATCTCCAGATGATAACAAGCCATCATCAGTGTTGAACCATATAACCTGTCAGTGGACAATATACCGATGACTGTGCATAAGTCACTGACCTTGCCGGTGAACACAATGTGTCGGTTCAACAGTAAACCAATATAACCATATTGCAAAATCAACAATGTAGATCTCCAGAGGGATAAGTATTGACATCAATGACAAAACTACTGCAACACATCCATAATAACAACAATCTCCCCCTTTGGCATTGATGGCAACACTAGATGGAAAAACATCTAAGTGCCAAAACAGAATGCCAAAATCCAAAAACCAACAATCTCCAAAATAGATCAATACCAAAAATCAAAATCAAAATGCAGAGAGTATATATCTCTCCCTCAATGAATAATGTCTCCAAAGAATAATCTCTCCCCCTAGGATAATGTTTTTCCATAGATCTCTCTCCTCCTTTGACATCAAATAACAAAGCAAATAAATACCAAAACATATAACCAGCTAATATGACCAATTAATATAACCAACTACTCCCCCTATGAAGCATCTTTCCTTCATCAAAGTCAGAAAAAGGTTTCTCTGTTAGTTTATGTTGGTTTGATGCCAATCTTCAACTGTCTAAGTCTCTACTAGTGGGGATATTACCCCAAGCTACTCTCTGAGATATTCAAAAGTTTCCTTAGGTAAAGGCTTAGTAAAGATGTCTGCAATCTTCTCTTTAGTATTCACATAAACCAATCTTACTTCTTTTGCTTCAACATTCTCTTTCAGAAAGTTATATTTGATAGAAACATGTTTAGTCATAGAGTGAAATACCGAATTCTTTGATATATCAATTGATGTTGAGTTATCACAATAAATGATTATAGGTTCTTTGCATTTTACCTTTATGTCCTTCAAAATTTTCTTTATTCCTAATACCTGAGTACAATTAGTTGTTGCTGCAACATATTATGATTTTGTTGTTGATAATGATGTACAACTCTGCTTCTTGCTCAACCATGAAATTAATCTGCTACCAAGAAAGAATGCACCGCCAGTGGTACTCTCTCTTTCATCTACATCTCTTGCCCAATTTGCATCAGTGCATGCACATAAATCAAATTTTTTATCTTTAGGATACCATAAACCAAGATTTGTTGTGCCTTGCAGATATTGGAAAATCATTTTTACTATTGATTCATGATTTTCTTTAGGATTACTCTGAAATCTTGAAACAATACATACCGCATTCATTATAAAAGGTCTTGTTTGTGTTAAATACAGTAAACCTCCAATCATAGATTTGTATCTTGTTATATTAACAGGAGTTGAATCATCCTTCAATGTCAATTTATCAGTTGTAGTCATAGGAGTACTTACCGGTTTAGAGTTTTCCATACCAAATTTCTTCAATAGTTCCTTCAAGTATTTTGTTTGACATATGAATATACCTTTATCAGTTTGTGAAATTTGCAATCCTAAAAGAATTTTATCTCCCCAATCATAGACATTTCAAATTCTTCCTGCATCTTGTTAGCAAAGTCTTTACACATTCCATCTTCTCCAAAAATGATATCATCAACAAAAACTTCAATAACCAAGATGTCATCATTAGTCACTTTGAAATATAATTTGTTGTCTGCATTACCTTTAGTGTAACCAAGTTTCAAAATATATTTGTCCAATCTAGCATACCAAGCTCTAGGAGCTTGCTTCAATCCATACAAAACTTTCCTTAATCTACAAACCATATCCTTAACATTTGTCAATGAAAATCCATTAGGTTGTTCAATGTAAACTTCTTCTTCAAGATATCCTTTCAGAAATGCACATTTTACATCCATCTGATATACTTTATAGTTCTTATGAGCTACAAATGCAAGAAATAATTTGACTGCTTCACTTGTAGCTACCGGTGCAAAGGTTTCATTATAATCAATTCCCTCTTTCTATGAATATCGTTTACACACTAATCTTGCTTTGTTCCTGATTACCTTACCATCTTCATTAAATTTATTTATGAATACCCATTTAGTTCCAATTACATTTTGTCTTTAGTCCGGCGAACTAATGTCCATATATTGTTCTTTTCAATTTGTTCTAGTTCATCTTACATTGCTTTAATCCAATGTTCATCTTGACAAGCTTCAATAATAGATGCCAGTTCAATTTGAGAAATTAAGCATACCCCTTCATTTATCAGTCTTCCTCTTGTCATAACACCTTGATACTTATTCTCAATTATCTGATTTTTTGAGTGATTCAGTCTTACATCCCTAGGTTTGTTCGCATGTTGTTGTTCTTCAGTCACTATGGAATTCTCTGATGATGTCGGTGGACTGGATCCACATTCTGTATTGGTGCACTCTGTATAGGTTCATTTATGATCATCTCAACTGTTGGTTTAGAATCTACAGACCTTGAATTTCCTCTAAAGTGTTCATCTATCTTCACATTAGCACTCTCAATGATTTTCTGCAATCTTTTATTAAAACATCTATATGCCTTGCTCTTAGATGAATAACCAAGAAATATTCCTTCATCACTTCTAGGATCAAATTTACCAACATACTCATCTCTCCTAATATAGCATTTTCTTCCAAAAATTCTGAAGTATTTAAGAGTAGGAGTATTACCAAACCATAGTTCATAAGGGGTCTTACCGGTTTCACCTTTGATGTGAACTCTGTTAAAAGTGTAAACCATTGTATTCACTACTTCTCTCCAGTACACATGAGGTAGATTTGCTTCCAATATCATGCTTCTAGTTGCTTCCAGAATGGTTATGTTCTTCCTTTCCACAATCCCATTCTGCTGAGGTGTCCGGGGTGCTGATAGTTGTCTTTTGATTCCATTCACTTCATAGAATGTATTAAATTCCTTAGATGTAAATTCACCTCCTTGATCAGATCTCAAACATTTCATTTTCTTACCGGTTTCATTCTCTACCATTGCCTTGAATAGTTTGAATTTTCCAAAAGATTCTGATTTCTCCCTGAGAAAAGTAACCCAGCACATTCTAGAATAATCATCAATAATTAGCATAAAGTATCTATCTCCCTGTAGACTTCTTGTTCTTACCAGACCACACAAGTTGATATGGATTAAATCAAGAACACTATTGGATTTCTCAGAAATACTCTTAAAGGTTGTTCTAACTTGCTTTCCCATTTAACATTCCTTACATACCAGATTATAAGGTTTCACAATCTTAGGTAAATCCCTTACTGCCTTAGTTGAACTGATCTTTACAATGCAATCAAAATATACATGATAAAGTCTCTTATGCCATAACCAACTTTCATCAATATGTGCAATAAAGCATGTCATATCACTGTTGTTCAAATGAAATATATTACCTTTAGCCTGATTACTGGTTGCAATCTCAAATCTAGTTTTGTTCATGATTTTGCATTTACCATTCTTGAATTGTAACTGAAATCCCTTTTCAACTAATTGACCAACACTCAAAATATTATGCTTCAAACCTTCAACATAATAAACATTTTCAGTATTGTGCTTACCATCCAAAGATATTGTGTCTTTTCCTTTGATTGAACAAGCTTTATCATTGCCAAATCTTACTAGACCTCCACTATATTCTTGAAAAGATAAGAATTTACTTTTATCACCAGTCATATGATGTGAACATCCAAAATCTATGATCCATTCATCATTTTCCTCAATTTTAGTTGTCAGGGCCTTTTCTACTGGTGGAACAGTAGGTTTCAGTTGATCTTCTTTTATTGCAACAAAATCCCATCCATTGTCTGTCGATTCTTCATAAGAATCATTAGTAACTCCTTCATCAGCATAGTAACAATATTTGTCTTTGTTCTTCTTAAATCTATATCTCTGATATTCAGGGTTAGGCTTGTATGTTCTTTTAGCTTCCTCTCTCAATCTTGCATGTCTATCAGGACATCTAGATGCCATATAACCAACTTTATTGCAATTAAAACATTTAAATGGTGCTTTACCATCATGCTTACTTCCAACTGGACCTTTAGGCATTTTCCTTTCAAATAGTGCTTCAAGTTCTTCCAGTTCTTCATTTTCCCTTCTAATATCTTCAAGTTCTCTTGCATACAGTGCTTTACAATCAGATTTGTCAGATGATGACGATGATGATGATGATGCTCTGAAGGCTAAATCTATCTTAATTGTAGCAACAGGACCAAATTCCTCAAGCTCAAATGTTGAAAATTTTCCAACCAAGGTATCTCAAGATACTAATGTATTAGCCATTGTTCTCAACTCATTAATAACAGTTACTTTCATTTTTTATGTCGATGGAAATGCTCTTAAAACTTTAGAAACAATTTCATCTTCACTTAAGGATCCTCCACAATATTGTATTCCTAGAACAATTTCATTAACTCTTTCCATAAAAGAAGAAATTCTTTCATCTTCTTCCATTTTCAAAATTTCATACTTGACCCAGAAACATTCCAATTTTACAATTTTGACAGTGGTATCTCCTTCATTCAATGTCTCCAATTTATCCCAAATAACTTTAGGAGTAAATCGGTCTGATAATCCCATGATTTGTTGATCAGATAATGCGCTCAAAAGTGCTTCTCTTGCTTTGCAATCATTTTCTTGATCTTTACCCAATGTTGGTCGATTAGGTTGATTCGATGTAGGACCAACATAGTCATTCTTTGTAACTTCCCATATGTCTCTTCCAATGCAATTCAGATGTGTCTACATTCTGATCTTCCATATACCATAGTTAGTTCCATCAAGTTTAGGACTGTCCTTCCTGAAAATTTTAGTTGCCATAGGATCTCCTCAAGCTGTTAGGCTTCTGCAAAAAGAGGACTTAGCTCTAATACCAATTGTTAAGAACTGGAAGGCAACTGAGAGGGGGGGTGAATCAGTTGTCTATGAATTTCAACCAAATACAACTTAATTAAGCTTGATACTAAATACCGGTAAACCAAACTTATTGTCAGTTAACAAAATAATAGTTAATATCAATACCGGTGAAGCTTAAAGCATGAAACAGAAAGAGAAACAATATCCACAACACATTACATAGAGATTTTAATGTGGAAACCCTGTAAGGGGAAAAAACATGGTGGGAAACCTTACCCGTAATCAGATGATACTACTATAGATAGTATGTGTATACAAATGGGGTCTGCACATGCAAAAAGGCCAACTGCCTAGAGCACACTGCTAAAATGGGAGTCCCAATGACTACAATGGGATGGTTAAATTCTAGAATAATTTACTGCTCAAAATAGCATCTCCAATGTTGGATTCAGTGTTGGTTAAGCTCTGATAACCACCTTCAAACCTTCCTTGAACCTTCACAATGGTCTGCTCATATGATCTTCAATATTCACATATACCATGTTACAGTACCATAACCTTAGATACCATATCTCTCCTTAAATCTCACAAATTAGATCTTACATATATACAAAACATAAGACCAAATGTGTAGGTCGGCTCACTAAGAATATTACAATTAAAATCAATTACAAACAAGTCTAGATGTGATGCATCATGTCGGCTTAATACATTTACAACAATATCCAAACAATAAATCATCTCCATAACGTGTCGTGCTAATCTGGAATAGATGATGCATATCGGTCCATAACCTAGATGAATCTATCGGTAACAACAAATATGACAACCCAATTAGACCATTAACCAAAACACCAAAACCAAGTATCCAAACCATGTCTTCGACATAATCAAGTGATCTCCAGATGATAAAAAGTCATCATCAGTGTCGGTGAACCATATAACCTATCGGTGGACAATATATCAGTGACTATGCATAAGTCACTGACCTTGCTGGTGAACACAATGTGTCGATTCAACAGTAAACCAACATAACCATAGTGCCAAATCAACAATGTAGATCTCCAGAAGAATAAGTGTTAACATAAATGACAAAACTAATGCAGCACATCCATAATACCAACACTTTGAAGCGAGGTGTGATGATGCGTTGATTCAAATAATAATCTCATTTTGATGATGATATTGGTTTGATAAGATGCCCCAGCTGTTGATTGATAAATTGTGATATGATGAAGCCCCCTCGGGAGATCAATTGAGATAATTGACCTTTGGAGTGTGATTTTTTTGCGAAATAGATATCCTGATTAGAAATAATTTGATTTCTGCAACTATGGTTGATGAAAGTGTGAGTTCTACTATCATGATGATGTGGTTCTTGATTATTGATAAATCTTGATTGATTAGATTGATAAGATCGAGATTCAGTCTGGTTTCAGGAATGACACCTCTTGTATAAGACAAAGATGATCAAAGTGTCTGGTTTCAGGAATGATATATCCTGTATAAGACTTGATCAGAACGTCTGGTTCCAGGAAACATACATCTTGTATAAGACATGATAGAATAGATGTAGAGGTGGTCGATTGATAGAATTGATGAGGTTGATTGGATAAAGAACTAACAGCTTGTTGATATCAAGTTGCAGGAAGATTCAGATATGCTGATGTTGGTTTTGCTGAGGGGGGAACATAAGATTTTTGTTAGGTTGATAATATTTGGAGAGAGATGAGTCATCAGTCTAATTGCGTATACACTTATGATGATACCTTGATGATTTTTGTGATAGATTTAACCTTGAATAAAATGAGAATGCGGTATTCCATGCAAGAATGAAATGCAAGCTAAATGCAAAGCTATGACTGGACCAGTCACTGGGTTATTGTGTTTTCTCATCATTGAGCTTTTTAAAATGTGGGAGTGAGTGCAAACATCGATGGTATAATTAAACCATGATGAGATGAGCACTATTTTCTTGGATTTTGATATGGAAAGTTAGCACAAGCATCGAGGTATAATTGAACCAAGATGACCTGAGTGTTGCTTGCGTAAAATAGGCAGTATCAACCATTTCAATACGCAAATCAGGAATGTCTTCGATGATACTCCGATGACCATGTCCTCAGACAAATTTTCACATATTAATGATTAATTTACAGATAGCGGACAAGAAAAATATCATGTTTCTTCCTTGTTCCTCTAGTCAGAGATATCCCGGAGTCACTTAGAAATCATGATAACAAAAATCAAGATAGAAAAGTTGAACAATCATGCTAAAATCATTATCCAAAAGATATAATCCATTGAAAAGTGTGTTATGTGCTTGTATGGATATGAACAGTGCTGATGGAAAAGAATGCAAGTGGAAGGATGCATGAACTAATAGATGGAAGAGATAGCGGACAGATAGCGCCTGTTTTCCAAGTTTTTACCGTCTTCTTTTATTGCACTTTTTTTCATATTTGATTTTTTTTTTTATTTTCTGCTTTTTCACTGTTTTTAGATTTTTCTACTTTTTTAGACATAAAACCTCTTCAGATGCATGTTATTGATGGGTTCCTTGAGGTTATCCCTGTCCTGTGTTGATAGCTGATATGCTCCTAACCCAAATACTGTTGTGACCACAAATGGACCTAACCAGTTTTGTTCAAACTTCTCTTTCTTTTCTCGATCTAACTGGTTGCATGGATTTTCTTTGAATACTAGTTCCCTAACTTGAAATGTTCTCGGTTTGACCTTATGATTATAACTGTGGCATATTCTTTGCTGATATACCTTTAAATGATCAAAGGCATTTTGTCTTCATTCATGGATCAATTCTAACTCCTGCAATCTAGATACTTGTTGTTCATCTGGGATAAGACCTTTTAATGATACTCGTAGAGAAGGTATCTCTATTTCTATTGGTAGTATTTCTTTTGATCCATAAACAAGAGAGAAAGGTGTGGCACCTATTGGTGTGAGGATACTAGTATGGTAGACCCATAGAGCAAGGTTCAATTGAATATTCCAATCTCTACCAGCATCATTCACTGTCTTTTTGAGGATTTTCATAATGGTTTTGTTTGATGCTTCTGCTTGCCCATTTCCTTGGGGATAGTAGGGTGTGTAAAATCTGTGTTGGATCTTGAATTTCTCACATAGTTCTTGGACATCCTGATTCTTGAATGGTTGCCCATTATCAATGATAATGGTCATGGGTATTCCATAGCGACAGATGATGTAGTTCAATATAAATGCAGCAATTTGTTTTCCTATGATATTGATGAGAGGTATTGTCTCAATCCATTTTGTGAAATATTTTGTAGCTACAAGGATAAATTTGTGACCATTACATGAAGAAGGATTTATCTTTCCTACTAGATCAAGACCCCATTGGCAGAAAGGCCAAGATGTTGCCAAAGCATGAAGTTCTTATGCTAGTGCATGAATCAAATTTCCATGGATCTGGCATTGTTTGCATGTTTTAGCTATCTAAAAAGAATCTCGTTCCATAGTTGGCCAATAATAGCCCAAGCGTATAAGTTTTTTTGAAAGGGTAAGACCACTTGAATGAGTTCCACAAATGTCTTTATGGACTTCATTTAAGGCCTTCTCAGATTCTTCTTGTTCGAGACATCTTAAAAGAGTACCGTCTAGACCTCGTTTAAAAAGGGTATCTGTGACAAGAGTAGAATGGGAGGATTGGCGAATAAAGTTTCTCTTTTGGTTCTTTGATAAATCAGGAGGTAGGGTGTTATCTTTTAGGTATGTTTAAGTTTGGCAATAATGAGAGGAATCATGCCCAACAAGGTGACATATAGTTTGGGAATCAGGACAATTATGAGCAGGGTAAAACAACTCTTACACCAGGAATTCATAACGTTGTTGATTTTCCTGTGTCTGAAGGAGAGAAGAAAGTGTTGTCATGGCATCTGTTGCTTTGTTGTCATTCCTTGGAATTCGTTGAAAAGTTATTTCTAGAAAGTATTTCTTGCTATCATCAATCTTTTTATAAGGCATTAACATTTCATCCTTTGTTTGATAATCATCATTGATTTGATTGATGATGAGTTGAGAGTCTCCAAAGACTTGAAGTTGTGTAACCATTCTATAGCCATTTTGATACCTGTAACCAAAGCTTCATATTTTGTTGTATTTTTGGTACATGGAAAGATTAATTTGTATGCTTTCAGAATTGTATGACCTTATGGTGTGATGAATATGATACCTGATCCTGATCCATGTCGTGTATATGAACCATCAAAGTATAATTGCCATGTTTTTGTTGTGACTGTTAGGATATCAGCATCGGGAAACTCAATCTGTAAAGGATAGTCATCTTGAAGTGGTGCCTCTGCTAGTTGGCCTGCAATGACTTGCCCCTTGATAGCTTTTCTATCTACATACTCAATATCAAACTCACTCAGGATCATGATCCATTTTGCTAGTCGTCCTGTTAATGTTGCCTTGCTGAGTAAATACTTCAATGGATCGATTTTACCTATCAACTTGATGGAGTGAGATAGTAGATAGTGTCTTAATTTTTGAGAAGCAAAAACTACCACCAAGCATTCTTTTTCTGTTGGAGAATAGTTGATCTCATGTCCCACTAATGTTTTGTTGACGTAGTAGATGGCTCGTTCTTTTTCTTCATTATCCTATTGTGCAAGCAGAACTCCTAATGATACTTCGGTGGTCGATACATAGAGTAACAACGGCTTTCTTGGAATTGGTGACATTAGGATAGGTGGTTGCAAAAGAAATGCCTTGATCTTGTTGAATGCATCCTCACATTGATGGTCCCACTTGAAATGAATATTTTTGTGCAATCTAGATGATTAAATGGTTGACATTTATCTGCCAGTTGAGCATCAAATCTTCTGATTCACACTAGTCTTCCTTAGAGTGATCTAAGTTGACTGATATTCTTGGGTGATGCCATTTCCATGATTACTTTGACCTTAGCTGGATCTACTTCGATGCCTCTAGCTAAAACAATGTATCCCAATAGCTTGCCTGAAGTGACACCAAAGGCACATTTCTTAGGATTTAGTCGTAGCTTATATTGTTCTAACCTGTCAAAGATCTTTTCTAGTATTCTTATGTGGTCTTCTATGTTGTATGATTTGGCCAAGATATCATCCACATAATCTTCCATGAATGTATGCATCGTGTTATGGAATATCATTGTCATAGCTCTCTGATATGTAGCACCTGCGTTCTTTATTCCAAAAGGCATGACGTTCCAGCAGAAAGTACCCCATGGACATGTGAAAGTTGTCTTTTCTTGATCTTCAGGTGCTATTTTAATCTAATTGCATCTAGAGAAACCATCTATTAGAGAAAACATGGAGTGTCCAGCAGTTAAATCTACAATGATGTCAATGTTAGGCAAAGGAAAGTCGTCCTTTGGACATGCATTATTAAGATCTTTGAAGTTTGTGCATACTCTGATACTTTTATCTGGTTTGGAAATAGGAACGATGTTGGATACCCATTGAGGATAAGCTATAGTTCTAATGAATCCGACATCCAATAATTTCTTTAATTCTGTTTTGACTAGAAGAGCAATATGTTGATGCATTTTCCTTAATTTCTATTTAATTGGTTTGGCTCTTGGACTGACATTTAAGTGATGCATAATAAGCTCTGGATCCAACCCCAGCATGTCTATGTTGGTATTTTTGTATGGTTTTGTCATTGATGTCAACACCTACTAAAACACTAGCACTTTGGAGATCCAGCAGCATTCACCGCCAAGCAAGTAACTATTGCACAGTTACTGGTATATGGTTCACCGACAGGATATTATGATCAGCATGGAACACTATGGAAATGATTAATTATTGTTGTAAATGCATTAAGCTAACATGTTCAATCGGTTATTGCATCGGATATTATATTATTTGTAAAATGTTTTTATTGTAATATCTTGTAGAGCCGACCTACTAAAATTGGTCTTAGGTTATGGTATAAAGGTAAGTTCTTATTTGTAAGATCAAGTGTGGAATGCAAAAAAGAATTGTGTGAAGGTATATGCGAGATTAAGCAGTGCAATACATGCAGACATCAATTGAAGGTGAAGCTAGGTTTTTGTGAAAGCATATCAGCATTACACAGGTACTGAATCCAGCATATGAAGATGCTATTTTGTGCAATACATTCTTATTGGATTTAACCATCCAACTGTAGTCAGTGTGACTTCCATTTTGTGATTGAGCAGTGAGCTCTAGGTTGTTGGCCTTTCTGCATGTGCAGACCCCATTTATGTACACTTACTATCTGCAGTAGTATCATCTGATTGTGGGTAAGGTTTCCCATCGTGGTTTTTCCCCTTATAGGGTTTCCATGTACAAATATTGGTGTCATGTGTTGTGGATGACTTTGTGTTTATGTTTCATGCATTAATCTTTACCGGTATAGCAATTAACTATTAAAACTATCTACCGGCATACTTAACTGGTTTACCGGTATTAAGCATTAAGTTGGTTAAGTTGTTTTTGGTTTGAATTTATTTGACAACTAATTCACCCCCCCCCCCTCTTAGTTGTCTTCAGGACCTAACAGTCTGCATATGACCAGAAAAAATTGATTTGTTGTCGTTTGAAGAATTTCATATATTGTTGCATTTCTTCTTCTGATAGAGAAGTTGTTGGATGTAGGATCTTTGGTTGCTCTATTGTCCCAGTGTTAATTGCCTCTATTGGTTCAATCAAAATGGATGACCTTTCTTGATAGTGTGCAGGTAAAGTGTCAAATCTCCCATCTTCCGGTGCCTTGAGGAGGTTTTCACTATTAGATGTGTCCTTTCTTTTTACTTTTTCCTGATCTAATGTTGCCAAGAAATGGTTTTCAACATTAGACCTGATATTATTTTCTTTATTTTTATTTTTGTGACTAGGAGATTTGGCACCCACTTGATTGGAAGATGTGTTGCTGAAATTCCTGGTGAAAGTTGTTGCGGGTTTGATTGCATTAAGATATATATATTTCTATGGATATGGCATGTTTGAAAGGTATCAATGGTAGTATGTCCTTCATTTTCCCACTCAATAAGTTTGGGGTAGATTAGAGGTAAGGGGTCCTCAGGTTGAGATGTTTCGAGGGTATCAAGGGTCATGATAGTTATGTCAAAGTTATCGATATGTATGTCTATGTCTAGAATGGTACTCTCATCGGAATGACCTCGCACAAGGGGTTCTTGATCGTCCTCGATTAATTCCAAGTCAGCCGAATGTGATTCTAATTCAAGTGGGCTAATTCCTAACGTTTTCCCTACATACGTGTGAACTAAATCAACTCCTACATCTTCTCCAAAGCAATTTTCTTCAACCGATTCCTCAGAGTGATAGGAATCCCATTCCATTCATTAGAATCTGTCTCACTTGCACCTTACAATCTATAGATTTGTTCATATAGTATTTGATTTGTTTCTTCAACTTTTCTTGCTATATCTTTTCTTCTTTCATATTCAAACTCTGCTGGGCTGAGATTGAGTTTTGTCAACCTTGCTATGAGGTCTCCTTGATTAGTACTAGGTTCATGCTTATTTTGATTTAGATTTAAGGTTGCTTGGGAGGTGATTTTAGTTTTTTTTTCCTATTGATTTGAAGCTTGCTTCTTTTGCCATTTCATGTTTTCTTGTGCTTGTTGCTTAGTTGATGTTTCCTCTCTTTCAATTGCCAGTTGTTCTTGTCTGTTTTCATATTCCTCTTGTTGTTGGCTAAAAGATGTGTCTTCTAGTATAGTAACTTGTCCATACCCTAAGCATGCTTTTTCTGTAGCCTGCTAAGTATGAGGTTGGATAGGTTCTGATATACCTTCTTTTCTTTTTCCTATAGGACCTATTCCAATGTATCCCATTTTTTGGAGAATGTTAAATCATTTTCCATACTTTTCTGTAGGTATGCGAACATTGTTGATCTTTTGTTGGACTTCTTCATCCTTGTATAGCCATTGTAGTACATCTTTGTCTTTTGTTTCCTCAGATAAGGTCCCAGCACTAACAAATGCTCCATCAAATATCGGAAGATGTTTCACAATTGGTTGTTGTTTAGAGTTTGATGGTTTTCCAAAGGATTTAGGAGAAAGTGGTAATTGTGATATTGAATATTCTCCATTCCCTCGATCTCTTAGCTGCATTTGTTTTTCCATACTTGACAAAATTGAGGTAAATGATTTTTCTTTAGATTGTGTATTCGAAGATGATGCCTCCCTATTATGAGGAAAAATGACTTCTTGAACTGGTTTGAAATTACTACAGTACTGAAATGGATTTGAATCTATCAAGATCATGAATTCCTGCTCGTTGTAGGGAAACTTTAGGCACTTATGATATGTTGATGGACAGCTTGTATATCATGTATCTAGGGTCTTCCCAAGAGTATGTTGTATGATAAGTCCAATTCTAGAACTTGGCATGTTGTGTCTTTCTGTAAAGGTCCCACTCTGATGGGTAACATCATAATTCCTTTAGAGGAACGCTCTTCTTCATTATAGGCTTTGATGGTGATCTTTTTTCGAGGATCAACTGCATCTTCTGAATAACCTAGATCATGGACAAGACTCAAAGAGAAAATATTTAAGCCAGCTCCTCCATCTATTAGGACATGTTTAACTCGCGTCTTATGAATGATGACTTCAATATGCAAGGGAGCATTATGGGGATGTTGCAAGGACATGTCATCTTCTTCAGTGAATGATAAGCAGTGAGGGGTTGTGAGGTGTCCCACCATGGTTTGGAATTGATCTATATCCATATCTTTAGACAATGTTGTGTCTACTAATGCTAATTCAAGAATTTATTTGTGTGCAGGTGAAAGCTTAAAAATTTCTAAGATGGATATTTGCACGGGCATTTTCTGCTATTGCTCCACTAGATTATATTGTTTTGTAGTGGATGACATGTTAGTGGTAGGACCCGGCAAAACAACTTTAGCTTTGCTTCTTGTGATAGCATGAGCAGGTTCTTGATTTTTCTTTTCTTTAACTACAATTACATTTACCACATTATCATATGTATGAGCGTAGTTTACCTTTTCTTTACCCTTACCATTATTTGTTGTTGATGATTCACCCTTCTCATAGTTTGGAAGCGGAGTTTTAAAAGTTGTATGAGATTCGTTTGTCATATGTCCATTCACAGTTATTACTTCATTATCAATCAAATCTTGGATGACATGTTTCAACCGCTGACAATTATTTGTGTGATGCGCCTTGTTTCGTTGTAAATCACAATAATGATTATCATTCCACCAAGTGGGTTTTACTTGAGGTTTGTAGTTCCTTCCTTCTGGCAAGGTAATCAATTTGTTTGTGAGAAGTGTCTTTAGTGCTGACCCAAGGGGTTCACCAATGTTTGTAAATTGCCTTCAAAAGAAATTTTTGATAGTTGCTTTTTGGTGATTGTTGTTTTGTTGAGTCGCTGCTGAGTGACTGGATAAATTAAAAATCGGTTGTTTTGGTTTCACATTGTTGTTATCCACTATCCCGTCATTGACGATATTACAGTTTCTTTTTCAAAACTTTGGTTTATCATTGTTGTTGTTGTTAGTGTTGTTAGGACGGTGAACTCCTTCTTTGTATATTTTCAACTCACCCTTCTTTATCATGGCTTCCTCCATTCTGATTCCATTATCAATCATCTTTCCAAAACTTTGATGTCCTTACATTTTTAGATGATAACTCATTTGATCATTTAGGTTGTCGATGAATATGTCCATTTTTTCATACTCTGGCACTATACGAGGATATTGTGAAGCTAACTGTCTCCATCTCTATAAAAATGTCATGAAAGGTTATCCACTCCTTTGTTTGGAATTACATAGGTCTAGCATTGTTACTTCATTTTGTATGTTGTAAGAGTATTGTGAAACAAACTTATCCTCCAATTCTAAGAATGATCTAATTCCAGGTGGAAGTTTGGAGAACCATTCCATAGCTAGTCCAGTTAAGCTTTTCGGAAATAATCTCATCAAGTAGGTATCCTCATGTGCAAACTCCATATTCATTGTTCAAAATTCTCGTATATGATCTTGGCGGTCAGTGCTTCCATTATATTTTTCATATCCAGGAGTTCACAACCTATAGGAAATGGTATCATGTTTAGATTTTTGTTGAATGGATAAGGACGGATTTCTTGAAGTGAGTATCTTCTAACATTTCCTCTCTGTATATCTTGAATTTGTGTTTGCAGTGTTTGTATTTGTTGTGTGAAAGTTGTGATAGGATTATCAACATGATTTGTTCTTGTATAACCATGATTTTGCATTCTAGGAGGATCTTGATCTCTTCTTGTGTCATCTCTACCCCTTCTTGTATCCTCATTGGATTGAATACTATTTAGAATTTCTATATCATCCCTTTTGGGAATGTAAGTTTCCTCATTGGTTCTAGTGTTACAAGGAATTGACGTGTCATTAATTTTGAGACCAAAAATATCCTCATATTATTCGTTATTAAGGGGAGGGGGGTCACTTCTCTTTTGTGTCAATTTGTTCACATCAAAATCTTGGGAGATTGTAGCACCAAATTTTGCTAACATTAGGAAATATTTTTCTTTCTCCCTCCAATATTTTCTCCAAAAATTTATCGAATTGCGGATCTTTTTTGATGTCTCTGATATGTTGTTTTGTTATTTCCTCTTCAACTTGTATTTCATCTTCGTGTTCCATGTTTCTATAATCTTTAGTTATTTCTATTGTTTTGATTTCCGTCTTTGCAATCTTTCATTTTTGCACTCTAGTTAAAACGGGCATACACGTGTGTTAGATATTGTGCTAGGATTCGATTGTCCAAAAGTTGTTTCAATAGGTGATCAATTGTCAATGTAAATGTGATAGAGGGATATGACACAAAAAGATGATTCAAGTGTTTTAAAAGTTTGAAAGTTTTTCGATCTTCAGTTTTGGAGTGAAATGATGATGATTTTGATAAAAACCAATTCCAATAGGAAAGATATATCCTACGATGTGGGACAAGGCTATCCTAACCAAATGTTGTAGTTTCGTGATAGAGGATGATAGATCCTAATGAGAAACTATGTTTTGAGTGATCAGTTTATCAAAGAGGGTGATAATGCACTTTGAGATGTTTAGATCTTGAACTTGTTGAAGGTGAATACTTGAAAATCTTGAGGTGTCTATTTCTAAAGTCTAATTTGACAGATGATAACATGACCAAGCAAACCAAGAAGACAATCTAAGCAAAGAATGATAGATAACAGGTGTTTATGCTTACTATAAACTAACCAAGCAAATATGACAGATCTGAAAAAGAGATGCAAGAAGATAGTTCTAGACAGACAGAGACATAAATTTGTACGATAGATTATACAGCCCCAAAAGACAATTTAGATAGGCTCATATGACAAACCAAAAATCTCAAATGACAGAAGACATAAACTCATACACAGAACCATATGACAAAAGATGACACAAAATTCTCTGCTAAGATGACTCGTACAACAATTCTCACTGAACTGGATGATAAACTAGATGCTTCGTACAACAAACTAACAAACTCATACAACAGAGGACAAAATAGAGACAAAAACTTTGTTTGGATAGATTTTTGATTAATGAAGTTTGATGTTTTGCTTCTGTTTTCCAGTTTTTTAGACGTCTCATTTTTTGTTTTAGGGACGAAGACACAAAAAACACATGATATGATAAGTGACCTCAAGCACAGTACGCTACCTAAGGAAGTTGGCTGAGAGAGAAAACCTTTTCTTGCAAACTTAGGTACACACCCAATAGCTAATCAGAATACGGTCACTGATTCTCACGCAATGCATTCTCAACGTCGTATTATCCGACTCCAAATGCTAATGGGGGCATGATATGGCAAGTGTCTTGGGAGAGTTACTATCTCTCTTGCACAAAGATTATCCCCCTTTTGGAGGTGAATCGAGTAGCTTCTAATTTTAATCAAAACTAGTAAGGGATTCATTCGGAACGTCGGGGTATAAACTCAATTAAGAGGTCTCCCAGCCTTGAAAACCAAGGTTTGATATACCCGAAGGTACGGAGGAGAGCTATTCTTGAGCACTGTTGTTGACTTGATTTTCATCAAATCACGTTTATTTTATAGTGGGCTGGAGTACTTGGCATTAGTCATTCCCACTTGGGTCGTTCCCCTCTCACCGGCCTTAATGGCTTTGGCCTTATAGGCTCCTCGGGAGGGCAGGCCCACTAAAAGATATGCACTATTGAAAGAAAAAACATGAGTCTGGTTTCTTTATCACCTAAGAAAGGTGAGAGAATACTCACCTTTCATCAAAACACATAAGACATGTTTGTTCATTTCCTTTAGCAAAAACAAGTGTGCCTAGAAAACCTAAAGAAGACACAAAGTTTGGTTGAGTCCTCCTAGGCAACCTGCAAAACAGATATGTTAGTAGTCATGGTGTTTGAATGAAATGAAGCATTGACAAGTGTAATCTTCGATAATCATCCTACAGAAACCAATTAGGCTACCAAAAAACTCACAAACAGACTAGGGTTAGCATTAGTAATAATTAAATTGAAGCATGAAAACCCTAAAATGCAATCTGTTTTGAAAATACAGAAGCAGAATTTTGTATGACAATTCTCACTTGATCGTACGACAATTCTCACCTACTCATATGAGGGCACAAAGGATCTCGTACGAGATAGAAATGGAACTCGTATGAAATTCTGAATCAGACCCAGCAAGAAACCTACTAGATTGAAAATTTGATGATTTTAAGAGGCCAAAAATCTCATTTTTGGCCCCACGGTGGGTGCCAAAATGTCATGCCTATGAAGTGTGATACCTACAGCTGCAACACAAACACTCAATAGATCATTACAAGTATGGTTAGAAAATAAGAAGCAGATGAAAGATGAACCATGACAAAGCGACCTAACGCCTCCTAAGAGATGCAAGTATGGATTTTCTCTCAGATCTGGATAAGCAATCCCAGTGACTTGACTACACCTAGATGGAGGATTTGAAATGATAATGATATGCAAAGATGAGATTTATTATGCTAGATTAATCCAAGAGAATAATTAAGCTAATGATATGCATGATTAAGCTATGATGATGATGCAATTAAGCTAGAAAAGAAATTGATTAAGCTACATGATTCAACAATTATGCTAGAAAATGATCAAATTAAGCTAAATCTAAGATGCAATTGCCTATAATAATAATGCTCAAATGAAATGCTAGAATGGATATGCCTATAGTAACAATTCCTAAATTGATAATGGGATCGGATGCTTTTTACTCCAAAATGGGGGATATTTATAGGATTTCCAAGGCCAGGGGTGAGGTTGCAGGAATCAACAGTCAAAATTGAGTCTGAAGATATCAAGGGTGAAATTGGAGGAGGTTGGAGAAGAGGTTGGATGAAGGGACACTTGTCATCTCTCTGGTGACAAGTGTCAAGGAGCCTTGCTCATGAGAGGGCAAGTGTCCAAGAAAGGAGACATGTGGCCAAAGTGCCATGTGTCTCAAGGGAAGAATATCCACACCATAGGAGGTTAGGATGTGCAAGATAGGATAGTGTTGGTTAAGTTAGGTGGTTAGAAGTTAGTTGGCATGTGGGTAATTTGAATTTAAAAATTAAAAAAATAGGAAAAGACTAATTAATTTTCAACAACTCATAAATTGATTTGTTTTAATTAATTAGGAGATTAGAAGAAATGAATTTAAATGGAGGGAGGATTAATTAACTTGAATTAATTAATCAAAGGAGACTATTGAAATGAACCTATTAAATAAATCCTTAGATTTATTAATAAGTAGATGAAAGGGAGAATTTAATCAAATTGCCTAATGAATTCATTTAAATTAGGAAGGGTGATTAATTAAATAATTGCTTATTTAATTAATTATCTTTACAACATTTTTGGTGTATACACTTTTTACTTTTGCAAGAAAAAGAAGTGAGTTATTTTTATCCTTTGTAAAATGAAAGCTTGAATAAAAAATCTAATCTAACTCCTTTGGACCTGCAACAAACATTAGTACCTAGAAAACCCCTTTGAAAAATTAGTCAAGATTGTGGGCTTACAAGCCTAAAATTTCCAAGTTGTGTTACAAAAATTAGCTCTCTTCCTATTACAAAAGTGCTACGTTGGAGCAGGTATGCACTATTCTGTTGATTCCATGTGCTAAGAGAAGGTAAGATAGATTACATTAGAAAGGTCCACATATGCACTGGAATATCTGGGTGTGAACCAGCAGAAAATTTGTTAGAAATTTATGGGTTGCCCCACTGTGGGCGCCAAAAATGTATGCTGAAAACTGTGGAATCTACAAAACAAGACACAAACAACTCAAGCACACCAATGAAACATTATGTTAGAGATCAATGAAAAATAAAACATAAGTAAATGAAACAAAATCTCTAAGCACATCTCATTGTTCTCTATCTCCAAGGATCCTTCAAATCAAGATGGCTCTCAGCTTGGAAGAGCACTTGATCTCTAGGATGACTACCTAAAGAATGACAAATATATGATAAAAGATCTAAATGCAAGTGTAGCTAAGATCTTAGCATGATATGGTTATGAAAAGCTATGATATGGTGCAAGATGATGAGATTAAAATGAAGATTATGCTAGGATGATATGCTATCCTAACATGATAGTGCTATGATAATACTAAGTTATGATAAAGAAACTAACATGCTATGATAATGCTATTATACTATGCTAACTTGCTATGCTAACATGATATGCTATGCTAACATGATAATTCTAATACTAGAATGCTCCTAAATGCTTAAGCTTGAAAAGAGAGGCAAATGAGACTCCTTGATAACCTGCACATAAGAAAATAGCATAACCTAAATGCAAAAACCTAGGATGATGATAATGAAGGAAATGAGATCTATTTATAGAAGAAATGGGGAGTTGGATAGTTAAGATTGAGTAATCTTAACAAGGGTTAGGATTGAATGATCTTCAATCCATGTGACACTTTCAACCCAATCCCATGTTGACAAGTGTCACCATGAGGAGGCTTGAGAGGAGTGATAAGGAGCATTAAATGCTTGAGGGGACATGATGGTTACCCTAGGGGGTTGGGTTAGGGTTATGTTCATGGATATTCCTTTTATCCAAGGGATAAATGAATGTGAAAGGATTAAATGGTTACCTGAGTCAAAAAAATAAATTCTTTGAAGAGACCCATGAGTGAAAAGGATGGTTGAGTTAGAGGAAAGTCTCTAACCAAAGATCAAAGGTGAGTTAACCATAAATGGTTATGTAAGAGCCTTTAATGGTTTGGAAGACTTTAGAGGTTAACCATTTGAAGACATAAAGCCTTTAATGATTATTGAAGACTTGGGAGGTTTTTGAGAAGTGACTTACTTTTATTTAGGAATGTGGCAATGACTAGGATAGGATTAGGCTAAATTGGAAGTGATTAGAAGAATCTAGAAGGGGTTTAGGCATGCAAGTGGATTTTGTAGGAAAATGCAAGTGGGAGGAATTTTGGGATTTTAAATTAAAATAAAATCATTAATTTCAATTAAATGGTGCAATTTGCATTTGGATAGATATTTAAATAAATATTAATTTATTTAAATGTGAATGTGAATTTTAGATTTTATTTGAATAAATCTTAATTTATTTAAATGAGAAAAAGGGGGATAAAGCATTAAATGCTTGAAGACTTTGAGGGAAACCATTAATTTGAAGACTTTAAGGGAAACCATTAAAGGCTTGAGAAGACTCTTAGAAGGAAGCCATTAAAGGTTTGAAGACTTTAAGGGAAGCCATTAAAGGTTTCAAGTGGGTGAGGATAAATAGGATTTTAAATAAATTATTTATTTATTTAAAATAGTGTTGCAACTTGCATTTGTAGGAAAATGCAAGTGGGTGGAGGATAAAGGTGATTTAAATAAATGTTAATTTATTTCAATGTGAGAGATGGGATTTTGTGGGATTTAAATAAATATTTAAATGTGAAAGAAGATTTAATTAAATAAATATAATTTATTTATTTAATTAATGGTCTGAATTTGGTTAAGTGAATTAAATTAAATAAATTCAATAATTTATTTAATTAATAGGAGAAGAGGGTTGGGATGAATTAATTAAATATTAATTTAATTAATAGTTTTAAAAGGATGAAATATTAATTAAATGTGAATTTAATTAATAGTTGGATGAATAATAATTAAACAAATATAAAATTCATTTAATTAGGTGGACAAAAATAGGTGTCTACACAATGCATATTTCATATTCCTTATTCTTCCACATTGACGAGTGAAGTACACCTAGAGAGGTATGGAATAAACATAACAATCTATTTGGTTAAGTTATTGATGTAAGAGCTTTACAGCTAGAAGCAAAATTGGCATCTCTTCCTATTGATTCATTTCCTACAATTGAGGATTATTTGGTTAAGTTCAATCCTTTGAGATCTCGCTTAGTCGGTTGTGGAAAAGATAAAAAATGATAAGGAATGCATATTCTTGATTTTTTCTAAATTGATTGTTGTCTTTTCATATTTCTCTACTTCCTTTTATTCCACTATGAATTGGTTAGGTGAATCTATTGTCGTGCCTTCATTTGAGACATTTTGTAAGAGGTTGACTAGAGAACATTCAAAATTCATCAAAATGATGTTACTCCTAAGTCCCATGCTTTGGTAGCCATGCCACCTAAGGGAAAATGGAAGAAAAGAACAAGCCTAGGACAAAATCTAGTGAGACTTTCACCACCTCATCTAAAGAGGTTCATTCTAAGAAGGATAAAGCTAAACGTGCCTTTTTAAAAGGGATTGGCATAGTGACCAATTTTGTTATAAGAAGGAAATTCATGAACTCAAAAAAAATTCAAGGAGCATAATATTTTAATTCCTTCTTCATCTAGTTCAGCTTCTTCTACCCATCATGAGGACACTTCACACACTAGTTATGTAAAGGGTCGTGCATTGATTATTAATCATGTAATTAGAGACATTGGTTAGATTATTTATTCAGGTGATTCTGAACATATTGCTAGCTCATTAAATCTCATGATCCCAAAATCTCTTAGAGCTCCACATTATAATATGCTTTTGACTGCATCTAGCTAGTTTTTTCATTTTGTTGTTGTTGTTGGAGATGTTGTCTTAGGTACAAATTTGGTATCTAAAGTGCTTTGCATTCTTGAGATTGTCTATATTCTTCTTTTAGTTTATCAAATGACACAGACATACACCACAGTTCAACTCACATCCGATTCAGTGTTCGTTAGTCGTGAGATAGGAGATCTTGTTGCAGTGGGTAGGGTTGATCATAGGTCTAAGGTGTATACATTTTCCCAGTCTCAAGATAATTTTGTTCCTCGTCTTCCTTGATATCCCTCTACTAGTGTGGGGGGTAATTAAAATCCTCTTAATGATTTTTTGAATCTTTTCATGATTTCTCCTTACCTAATTCATCGAAGTTGGGAGTTGACATGGATTCCAAAATTTCAGCAGATCATGATATATTTAGTTTTTCAAAATTGTGGTTGCAAAATGGATTCATTTCAGGTGTTTTAGACTTGTTTATTCATTTTTATTCTATAGGTTTGAAGGACATTCTTGAGGGGGTAACTCTCCTCTTTGTAGATTTTACATTGGAGGTTGTTCTTGAGTTTACTCATTCCATTGTTTCTTCCTTGATTGGGGTTCTTCCTAATTTTGATGAGACATTTTCAAACACACTTGTTTATTCTTCAAAACTTTATTTTTTAGACTTCTTACTTCTTCATGGAGATGAAGTTTCATCTACATTCAACATTGGATCTCTTTCTTCCCAAGGGGATACAAGTTGTTTGTCGTCATTGGATTTTCTTTTGGCTTTAGACTTTCTTCGGTGGTTTTGATGATACTTCATTATGGGAGGTTATTCTAGTCTCTATCTTCCCCTTCATTGGAGAGGTAGTTGTATTGTATTCTTGTGATTGATGTAGTCTTTCAAGGTATTGATTTTTAGACCTCCATACATCACTTCTTCTATCACTTGTACATGATTTGATTTTTCTCTCTTTTGAAGATGATTTTTGTCCCATAGAGTTTTATCCTTTTCTTTGTTTGTGATAAATTAGTTATGCATTATTATTTGTGCATGGATACCTAATATGGCTTAGTATTCAAGACCTATAGTTCATTTTCATTTGCATACTACATCATCACTTAGGATCTTTCATTATTTTCATAATAATTCCACTCCCTAAGTTGCATATAATGAGGGTGTTAGTGTGAATGAGATTATTTCCTATCAAGTTATTAATGGGAACCTTTTCACATATGAATTTTACCTAGGTGTAAATTTAGCTTTTCTTATATCCTTGTTGGCATTTGGCATTATAACAGACAATGGGAGATTGTTGGCATTTCAATAAGGATATTGAGAAGGTTGTTGATGATTATGGATATAACTGATTAAGGATGTTTACTGTCTTAATACTATTATTTTGTCATTGATGTCAAGAAATTGATTTTCTAATTCAGTATGATGTTGCCATATCTTGAGAAATATGATTTGATGAGTATAAAGATGTCGGTAAAAGACACAGAAAGAATATGATGAATAAGGGGATGAATAAGGTATTCAATGGACAACTATTACCGAGTCAGAAAATGATGAGATCATGATGTTTAGATTGTTTTAACATCATACATATGTTGTAAATTGTAAGGTTAATACTATACTATGTTACAGAGCAAAGAACCTAGTCGGTAAACCCTAAGGTTATCACTATTGGTTAATGAAGGCAGAATGTCTATTGAGTAAAGTTTAGTATTCACCGAGTTGTTATCAAGTTGTAACCGAGCTGTACCAGAATACATTAAATGGTTACATGCGTTATTTAATGAAGGAATTTGATGAGCTGGAACTGATTAAATGATTGGTATGTCATGCATGAAGTTTGTTAAAGAATCTATGGCAAAGGAAAATCAGCATGAAGATCTACAGTGCAAATTGAACCGCATTACTCTAGCACAAGTTCCAAGAAATGTATGCAAGTTCCAAGGCAGGGTAAAACATTTTTCAGATCGAAGGATACATTGAACCTAGACATGTTTCAAGATCTGATGGCTATGATTGATCATGGGAAATGTGATCAAGGAGATTAAGCAGTTGGTGAATTGTTTACAAATAGGGAACTGTTGATAAACAATGCATGCGGGCAAATGTATGCACAAGGATGCTACATAGTGATTACCAAGCACAGAAGCTTGAAGACCTATTTTGAATAATAGAGTATAGAAGCCCAGCAAATGGACAAGATTAGTTCTATGTCTAAATTTTATTAAGCAAATGACAATCTGCTTTAGCATTTTAGATGTGAAGTTGCAGATAGAATTTTATTACTGTTATTTTGTGAAAGTGATAGAAAATCTCTTAACCGAGTGGACTTAACAGTCTTATTTGTAAAACCCTCTAGCAAGGTGACATTCTGATTGAGTGTTTGAAATCCTTTAACAAGGTCACTTCTAACAAGGTGAAGATCCTAACAGATTTGAGGGAAATCCCTTAATCGGGTCACATCTAGCAATGTGTCTGTAATCTTTAACAGGATTTGCTTTTAACCGAGCATACTCTAGAAGAGTATATTTCTTAGTGGGTCTGAAATCCCATAGTGGTTTTTCCCTATTTGGGTTTCCACGTTAAATCTGGTGTTATGAGGTTTATGATGTTTATATGCTTTTGAGTTTGCATGTTTAGCAGTTTTGGTTATATTACTGAAGTATATGTTACCAAGGTTGAATCTAATGTTTTTATGGAAGATTAAGTTTGTATGATTCACCCCCCCCCCTCTCATCTTGTTGGCTATCTGATCTGTACTTACATTAAGTATCAGAACTATCAATCCTAAGTATCACCTTCTACAAGTTAGTTAAAATGGGTTCATGTCTCATTATTTATTTTTAATCATTTAGATATTTATATTTGATTTAGGCATTTTATTATTTTGCATTGACCATTTAAATTTTGTATCAAGGGTAGTTGTCATACCTAATCACACCTTGTCTATATATTTAAGGTTCTTGTACATTGTAACATATCTTATTATCATTTTCATATCAATTGGTTATTTCTCAATATTCATGCAAGCTCATGTTGTAGCACTCTCTTGTAGAAGGTATCTTTTTTGGTTGATACTTTTAAGTCTACAGCTTCATTATGGGTTTATTAGCCTTTCAACATTTTTTTCCATCATATCCTACTATGGAGTGTAAATTAAACAAATACACAACATGGGGGTTCATTCCTCCAAAAGGGGGATGCATTTTTCAACAAAAGGTAACTACAACATATTATGAGAATTTCATTTGGAGGATTTGTTGGGAGTTTGGAAGAATCTACTTTGGGAGTTCAGTACTCTCTTTGTGTGGGACTATTCCTCTCTCCATGGGGATTATTTATCACTTTCTTTGGGGAGACACCTTTGCACATAAATATCTAAAATGGGTTTAACTTTCCATAACCCATATATTTCCCACCTAAACTATTCCTATGGGGAGTGTAGTTATAGTTAGGAATTTCATTTTCATTTTCTATTTGAGGTAAATGAGTGTTTTTTAAAAGGCTCAAACGCTTTTAAGAAGGTTAGCTCAGAAATATCATTGTATTCCAAAAAACAACTATGAAGCTACACAAGGACCAATAGAAGTGAGGGGCTACAAAAACAACTTTCAACACATAGATTGCTCAAATTATAAAAAAAAAAGCAAGTTAGTTGAGATAAAATTTACATAACATAGAGTAAATTTCATAACATGGCGCAAAAGAGACAACAATTGGGAAACTAGATACACATCTCAAATCCAAGGAGCTCCAACAAGCCTCGAACACCATTTGTGGCCCTTCCCCTCTAAAACTTTTGATGAGAATCCTTCCTAATTGCATTCTCTTGAGTAGTAGAAATTTCCTACAGATTCTTAGAGCCCTCACATCAAAAAAATGTAATTCTCTTTGCAAGGAGGGGAGGACATCATAGTCATAGTGAGTTGAAGCAAATATTTATGGGTGTTAAACAATTTTGGATGCTGAGAGGAGAGAGGGTGAATCAGCATATATTAAAACATAACCAATTTAACCATTCATTCCAATTACCACATGCAGAAGAAAAGAACTAAAAAACAAAAGAACAATCACACATGAATTCCAACATTTTATGTGGAAAACCTAATGAGATAAAAACCACAATGATAATTATCTCACTATATAAAAATAGGCTACAAAGTTTTAGTCTCAAGGCCAAGGAAGCTCACTGCTACTAATTTTTTACTTGAAAAACTAAGGCACACAACCTTAGGGAAAGATACAATGGACTTGCAAACACTAAAGATCATATGCAAGGCAAGATGCAATAGATTTGAATATAATGAATCAATATTATTGAACTACGGAGAAACGCATCCTCTAAAATATTAATTATAATTCACTCTTGTTACACATTTGAAGCTAACTTCACTACTACTCAACTACACTTGAAAACCTTTGCACTCACAAGATACACCATACAAAACTTTACATCTCACACACACAATCTGTATCTTCCTCCATATTGATTTCGTCTTTATATACCATTTGCAACCAAAGAACCATCAAGTAGGTCGACATAATTAGATGTAACATGTAGGATATAAACAATTAGCCCAAAAATAATCTTCAAGGCATTGCAAAAGGAAGAATGAAAAGTGTGAAGTATCACACCATGTTTTCACACCTTGCTAACCATCACAGATCAACTCCTATAACTCTACATGCTACCACAACGACCAGAACTACATAGGTTGGTTCCAAAAAATAGAACTGATACAAAACACCAACAAAAATTACTCAAAGCATGATGTGGACCACCAAGACTCTTGTGGGTGTACAAAACAGAATCACCTAACACCAACATAGCCAAATTATTGAGCCACGCCACCAAAATAAGTGAAGATGAAGGAATGCAATGCATTCTTGCAAACTGTCATATTGTCACTGTACAAGCTAATACTTAGACCATCACAACTTCAATTGTAGATCAAATGAGAACATAAAAAATTGGGATATATCAATCACTTTCATCTACCAACATCATATTCTAACTGCACGCAATGCAGCACAATGCAAACAATAAACCATACCTAGTCTACGAAACTTTTCACCAAGACAGACACCTTTAGCCATCTTCAACTACAAACCACAAAATACACCTCCATAGTTTTAGAAAACTCATGAGAAAACTGGATATACTATCTAAAGAAACTAAAATCAATATCCACACATATGCATGAACTCATAACCAATCTTTTGAGACTAATGTTGATCCCTAAGAAGTCTTGCACCTTAAATAAGGGCAATCTAAAAAATTCAAAAATGTGGGACCTACATGCACTCTATGAAATGATCTTTGGGATTTTTAAAGTTGGTTCTTTGTTCAGAGGAGGGAACAAAAAAGGAGACGAGGAAAAGATACATTAAGCTAAACAAAAGCGAAATGTTGAACGCAAAGCTTTTACAACACTTAAATTCCTTTTTTGTACAAGTCACAAAGAAGTTATAATTTCGTGAAGTGAGCACATCACACCACATCCCTTCATTTTTAAGAGGAGAATGTGATGCACAAAATATCATATACATAGGGCAAAGCTTCAAAATCCTCCCATGGGAAGCATCTACCAAGGCTTGATAGAAAATAGAAGGATTCTTTATGATTTTCACAATAATTAACCTTTCTTACAAGATAGTTTCCCAAGTGCATAATCTAATTCCTAATTTGAGGAAAATGGAAGAGTAAAGTCCACTACATGGACCATTATACACAAATTAATAGGAAATAGAGAATCAAAAATGAGTAAACAGCGATTGCTTCCAAATCAAAGCAACATAAACCATGCCCACTTAAGTAAAGAAAATGAGAGGCAAATAGAGACATAGTACAATGCCCTTCCTAAGAACAAACTATAAAGTGGAAAATTGGATCCTAGTGACTCCCCACATAGGAAAGAGAAAGGAAGCCACTAGGATGATTTTCACTTGGAAGGACTTAACATTCAAAAGAGGGGCTTGAATCCACTAGATCCAAATCCAAGGGAAACAAGAATGTGAATTCCAGGTGGATTGCAAGGGTTGAAGTTTGATTTACCCTGTTTTGTAAATGAGAAAGTTGACTTGTTGACTATGTAGAAAGTGTTGGCAATTTGGAGGAATTGATTATGTGTTGCATTGATGTTTTTTCATTGATGGCAACACTGGCAGTTTTGGTTGTTTACGGGTTTCTGGTTGGTTCCGGTAGAGTGGTTGGTTTATGATATTGATTGGGTATGCTTCGGTATGCTTTGGTTTGTGGTATTGGTTTGGATCTGTCATTCATGCTATTTAGATGTGTATCATGATCAGTTGGTTGGGGATTTGATGGCTTAGAGCTATCCTTTATTCTAGTAAGCCTTTTGGTCATCGATAAGGGTTTTACTGACAGAGCTTTGTTCAATATATTTTGATGCATGTGATAAGTGGTGTTGGTGAAGCTTCTAGATGGCTTTCAAGATGTTGTTGGTTATCTTGTTTGTGTTCATGTTGATCGGTGGTGTTGGATTTGGTTTATGGCAACCTATTTTGGGTCTTGTGTTATCTAGGTTTTGGACTGGTTAATGTAACGTGCTGGTGGATGATCTCAATGTGTTACCAGTGGGATTTAATGATTGGTTTACATTGTTTTTGGCCTAAGCTGACTTGGTTGAGCATTGGATTGTGGGTTTATGTTATGAATCTTTTGTATTATCTTTTAGGTGGTCAGCCTAATTGTTTACGTCCCAGGTTGGTATAAATATGATGTAAAATATCTTTGTAGATCATGTGTGGTATGGGAAATAGGATTATATGTGTGTGAATAATGTTGTAATCATATATAAAGGTTTTGGTCGATCATAAGTAATTGAATTGGGTTTGTAAGAGAGGTTTAAGGCCTCCAGTATTGAGATTAACTAGAACTGTACTCAGGCATAGGAGATGCTATACTTGTAGTTCAATCTTCATTCCAGATTGTAGTCTGATGTATTTTGTAGTAAGTGAGGCTCCTTTGAGATGAGCAGTGCACTCTAGGTTGTTGGTCTTCTTGCATGTGCAGGCCCTTTCATATTGTAATCACATATTTACTGCAAAAGTATTATCTAACTGTGGATAAGCTTCCCACTCTGGTTTTTCCCTTTATCGGGTTTTCCACATACAAACCTTGGTGTCATGTGTTATGGATGGATGGTAATTGTTATGTGAGTTATGTTTATGTTTAATTGCTATACCTTCTATTTTGGTATTTGGTTTAGGCATTCTAGTATTGAGTTTATGTGTTCCGGTAATAAGGTTTTGAACGCTTAAAGTTCTATAATCCGGTGACAACTGATTCACCCCCCCTCTCCTAGTTGTCTTCTGGTTATCTGAGTTGTCTAACAATTGGTATCAAAGCTTGGTCCTCTCTGCAGAAGCTTAACCGCTTGAGGAATATCCTATGGCATCTAATAGTGCAAGTTCATCAAGTTCATTTGCATCTTTTTTCCGGAGAGAAATTCCTAGGCTTGATGGAACAAATTACAGGGTATGCAAGATTCGGATGGAGACTCATCTGAGATGTCTTGGAAAAGAGATTTGGGAGATCACTGAGAAATGTGTTACACTTTTTAATCCGGCCTCCAACAATCCTCCTCCGATAGGTCTGGATAAAGAGCTTGAGAATGATTGTAGAGCTAGAGAAGGCCTTTTGTGTGCACTCTTTGATCAGCAAATAATGGGACTAACTGACAAATCAACTGCAAAGGCTATATGGGAAAAATCGGAGACTCTAAATGAAGGTGACCCTACTGTTAAAATTGATAAACTTGATGGTTACCAGGTAAGGTATGAGAACCTGAAGATGGAAGAAGATGAAAGGATTGCTGCTTTTATGGAGAGAGTTAATGAGATTATTTTGGGAATTCAATGTTGTGGTAGATCTTTGTGAGAAGATGAAATTATTTTTAAAGTACTGAGAGCTTTGCCACCGGCTTATAAGATGAAGGCTACTCCAATTAATGAATTGATAACTATGGCAAACACCTTTGTTAATAGGGATACCTTGGTTGGGAAGTTATCTGCTTTTGAGCTTGAGGAATTTGGACCTTCTGGAGCTATAAAGTTTGAACCTTCTTTTCATGCATCTACATCATCTACTGACAAGAGTGATTAGAAAGATTTATATGCTAAGGAACTAGAGGATATGAAGAAAGAAGATGAAGAGTTTGAGAAACTTGAAGCCTTATTTGCTAGAAGAGTACCTAAAGGACCAGCAGGAAGTAAGTATGAAGGAAAATCACCTTTTAAATGCTTTGCATGTAATAAGATAGGTCCTTTTGCATCTAGATGTCCTGAAAGGAATTCAAGATTTGAGGAAAGAGATAGAAGATCTTTTGGGCCTAACCATGATTATCAGAACAAGCATAAGTACAGGAGAAACAAAGACAAATCATGCTACTATGTTGATGAGGAAGGTGTGACTAATTCTGATGATGAACCGGCATAAGATTCAGCTAGTGGATCTGGCAATGGAAAGGAATGGGTATTTTTGGCTATCAAGTAAAATGATCCGGTACCTGAAGAGAAGGCCCTTGCTGCTAAAATTGAAGACAAGGATGAATGGGTAATTGACAGTGGATGTTCACATCATATGACTCGAGATAAAAGGAAGTTCTTATCTTTGCAAGAATTTGATGGTGGTCTGGTTAGATTTGGAGATGACAAAGCATGTATGATCAAGGGAAAAGGATCAATATCATTGGATGGTAAGCATAACACTGATATTGTTTATTATGTTGAAGATTTAAGGAATAATCTTTTGAGTGTAGGACAGTTGGTGGATAAAGGATTTCAGTTACAGTTCAAGGAAGATTATCAACAAATCTAGATTGGAGATAGCAATCGGTACACAGACTAAAGGTAATATCTTTCATTTGAACTCCGGTGAGAAGACATGTTTGATTGCACAACTTGATGAGAGTTGGTTATTGCATAAGAGGTTGTTTCATGTGAATTTTGATTGGACTATGAAGATCATTTCTACTAAGGTAGTTAGAGATATACCTAAGATTGTAAAGCCCTATAATCTAGTATGTAGGGAATGTCAAATGGGAAAGCAAGTCAGAACTACTTTTAAGAGCATACAAGACAAATCTAATGATGTTCTTGATCTTATTCATACTGATTTGTGTGGTCCTACTAGAATCAAAAGTTTTCAGGGTGATAGATATTTCATGCTAATCATTGATGACTATTCAAGAATAGTGTGGGTTACTTTTCTAAGGGAGAATTCTGAAGCATTTGAAAAGTTTAAAATATTTAAAGCTAAAGTTGATACTGAGACAGGATTGAAGATTAAAAGCTCAAGGTTAGATCAGGGTGGAGAATTCACATCCGGTGAATTTAACAACTATTGTGAGAAGAATGGGATAAGGAGATAGTTGTCTACCTGGACACCTCAGCAAAATGGAGTTGTGGAAAGCAAGAACAGAACTATCTTGGTTGCAGCTAGAACCATGATGATGGAAGATAATCTACCTCATGTCTACTGGAGAGAAGCTATAAGCACGGTGGTATACACATTCAACAAAGGTCATATCAAAGGAGACATCGGTAAGATAACTTATGAGTTATGGTTTGGTCATACACCGACAGTTAAGTATTTCAGAATCTTTGGTAGTAAATGCTAAATCAAAAGAGATGATTCCATTGGAAAGTTTGATCCTAGATGTGATGAAGGAATATTTCTTGGTTATTCTAATGAAAGTAAAGAATATAGATATTATAACAAAAGATAGTAGAGAATTGTGGAGAGAACAAATGTCAAGGTGGATGAGCAGAACAGAAGTCAAATCAGAACTTATGAGAAGGAACCGGCAGTGGAAATGATCATAACTGAACTGGTAGCACCTGCACCGGAATAGAATGTTGAACCAGTAACTCCAGCAGTATCAAAAAATTCAATAGTAACTGAAGATTAGGATAGAGGAACAGGAAATAAAAAGACTCCTAGGTATGTAAGGTTGAATCATTCAGAAGATCAGATCATTGGAGACAAAAGCAAAGGAGTGATGACAAGACGAAGGTTGGTAGCTGATGAGGTATGTTTAATTTCTCAAGTTGAACCAGCATCAGTAATTGAAGCTTGCAAAGATGAATGTTGGATGAAAGCTATGGAAGAAGAATTAGATCAAATAGAAAAGAATAACACGTGGATTTTAGTTCCCCAACCTAAAAATAAGAATGTTATTGAAACTAAATGGGTTTTTAGGAATAAATTGAATGAAGATGGTCAAGTTGTGAGGAATAAAGATATATTGGTTTGTAAAGGATATTCTCAGAAGGAAGGAATTAATTATGATGAAACGTTTGTACTGGTAGCTAGGATTGAAGTTGTGAGATTATTTCTTTCTTATGTTGTACATAAGAACTACAAGGTTTATCAAATAGATGTCAATTGTGAAAATGGAGATCTTGAAGAGGAAGTTTATATTGAGCAACTGGATATATTTTCACTTTCAGATGACAAAAATATGTTTGCAGTTTAAAGAAAGCTTTGTATGGATTGAAACAAGCCCCTAGAGCTTGGTATGCAAGACTGGATAAATATCTTTTGAAGCTTGGTTTCGCTAAAAGTAATGATGACAGTAATTATATTATAAGATCATTGATGATGGCATGTTGATTATTGAAGTCTTTGTTGATGATATCATTTTTGGAGGTGAAGATAAGTTTATGGAATTCTCTAACAATATGAAGAATGAATTTGAGATGTCTATGATTGGGGAGATGAGATTTTTCTTAGGTTTGTAGATTACTCAAACTGATAAAGGTATTTTCATCTATCAAACTAAGTGTGCTAGAGAGTTGTTGAAGAAATTTGGTTTAGAAAATTCTAAACCGGTTGGTACACCTATGGTTACAAGTGAGAAATTATCAAAGAATGATGCATCTACACTGGTAAATCCTACAAGGTACATGTCTATGATTGGAGGTTTTTTATATCTGACTCAGACTAGACTGGATATAATGAATGCAGTTTGTATTGTATCAAGATATCACAGTGATCCTAGAGAAAATCATGTTAGTGTGGTGAAAAGTATTTTTAGGTATTTGCAGGGAACAACTAAATATGGTTTGTGGTATCCTAAAAATCATGACTTTACATTAAGTGCATATACAGATGCAGATTGGGATGGAGATGTTGATGACCGGAAGAGCACATCTAATGGATCTTTCTTTCTTGGAAAGAAACTTGTTTCATGGATCAGCAAAAAGAAATCATGTATATATTTATCTATTGTTGAATCTAAGTATGTTGTTGTTGCTACTAACTATACACAAGTTCTATGGATGAAGCAAATGTTGAAGGATATAAAGGTGGATTGTAATGAACTGGTAGTTATTCACTATGATAACTCTGCTACTATTGATATATCAAAGAATCTAGTATTTCATTCTAAGACAAAGCACATATCTATCAAAAATAACTTTTTGAAGGAGAAGGTGGAAGCAAATGAAGTCAGACTGGTTTATGTGAACACTAAAGAGCAGATTGCAGACATTTTCACTAAACCTTTGCCTAAAGAATCATTTGAGTATTTGAGAGATGGATTGGGGGTTTCTACCACTCTAATAGAGACTTGAATGATGTTGATTGGCATCAGTCTGGCATGCATTTACAAAGCTAGTATTCATTCCAGATTGATGTGGTGATGCTAATACTCAGGGAGAGTAATCAGTTGTGTGGTTCAGTGGATTTATGATTTTTCTTTGATGTTCATGCCAGATCTTTGGCATTGATGTCACAGGGGGAGAGATATATGTGAAAAATAGAGCTTAATAGAATATCAATCAAAGGGGGAGTTTGGTTCAGAGCTTCATTATTATATCATCTTATGGGAGATTGTTGGATATCTTCCTTTGGGGGAGACTTGTTTGTCATTTCTTGGCACTTAGATGTTTTTTGACATTTAGTGTTTCCATCAATGCCAAAGGGGGAGATTGTTGGAAATTTGGAGGAATTGATTATGTGTTGCATTGATGGCAACACCGGCAGTTTTGGTTGTTTACCGATTTTCGGTTGGTTCCGATAGAGTGGTTGGTTTATGATATTGATCCGGTATGCTTTGGTATGCTTTGGTTTTTGGTATTGGTTTGGATCTATCATTCATCCTATTAAGTTGTGTATCATGATCAATTGGTTCAGGATTTGATGACTTAGAGCTATCCTTTGTTCTAGTAAGCCTTTTGGTCACGAGTAAGTGTTTTACCGACAGAGCTTTGTTGAAGATCTTTTGATGCACGTGATAAGTGGTGTTGGTGCGGCTTCTAGATGGATTTCGAGATGTTGTTGGTTATCTTGTATGTGTTCTTGTTGATCGGTGGTGTTGGATTTGGTTTATGGTGACCTATTTTGGGTCCGGTGTTATCTAGGTTTTGGACTAGTTTATGTAACGTGTTGGTGGATGATCCCAATGTGTTGCCATTGGGATTTAATGATTGGTTTGCATTGTTTTCGGCCTAAGCCGACTTGTTTGATTATTGGATTATGGGTTTATGCTATGAATTTATTGTATTATCTTTTAGGTGGCCGGCCTAATTGTTTAGGTTCGGGGTTGGTATAAATATGATGTAAGATCTCTTTGTAGATCATGTATGGTATGGGATATAGGATTATCTGTGTGCGAATAATGTTGTAATCATATGCAGAGGTTTTGGTCGATCATAGGTGATTGAATTGGTTTTGTATGAGAGGTTTAAGACCTCTGGTATTCAGCTTAATCAGAACTATACTCAGGCATAGGAGATGCTATACTTGCAGTTCAATCTTCATTCCAGATTGTAGTCCAATGTATTTTGTAGTCAGTGAGGCTCCTTTTGTGATGAGCAGTGTGCTCTATGTTGTTGGCCTTTCTGCATGTGCAGGCCCCTTCATATTGTAATGACATACTTATTGTAGAAGTATTATTTGACTATGGGTAGGCTTCCCACCGTGGTTTTTCCCTTTACCGGGTTTTCCACATACAAATCTTGGTGTCATGTGTTATGGATGGATGGTAACTATTATGTGAGTTGTGTTTATGTTTAATTTCTATATCTTCTATTCTAGTATTTGGTTTATGCATTCTGGTATTGAATTTATGCGTTCCGATAATAAGGTTTTGAATGCTTAAATTTTTATAATCCAGTGACAACTGATTCACCCCCCCCCCTCTCAGTTGTCCTCTGGTTACCTAAGTTGTCTAACAGAAAGGAGAGATGAAATGAGTGAAATGAGGGGCTATTGATTCAGGATCACGCTGTAACTTTGGATCTAAGATATCTAGACTGGTACGGATCTGTCCTATGAATTTGAGGAAAAGTTGTTGGGACCATGTTGAAAGTGTCCACAGTCCTCCAAAAAATCCTCAAAATGAAAAGGGTTTCTCCGTCTCTGCAAATGAAGCCCAAAACTGCAATTACAACTGCACACTTGCAACCTACACAGAAAAGAGGGGAAGAAGGGTTGTGGATAGGATTTTGCCTCAGTCCAACCCCGGTTAAGGAATCAACCTTAAAAGAAAGTAATTGCAAATGTTTGAATGTAAACAATGAAAATGTATACCTTGTAGATCTACAATTTATTGATAATGGTTGCTTTGCTTCTTGAATGTAATCACAAATGTTGTATGCAATGGCATGTAACTGACAAAACCCTAACACACACATATGCTTGCAAATGAATGTTGTAAATGTTTCTCCAATGGATAAATGAAGAAGATGTATATGCAGAAGAAGACTCGATGGATGCTTGAAGACTTGAATACTTGAACTTTCCCTATTGTGTATATTTCTTCCTTTGTCTCTTTTGTATCGCCCTTTCATGTATATGCAAATGAGGTGACCCACTCCCTTTTATACATGCCTCAGAGGATCAATTCACCAAAGACCGACATCGGGGAAGTTCAGAATCCCGAAATGCAGATAGGACCGGAGGGACCTATTTTGGGACCACCCTAAGAGGGGGGAACAAGGCTGCCACGCCCCTGCCCTATCTTGGGGTTTGAACAGGGTCCTGAGGTCATCTTAGGGCTTTAGCAAGGAAAGGTTCAAGGTGGAAATGTAGAGAGAAGTCATGTTTGGGAAGGAAGATGTTGTCACCAAGGTGAGGACCTCAAATATGGTTAAAATTGCTAGGGTCACAATTTTATGACACTACACAAACATGCTAAGGTCAAATAAAAAAGGCTAATCATTGAAATCTAAAACATTCTTTTAATCTTTCATAAGAAATGGAATTACAAGATCCACACTATTCCAAAGTGTTGAACCCATATTAGAGAAATGTTCACATGCTTTACAAAATCCATTTCCTCAAAAGATCTTGCTATTGATTTTCATTCCCATCCTTTTTGCATACATGTTGCATGTTCTTAATCAATCATGAAGTGTGTTGTAACTTTCCTCACATGAGGGATCCTCGCATAATTTCATCTTCTCAACTCGATGCATGAGTGTCACCTAGAGTTTTCATCAATCAAAAACAAAAGAAAAACTTTGGCATGCCACTTCTTCTAGAACCTTGGCACAAATATCGAAAACTAATTTTTTCTCAAGTTTATTAAGCATCTAGATTCATTCATGGGCTTGCACATCCTAGGATGTGTGGCACTTCATTTGGACTTCTGAGGATGATATTTTCTTGATTTTATCTCGAACCTCATTATGACCTTCACATCCCACTTTCGACAAGAGTATCATAACAAGAAAGCTTTCGTGATACATGATATGCTAGCGGAAATTTATGGAGCTTTTCCTCTACTTTCATTTCATTTCTTTGTGAGCTCTCCACATGGAAGTCTTTGTGAAAACAAAAAACTCCAAAAATTTTGGTGCGCCTTTAGAAATGAGGCCATGAGGATCATAACTTTAATAGATCGAAGCCCAATTTCATCTAGTTGTATTCAAAGAATCTAAAGCTTTTGATAACTCATAGGGGTTCTTCACTTGTGGAGGATGAATTTAGAAGATTTGGTTTCACAAACCGATTGACCAATTTTGTAGTATCTCTATTGTCCCATTGTGAATTTCTCTGATCAATTATCAATAATGGTCTAGTGGAGACCTTTTTCTTTGATCACTAGATTGATCTCTCTAGAAATGTTGGCTTGCTAGTGGACGGGACAAGGTCATACATCTTTTGCATTTAGTTACATAATTTTTTTTTTCCTTTTAACATCTACAAGGAAAAATCAAAGATCAATGGCTAACTAATTAAGATGAACACAAACCATACCCATCGCAAGCTAATAATTATGCATAAAGATGACTTCGCTACAAAAATGTGTCATCCATGATTAGAGATTAATTTCACAATCATTTGAAAACACGCATGAGGGGAACAAGGCGGATTTAATAATAAACTTTAAAAATAAGCCAATGGACCTACAAGCGAAAAAAGACTTAGGTAGTGTAAAAAAGTATCCAGTGAGCCAATGACAATATCCCGATTTGTGATAATTATATGCCCCTTCTCTTAAAAAGAAAACAAGGAATTAGGAAATCTAATTTATAATAGAAGATGTAGGTTGATTTCCTAGATATGAGATTTATATTTTAGAAATTTTGTGCTACCAGGAATCAAGACGCCAGTTGAGGAGGATCAAATGATCGTGTGTGCATTGTTCTTGATTAATTTTCCTTTACGTGGAATGAAATAAAAAAGACATTTCTACATTGAGCTACATAATTCGGTGAGTCCCTCATAGCCAACCAGATAGAGCCTTGCTGCCAAACGAGCATCCATAGCTCCAGCAAGGATATCACTTTAGTTTCTAATAGATATTGCTCTATTGCTAGTCAAGTGTCTATAGTCCTGGTAGAGTTGTTCATGTCACCTGAATATAGAATACTTATCATTTATACTTTCAGTTTTCTAAGCAAGCTCATTTCTTCATTTAATTTTTCAATACTGGTAATAAAATCGGGCCATCAAATTGGAAACTAAAGTGGTAGCAAGTGCTACCTTTATATTTTTGACTTAAAGAAGACATGTTCCCCTTCAATATTTCATATTGAGGAAACACTAATTATATCATGATGGTTGATCTTATTGTTAAATTCTGTGAGAAGCAAGAATTGAGCCAGGATCTGATGTCGGTCATAGATCACATGCAACTCCAAGCAACGGATGATTGAAGATCAAAATGGCTGAATGAAGATAAATCTAATATGAGAGAAAAATAGAGATAAAGAAGAGAATTTAGAGAAGACTCTCACCGAGCTATCACTTCACTTGTGAAGGTGAGAGTATATTGCTTATTATATAGAAAAATAATAGCATATACAACCAAGAGGTGCATTAACTCCCACCTCCATAAAAAGTGGGAGGTTTTACCTACTACCCCATAAAAGGTGGAAGGTTTTTACCTACTTGGTAAATGCCAAAACATGTGGCATAACCTCCTTACATGAAAACAAAAAAGGAGTTATAAGAGGTGGCACATAAGGCCAAAAGAGGGTGAGAAACCCAACTACCCCATAACCCACTTAGGAAATGACAAAATAGTGGTTATGAGAGGTGGCACAACAAGCCAAAAGAGAGTGTGTAACTCAACTACCCATGTGAGGTGGAGAGTTACACATGTAGCTAATGTATTCCACCACATGTCCTCATATTAACCACACCTAATAACCTAAGCAAGCTTAATAATATATGTGTAGGAAAAATAAATACCCCCTAACATAAGGAAAATAAAAAAACCTACACTAACACCCCCCCTTAAGCGTAGCTTAGGTGGGTGAAAAGATGGGTCCCGGCAAATGAGGCCATGTTAGGTACCCATGTACATAAATATCACCCCCAAAAGAAGAAGCCCCCCATAAGAGGAATAGACCCCCCCAAAATAGAGAGAGAAAGAATGAAGGACTAAGAAGCCCCTCCTGAAGTAGACACCTTTTGCATCCCAAGCAAAGATTGCAAATGAAGGAACTTGCTTTCGGTGAAAGGTTTGGTGAAGATGTCCGCAGTTTGCTCCAATGTAGAACAATACTTAAGATCAATGATGCCTTCCTGAATGAGCTCCCGAATATAGTGCATATGTATCTCAATGTGTTTCATCCTCTGATGATGAACTGGATTTCTTGAGATCTGTATAGCACTTTGATTATCACAAAAGATGATGGTAGGCTTTTTGACTGGAATACCAAACTCAGTAAGAATATTTTGAAGCCAAATAGCCTCAGTGGTGGCATTGACTGCCCCTCGATACTCGGCCTCTGTCGATGAAAGAGCAATTGCAGACTGCTTCTTGCTCGACCAACAAACTGGACCAAAACCAAGTGAGAAGCAATACCCAAAAGTAGACTTGCGATCCTGAGAATCACCTGCCCAATCTGAATCCGTATATCCTACCAAGTCAATATCCACACCTGCTACATACTGAATTCCATAATTGTGAGTACCCTGAATGTAGTGGAGGATCTGCTTAGCTGCTTTCCAATGCAACTCATGTGGCTCCTGCATGAATCTAGAGACCATGCCCACAGCATAAGAAATGTCGGGTCTCGTATGAGTCAAATAAATGAGGCTTCCAACAAGCTATCGATATAAAGTGCCATCAACCAAGGGTGAAGAGCACTTAGCCTCAAGTTTGACCCCTGACAAAAATGGAGTAGGTGCAGGCTTACAATCAGCCATGTGAAATCTAGAGAGCATATCAAGTGCATACTTGGGTTGTCCAAGGAAGATTCCTGAAGATGATTGAGTGATCTCAATTCCCAAGAAGTAATGCAGAAGACCCAAGTCTGACATCAAAAATCTATCATGTAGAGCAATTTTCATTGCTTTGATGGTGGATGAGTGACTCCCTGTGAGTAACAAGTCATCAACATAGAGAACTAGAAATGTGAGAGTTTCATCCTGTTGCAGAATGTATACGTTTGGATCAGAATGGCACCGAGTGAAACCAACTATCAGAAGAAATGAGTCCATCTTGGCATACCAAGCTCGAGGAGCCTGTTTGAGGCCATAGAGAGACTTTCGAAGTCGACACACAAGTGAAGGATCCTGAACAAACCCCTGTGGTTGCTCCATGTAGATTTCCTCCTGAAGGTCACCATGAAGAAATGCACTCTTCACATCCATCTGATGAACTTCCCAACAATGGGCTGCAGCTATAGCAAGAACAAGTCGGATGGAATTCATCTTAGCAACTGGAGCAAAAGTCTCAGAGTAATCAACCCCTATAACTTAGGAAAAACCTTTTGCTACCAAGCGAGCCTTCTACTTATCAACCGACCCATCCGCTGCAAATTTTGTTCGATAGATCCACTTGCATCGAACAAGTTTCCTTCCCTTAGGAAGAGGAACTAAATCCCATGTGTGATTCCTTTCCAAGGAATTGAACTCTTCTTGCATTGCAGTATCCCACTCAGGAACACTTGAAGCTTCTCGAAAGGACTGTGGATCAGAAGCTGAAGCAATGAAGAGATGTGGAGCTTGCTGAAATTGTGACCTTGTTCTTCTAGTATCTAATGGATCACCAAGCCAATCTCCTGCTGACTCAAATGTTTGTCGAGCCCAAAGAGGCACTGAGGCTAGAGAGTCTAGGGGAGAATCATCAACCTCTGAATGATGACTATGAGAGGAATGTGAATCCTCATCATCACTGTCACCATCTGAAGTAGAGGAAGAAGACTCCTCATCAAGATTAGGAGGATTAAGATCCTCTGAAGAACTGTCATCATAATGCAATTTCTCCAATGTGATAGTGGATGGAGAAGTGGTATGAGAAGAACTAGAAGAACTCTCCTCAAAATGAACACTCCTCTCAATGAACAACTCATGAGTAGTGGGATGGAGAAGCCTATACCCTTTGACATCATCTGGATATCCAACAAATATGCAAGGCTTACTCTGCGGATCCATAGCCTTGCGTTTTTCAGCTAGAATGTGGGCCCATGCAAGAGAACCAAACACTCTAAAGTGTTTAACTGTGGGTTTTTTACCAGTCCAAGCTTGAAAGGGAGTTACCCCCTTCACAGCTTTATGAGGAACTCGATTCTGGATGTAACATGCATAGTTGATGGCCTCTACCCAATACTGAGGTGCCAAAGACTTGGAGTGAATCATACAATTAGCCATCTCCTTCAAGGACCTATTCTTTCATTCTGCTGCACCATTTTGTTGAGGACTGTATGGAACTGTGTGCTGCATGTTGATACCTTCTAAAGCACAAAACTGTTCAAACTGATTATTAACATATTCACCCCCATTATCTGTATGCAGAATCTTGATGAACTTCCCAGATTGTTTCTCTGCAAAAGCTTTGAAATCTAGAAAATTTTCAAAGACTTCAGACTTTTGTTTGAGAAAGTAAACCCATGTATATCTGGAAAAGTCGTCAATAAATGTCAAGACATATCTAGCCTTGTTGAAGGATGGTTGTGGAAATGGTCCTGCCAAGTCACTATGTACCAACTCCAATAGTTGTGTAGCTCTCCAAGCTTTACCTTTATCATACTTCTCCTCTGGATGCTTACCAAGAATGCACCCCTGGCAAACTCCATCAGAAAATCGAATAGAAGGCAACCCTGAAACCATTTCTTGTTGATTGAGTTGTTGCAAGTAACGGTAGTTCAAGTGACCAAACCGTTGATGCCACAAACAACTCACCTCATCTGCATGAGTGAGTAAAACTGTCGAAGGAGAATCAGGAACAAAGTGAGAAAACTGATATAATCTAGAATGATGATCTGCTTTTCCCACAGCAACAGTAGACCCATTATGCATTTCACTGATTACCACTGCATCTGGTGTGAACTCAACTCGCTTGCCAGAACTAGTATGAGTGATCTGATAAAAAGATAGGAGATTAGTTGATAAAGATGGAACACAAAGGACATCTTGAAATGTTCCTTCACCCACATCAACAGACCCTCTCCCATGCACTTCAACAGGAGTGTCATCACCCATTAGGATGGAAGGCATAGAACATGGCTCTAAAGATGTGAAATCATCTTCTGAAGAAGCCATGTGGTGTGAAGCACCTGAGTCAATTATCCAAGAATTTGGTTGTGAAGCAATAGCAACTAGGGCCTTACCCTTTCCTTTCCCCTTACTCTTATCTATGTCCTTAGAAGATCCTTCCGATGAACTCTGTTTGACTGAATCAGGAACCTTGATATTATTCTTTTCAAGAAGATTTGAAAGGTGATCAATTTGTTTCCTTAAACACTTATGTTCATCATGACCAGGCCTCTTACAATAAGAACACTTGACCTTCTCCTTCTTAGGTTGTTCACCTTTTGATAAAGAGGTCTCATTGTCTGCTTTTGAAGTAGCAGATTTCTGATCTTTCTTCTTCTCTCCTTGGTTCTTTTGTTTCTTATCTTGCTTACTAGACCCTTTATGTTCTTTTGTGCCTTGATTTACAACTAAGGCATGTGACTTAGAGGGCTTTATTGTACCCATTTGAACCAATTTGTCCTGCTCCCTAGTGAGTTCTGCAGCAAAATCATCTAAAGAAGGCATTTTGAATGTGGTACCTAGGGCACATTTGGTAGCATAGAATGTAGAAACAAACACTGAATAGTTAGGACCAAGCTTAGAAAGAATACTCAAGATCAGTTGCTTATCATCTTTCTTAGTTCCACACTGTTCCAACTGCAATCTTATAGACTTAAGTTTAGTGAAGAAGTCTTGTATAGTATCAAAATTGGCTGGATTCAACCCTATGAGTTCATTCTCCAATTGATGACCTCTTAGTTCATCCTGCTTACCAAAGAGGTTTCCCAAAGTAGTCCATACTACATTTGGTGTAGTAGTAGATTCAATGTGAAAAAGAAGGTCAGGAGAGACTGACATGCACAATGTACCAAAAGCTTCATCACATTTATTAAACCATTTAATCTTTTCTGCAGCATCTTGAGGTTCAGTTTCAAGTCCCATAGTAACACGATGATATCCATGTCTTTTCAGATATATTATCATCTTAGATTTCCATTCAAAGTAATTATATGGTGTTAAAAGTGGAACTGTAGATGCATCCATGATAGCAGAAAAGAAGATTGCAAAGAGTCAAGAAGAGTGCAAGAAAGAAGACACAAGAGACACCCCCCCTTTTCACTAGTCTTTGAAATCACCCCCCCCCCCCAAATATTACAAGGTTGGCACTTTATAATTAGTGCATTTACAAGGCTTTTATCAGATTACAATACTTTCTAAGGCTTTAATGGCCAAAATAGAAAGTTTAAATACATATAAATTTAACACAAAATCTGAAAAAATTAGCCTTATAGTTGCTCAATGTATCTTAATACCTTTCCAACAACTATTCGTTTTTGTAAAATAGAGTTGTGAGAAGAAAGATATGATCTATAGAAGAAAAAAAAACATGCAGCTGATTCAACCTGCAATAGCTAACAAAGAAGGGTAGAATATTTCAATAAGACCTGCAATTATGAAGAGTGCTCATTTCCAGCTTTCCGTCAAGTACTCTGATTTTTTTTACTGTGTTCTCCAAACTCTGAATTTGGTGAAATAAAAGTCACTTATGATTTTCACAAGCCTTCTGGACACTCTGGAAATGCTAAAGAAGCCTCCAATATTACCAAAAATGCTGCAATCACCCAGATCTCAAAGAACACATATATAAAACCAGATTTAACTAGAAGCTTATTTTCCTTTAAACTGTTCTGATTCTCCAGATCACACGAAAATGCAGGAGAAGAGCATACTTGGTTTTTAAGAAAAATATTAGCTATCTAACAATCTCAAATCTCTCAAATAAATCAGAAAAGCAATGAGCTATACCAGACAACACGGCTCTGATACCATGTTAAATTCTGTGAGAAGCAAGAATTGAGCCAGGATCTGATGTCGGTCATAGATCACATGCAACTCCAAGCAACGGATGATCAAAGATCAAAATGGTTGAATGAAGATAAATCTGATATGAGAGAAAAATAGAGATAAAGAAGAGAATTTAGAGAAGACTCTCACCGAGCTATCACTTCACTTGTGAAGGTGAGAGTATATTGCTTATTATATAGAAAAATAATAGCATATACAACCAAGAGGTGCATTAACTCCCACCTCCATAAAAAGTGGGAGGTTTTACCTACTACCCCATATACTACCCCATAAAAGGTGGGAGGTTTTTACCTACTTGGTAAATGCCAAAACATGTGGCATAACCTCCTTACACGAAAACAAAAAAGGAGTTATAAGAGGTGGCACATAAGGCCAAAAGAGGGTGAGAAACCCAACTACCCCATAACCCACTTAGGAAATGACAAAATAGTGGTTATGAGAGGTGGCACAACAAGCCAAAAGAGAGTGTGTAACTCAACTACCCATGTGAGGTGGAGAGTTACACATGTAGCTAATGTATTCCGCCACATGTCCTCATATTAACCACACCTAATAACCTAAGCAAGCTTAATAATATATGTGTAGGAAAAATAAATACCCCCTAACATAAGGAAAATAAAAAAACCTACACTAACACTTATGAATGTCATCGCCAAACAAATAACAAGACTGTAATAGCATGATAATTTCTATCACATAAATTAAAATCTCAAGGAAAATCAAGCCAAAGTTTATGCTAAAAATTAGACCAATAAATGCATTAACTCCTCACTTTACCTGAAAGAGAAAGCTACATTGTGTTAACCTTGTTGTTATTCAAAAGGACATTGAAAAAAAAGCTTACTAAATACAGAGAGTATTGGGTGCGTTACCTTAATGTCTAGAGACTTTCTGTAGAGCATGATTAGTCACCTCAAGATGTGGGAGCATAGCAATTCGCACTTGTATAGAGGGATAAAATTGTTTATAAAAGGCAACACTCTATTAATTAAATCATTCCAAACCTACTAATTAAGCATGCATAGGAAAGAGCACTATAATAGTTGTTAGCATAGATAGCATGGATACTCCAATTAGGCTAACTGGCAGTAAGGCACAAAGGGAATTCCTAGGCACCACAACATACATTCAGCTACAAAGATTAATAAATACTAACAATGACATGATCCTAGCCACAGTGAAATGGATCCTTGGGGAAATTTTCTTAAATAGAGAGGACTATTATCGAGTGAATTCTGATATTGCATCTCGATCTATGGGATCTCTGCTCCACCTTGGGGCCCCAAAAGATGACATTGCAAGGATGACGGAAGGGCTATTCAAGATGAGCTCACTAGTGGGATAGATCAAGTTTTGGAGGTGGCTTGACATGAGATTGGCATCCCTACGGCAACTGACACATGAAGACTTATTTGGAGAAGGATACAATTGTGCCTTGGTGGCCTTTTATGAAAAAATTTAGAAGCTTATCTCCTGGAGACCATCGAGCTCGTTATGGTCATGCCTTTGAACTCCTTAAGAAATCAACCAAAGAAGAACTTGGCTTAAACGTGGAGAGGTTGGAGGACTTTCGATTCCTAGTGGATAACTAGGATATCTAAAGCGATGATGATGATAGTGACATTACTAGCAAGGGGGAGATGTTTCATATAGACAAGGATGATGATAAGGAAGAGGATGATGGAGGAGACAGTCCTCAAACATGACGCAATGACTTATTGTTGGCTATCGTGCGATGAAAATTACATTGCTTTTTTTTAACAAGAATCTTAACAATTTTGTAAGTTTTTGATGACCCATTTCAAAGGTGTGCAATATAATACAAAAGGGTCATGAATATATACATATATTTGTAAGAAAAAAAAACATTATGCAAATGAATATGCATACACATAGTGTTCAATATTACGATTTTCTTACAAAGATTGATTATGCATGCATGTTTGTTTCTTTTGCTCTTTTATGAAAATTTTCTTTTAGCATGATCATGATTAATTTAATGTGAACTAGATTTATAATGCATGAAAGGACATAATTATTCGGAGCAAAAAAGATATTTAAATGAATATGAAATTTGACATCTCTATTTGTTAATCATTCCATTTATAAGCTAAGGACTTGAAACACTGCATACAAAGGATGGAAATGGGTAGGGTATACCTATTAACCAAAATATACGCAATGGTAAATTGAAGCACCTACACTCAAACCTTAGCATTTTCTATTATTAGGCATTGCATGAGATTTTAAAACACTGCATACAAAGGATGGAAATGGGTAGGGTATACCTATTAACCAAAATATACGCAATGGTAAATTGAAGCACCTACACTCAAACCTTAGCATTTTCTATTATTAGGCATTGCATGAGATTTTAAGTTTTCGCAAACATTTGTCAAGTCATTTTTCGTTGTTTGTCGATAACAGCTAATAGTTATCAAACCTTTAATTGGGGTATGAGGGTCACACACTTTGCAAAAGACAAAAAGGCCAAGTGGCACAATCCTCAAGAGGAGGCAAATGTGCAGCAACACTTCTTGGAAACAAAACACAAAGCAACTAACTAAACCTACCCTAATGTAACTAACTATGACAATTAATGTAAAATGAACCATTAACTGCAATTTTAAAATAACTTTCATTCTTGTCTAATTTTTTACATTTCTCATGCCTTTGAATCAAGGGAAAAGAAGAATGTAAAGACCTACAGTTCTTAAATTTCTTAATATTCACCAACATACATAAAATCATATTTTTTGGTTTATTGATAGTGTCTTAAGGTTGTGGGAGGGCACGGTTTTCTTCCTTTTCAAATCCATTTTCATGCTTTAAGGTGAACATGATAATAGAGATGGTCATCCCTTTGTTGAGCAAGATGTTGAATAGGGCAACCTCTTGAAGGCGTTGGGCTTGATTGCTTGTAAGTGCATTCTGCTTCATCTACAACTTATTTTTCTACATGGTTTTCTCTTTCAGTTTCTTATGAAGGCTCAAAGATGAAGCCCCTTTGTCATTTCTCAAAATGTTCCTTTTTATGTGATGGCATCTTTATTTCTATTATGAAGCAGAAAGCTTCCAATTCATCCCAAAATTGGAATTCATTTGTCTCTACCTCACTTTCCTCCCAGGTTGAGAGATATTTTTGAGAAGTTTATCGAGAGTAATCCTACCTTCATTCTTGATATTTTCTTTATCATTGGAACTCACTCTGTGCACAAAAAGTCCACAAGTATTTGCCCTATTTCATCTTAAATCTAATACAGCTTCTAGGGCCAATACCAATCTTTCTTCTTCCTTACTTTCTGGTAGGCATGGGGCCCAAATATCTCCATGCACTAGTACATTTGGAGCAGTTTTTCAACAACTGTTCATCAGAACTCAAACAAGTAAACGTCGAAATTCTGACGTATTTGTTCATTGCTATTTTTTTTTCACTGATTCTGATGATAGGATTCATGTCAAAATTTAGACGACACCACGTCGGAACTTTCTATGCACCCGCGGCATGTTTTTTTTACACGGAGACGTCAAAATTTCGACCTCGTTGCATCCTTTATCGCTGTAACCTTTTACCGATGACCCTTTGTTTATCGTCGTAGCCTTTTCTGATAAATTTTACTTTGGCAGTGTCCATCGAGATAAGTCTTACCGACAACCTCATCAGCTATTGGCAAGACATGATTTCTCCATTGCCGCTAGTGTGTGTTATGTCGATGGACCATCTTCAAGGAGATGTCAGAATTTTGACGATTACGACAACGGATGAGGCTGCATCTTGTGATGTTTTGACATCACAGGTATGGCAACATCGTCAGTTGTCTTGTGGTGTTCATCGGAATTCTGACTTTCCAAAACATTTTTAAAAAAAAAATCCCGACTGCTTTTGTCTACACCGATGACCCTTTATCGTCGTAACCTTTGTCGATGCATTTTACTTTTTGCCAATGTCCATTGGGATAAGTCTTACCAATAGCCTCATCGGCTATCAGCAAGACAAGATTTCTCCATTGCCGCTAGTGTGTGTTTTGTCGATGGACTTAAACGGTCTATGCTGTCTCGATCACATGCTTCTACTTGTCGGTGTTACCATTGGGTTTACTTTTCCAGATTACAAAGGATTAATATCAGCAGCATTAATATTAGTGAGCTTACAAAGGATTAAGTGCAATAGGTACTTCATTATCAGGAAGATAAAGATGAAATAGCTACAAGAATGCATGAGAATACTTATCATAATGAATTATAATAGCGTTTAAAAACCTCATTCTCACATGTGGAGAGGTTTTTTATGTTGATTTGAAGGTTGATCTATGTGAAAACAAACTGTTGCAATAAAAATTCAATGTTTTCCTTGCATATTGTGGTTTTATTTCTTCATATTGATCTACACCCATTGGAAAGTGTTTGGTGAATGTTTTGAGAATAATTTAAATTCATTTTGAAGGTTTAATCAATCATTTTGTGCACCAAAATGTTGATTGTCCTAAAGGCTGATATTTGACATTTTTTATTGAATTTTGGGGTTTATTATGGATGAATGACCCATTCCACTTTTTGTTTCTATTGTGGATTTTGTAATGGGTCCAATATGCTGTAAAATAACAAATACTAACCATATGTGTGCAGGATGAGCATGAATTTTTGAATGGTGATCACCAAATGAGCAAGTTGTGTGTTGTGTGAGTAGGGGGTGCATGGTACCATGTATTTGATCTAAAGATTTTCCTTAATGAGGGTGTGTTTTTTTTATGGAATGTGTTAAGATATGTTGAATTCAAGGTGAGACAACCTATTTTTTGGTTTGGAAGTGTTTTTCGGGTTCATTTTGAGAACGCCCTAGTTTTTGTTCCTAGAAAGAAAGGCTTGTGTTTTGGGGTAACAAATGAGCATGGCTCTTTGAATGGGAATGAAAATAATTTATTTTGGAAGGTAAATAAAGACTTTTTCTGGGTTTGGAGTCTTGGTTTTAAGTTTTGTGGGTACTTTCTTTGTAAAACTGACCTCATTAGGCCTAGTTTTGGGGTAAAAGTCATCATTTCGTACAGTTGGTCCAAAAGAGTAGTGTGAGTGTTTTTTATATGTTGTGTAAATATAAAAAGGGTATCTAAATATATTATTATTTTTCCAATTGTTTTGGGAAGTTTGGAAGTTAAGACCAAAAAATAGGGTTTGGAGTCCTAATTGGGGAAATAAGCCTAGTTGGTACCTAGTTTGGGGTTTGGGTATAAACCAGTAATTTGGGAGTTTTAATTATATTTAATAATGTTTTTTGGGGTATGAGAAGACCCTAGGATGTGGCAAACCAAGTTGGGAAGGTTGAAGTCAAGTTTTGGTCCCTTGAGAGGGCTTAGTGTTGAAGGGTAAGTTGGTAATCATGTGGGTTAAATTTCAAAATTAGTTGATAATTGTGTGAAGACCTAGCCACCTAAGAAGGAGCTTGGAGGAATCCAAGGGGAATCAGGCTCGAACTAGGACCTAGGCAGAATCAGAATCAGGATCCAGGGGTTTTAGTGAAGAATCAGTAACTTAGTTTAATAGTCAATTTCCAGCAGTTCCACCTCCTTTTATGCATGCTCTTTCTTCAAATTTGACCCAAAATAAACTCAAAATGACCAATGAATGAACAAAATGAGGTAGTGTGTCTATTCTAAATCAAAATGAATAAATGTTAAGGAATGAATAGAGAAAGTGTGTCTATTCGAGAACAAAATAAACTCACAAAACCAATGATGCATGCATTCACTTGTAATGGGGAACTGTCTCGTAGAAGCATGTTCACAACCTGCAACACTGAATATGTAACCTGAAAACAAGATGCTTAGCATCAATAAGATTAACAGTGGAGCATAATGAAATATTGAAAAGTGTGTTACCTTATTGAGCTTCTCTTTGTTTGAAGAATAGTTTAATATTCTCTACTTAACAGGGCCAACCAAGCAAAGGTGGAAGCTCATTTGGCGCCTCCCCCCCCCCCCGTAATATCACTATAAATTCCCTGTTAATGTCTAACATTCTTTCATCCATTAATGAAACATAACATTCATTCATTATCACATAACATTCATTAACACGACATTCATTAACATTCATTAACTCGTAACATTCATTAACATGCATCATTCATTAACATTCATTAACAAGTAACATTCATCAAAATTCATTAACACATATCATTCATTAACATTCGTTAACACATAATTATATTCATTAACACATAAAATCCAGTTGTTAACATATAATAAGATTACAATCATTTTTTTTCTTTCTTTTTGAAGCTTGGAGGTAAAGACTAAGTGGACAATCGTTGTCTTCAACATTTGTCCCCTCTTCTGTTCTTCTGCCCTCTGCTCGTGATCTAGTTAATGTATGCCTAGTCCTATACTCACGATGAGGATGCATATGCAAAGGAGGGTATGCTGCAATAACAAATAAATGGGTTAAATTCATGAGTTTTATTATTATTGTTACAAGTATTTCATTAATTAAAAGAAAATTATTGGGGTGCTCTTTACCTGATGGGGACACATCATCTTCCTGATTATTTTGTCTAGCCTCATCCTCAACATCCTAAACACCCTCTAAATCCTATGGAGTTGAAACACGAAAGGTTGCATTCATTAATCAATCAACTAATTGCAATTAAATTTGTTTGAAATAATATCAGTGATCCTCTTTACCTGGTGGGGCCCCATCACGTTCCTGATGTTGTCTACCTGGATCATGCTCAACTTGCTCACCATGGTCTACATTCTCTAAAATAAAAACAAAAAATGTTACATTAATTACTACACCAATTTCAATTAAATATGTTTAATTGTAATAATCATTACATGCTCATCCTCAACATCCTGAACACCCTCTAATTCCTTTGGAGTTGAAACACAAAAGGTTACATTAATCAATACACCAATTGCAATTAAATTCGTTTAAAGAAATAATAGTGGTCCGCTTTACCTTGTGGGGCCCCATCACGTTCATGATGTTGTCTCCTTGGACCATGCTCAACTTGCTCACCACGGTCTACATGCTCTAAAATAAAACAAAAAACGTTACATTAATTACTACACCAATTTCAATTAAAGATGTTTAATTGTAATAATCATTACATAAAAAAAATTGTTTAGCACGTGACTACCTCCAGTACTGGGATGCATACCACGACCTTCATCATGTGCAGGTTGTGTTCCACCTTGTGCAGGTTGCATTCCAATGTCATGTGCATTGTTATGATTGCTTGATTATTTAAAATAAATATAGTCACATTATGTTGGAAATTAACATTGAATAGATTATTGCTCAAGTATTCAATTTTAAATCATTTTCATTTAGCTTACTTACATGATTGACGGATGCACTAGATTCTTTTGTTTTCCTACTCAATTCTTTTAGACGTTCAGCCATGGTTCTAAAGCCCTCCCGGAAGGCAATTTTTATGTCATCTTCTATGGGCACTCTATTGAAATCAAAGCCATGCATTTTTTCCTTAATATCATGAATTTTGCTTGTATTATTAATGATTAAAAAAATTGTTTGCAATTTATTATTTCAATGCGATATTTCATTTATTGATACTTACAATTCATGCGGCAACTTTCATATAACCACCAAAGTAGAGTTTGTGTTGCTCGTGCTTTTCTATTCTTGCCTTAGTTGCCTTTGACGTGTCGAGCAGTCTATGAAAAGTCTGAAATATGTTAGATTATATAAATATAAAGAGTAATTAGTACATAATTGCATTCTTAATAGTATCACATACCTTCTTCTGCATGGTGGTGTATTTCCTTTTTTCCTTTCAACTCTCTCCTTTGCATCCAAAATTAGGTCCTTCCACTCCCTCTCTAGAATCATGGGGGGATGCTCGTACTTTTTGTTCTTCTCTAAATGTGTCCTATATTGGTCCCTCTCATACTTTAGATGTTTGCCAGCTTGGTCAAGGAACTTGTTTTTCTTGAATGTGTCATTTCCGAACAACCCAACCAAACGGTTTATGAGCTCATCTTTTAACTTTTTTTTTTGCTCATTCCACCATTTACGTATGGTGGGCCCGAAGATCTCCAATATAATTTCATTAAGATTTTTATAAAAAATATCATTCCCTGCAAACAAATCATGGGATGATTAGTCCAAAAGGAGTGATCAATAAGTAAATTACAATTACTCTATATAGCATAATGATTTTAAAGTACCTGGAACCTTCTCTATCTTTATGGGAAGCAAATCTTCGGTCACCACAAATGTGACCGGCAATGTTTGCATACTAGCAATATGGGAAGGTCCAAGAAATATTGCTATGGTATCACCATTGTTGGCCTCTACATCATCATGTACATGTCTTGCTGCAGAAAATGAATCCACTATGAAATGCCCCCAAGAAAGAACACTTCAAGGGAAATAAACACATAACAAAAGAGAGAGAAAAAGAGGGATCTACCAACTCCGGGGTCAGTATGATGTGCACTACTAGATGTTTGCATGTTGCATGTTGTTGACATTGCAGTTGGCAATATAGGTGGAGATGATGGGATCTGATGAGGCGGCGTTTGCACAGGAACATGGACATCACCTGAAGAATAATACATTAAATATACAAAACATTAAATATATGAGCAATAACACAGTGGTGCAGGAGCACCAAGAGCACAATGAAGAACTAGGACTAATTTTTTAAAGTAGTAGTTTTAATGTATGGAACATGGACATCACCTAAACTACCTGGAGTACCCTGATCATGGCCACCAACTTGATAAGGACGCAATATTTCTTGTAAAAACAACATGTAAATATTTTAGTTCCTGACATAAAAGAGTATAAAATATAAACTATTTTTGAACTTATGTTATAATTAAAGATTTCATTACTGCTTACTTGCATGTTTTGTGCTCTCTACATCAATTGTTGCTACCTCTCTTTTATTGCATCAGGTTGAGGGACTTGGTATGTCAAAGCAATAATTTCTCTATTAACTTTTTTTTGGATCTTTCTCATCATCGCGGCAGGGTCTGTGGAATATGCGATGTCATCATCACATAATAGTGAGTCCACCGTTGTATTGTCATCAAGTAATGCAGATGCCTTTCCCTAAACATCCGTCTGTGACAAGAATATTAGTAACATTATCAAAATTACTCGAAAACCCTTAAGAAAAGAACATAATAATATAACATTTTGCTTCTATCTAATTTGTACAATTACAATGAGGTTTACCTGCTGGGTAGAAGGGTTGGGAGCTACATCCCTGTCTGTGCTATGTGTTGGATGAATGTCACCCTGTGACAAAGATTAAATATTAAAAAAAAACATTAGCGAAATGAAACCAATAGACTTAGCAAAAAAACTTAATAATAAAATGGTATATTGGGGTCATTAATTGAAGGTTGGTTTAAATGGTATATAGTATGTACCACCCCCATGATAGTAACTTTGTTTGTATCTATGTGATTCAAATTGTAATCGATTAGCAGATCGTCCCCTGCACTTATTGATTTTATCGCACATACAAATACACAATTTCCTTCGCGCACCTCAAATATGCAATTGGGTTGCTTATTAGTTGACCCAGGTCATGTACTATTTATAAAACCTACAATATTACTTGTTGCTTTTGGCCTTCCTTCAATGTACATAGCCACTCTTTTACTTTGATCATTATCTTTCTGTTGTATATAATTCACTGAGAGTGCATACCTACACATACTTTTTTTATATCAAACAATCTGCATCCAATTTTTATAATTGTAACATGCTCTGACATACTCCATCAATTCAGTAACTTTGTTGTAATGGACTTTTATGTCGTCCATGGAAAATAGGCCCAAACCATGTAATGACAATGGTGTTATGTGATATATCCTCTCGTTAACACAAAAATCAATGTTTATTGGAGGAAGTTCCTTGGGTAACCATTGTTCCTGTAGATGTTTGTACCTCGAGGGCACCTCAAATTCACCTATGCTCTCATCATCATAAGAACATGAACCCCCTTGAGTAAGAAAAAATTGCATGTGTTTATTGAATTTTCTCCTAATCTTTTGACCTCTAGTTGATCTCCCTCTTTTAGATGCACTACATGTCTCACTTTCGTCTCCTCTTCCTAAATTTCCCTCGCTCGAGGAAGACAGATCTGACAAATACCTATTTGGTGGTACCTGCACTCCATCAAATGAAGAAGTCAGCCCTAAAGTTGATGTTGAGATTAAAATTTGAATAAGCCCAACTAGGGCCTCAAGTGTTGATAACTGTATTAGATTTGTTGCATATAGGAGGGCCGAGAAGGTGGAATGAGCTATAACATGTGGTTTCGATGAGAAAAAAAATTAAAATTTTCACAAAATATTGCTGCTAAAACCTGGCTTATTATTAAAGAGAAAGAAAGCAATTAATAAATGGCTTCTATAGGATGTATTGACTTATACTTGTTGTTCCATGACACTGCGCACGATCCTCATCAAAGGGGTTCAGGTTCCTACATCTGTAATTCATTTATCTTATGTTAACTAAAAATCACATGATACGTATGCTAAAAATTACATAGTAGACAACATGAACAATATGCAAACATCATAATCATTGTACATTTTTTTTCCTTACCTTTCGTCTATCTAGAAAGTGCAGGGTCCTCAAAAAAAAGATTGACGATGTCTGCAGTCAATGACCTGTTTCTACCAAGGATGATAGAATCAGACAAAATTATATACATATAATTAGCACCAACAATTGAGCATCATAATAATTACATGATACGTATATTTTACCCAAGTATATATTTCAAAAAGAATCTCAGAGATCATGGCAAGAAACAACAAATCTCCCATGTGTGTTAGAGGTTTTGTTCAGTTTATATTGAATCCATTAAGCAGATTATAAACATTTGTATCCATAAGATGAAGTAAAAGTTGCAAATAATTCAAACTTGTACTATTGGCCAAAGTTATCTCATTGAAAACACTTAGACAAAATGAGTAGCGCATGGTCAAGATATCATATACCGATGTATAAGCGTGATAAGCCGAAGTTGGATGCATCGGTGGAAGTTGTATCGATCATTGCCAAGGAGCCAAGGAAGTCAGATAGATCAGGGAAACATATACCAATTGTGGTCATCGGCAAAACATACATTGTCGGCAAAAGAAAAATATTGCCTTGTCGAAATCTATTGAGGCTATCTATAAGACTTATCCCAATGAACGGAACCAAGGATAAAAGTGCATTGGCAAAGGTTATAACAAAGAAAGATCACTGGCATAGCCAAAGGAGTCAGGATGTGTCATTTTGAGTCAACCCAATGCCCGATGAAGTGGTTGGTCAGAAGATCATCGAGAAAGATTATGTCGATGGAACATGATGTAGCGGGAAAAGTTATGCTGAAGGAAAAGGTCATCGAGAAAACTATGCTTGTCGCCATGACACATTTGAAGTTACCCCAATGCCCAATGATAGTATCGATTGACATATACCGATAAAGAAAAAGGAGTGTCATCGACTTATGTTACCCTGACAAGAAAGATAAAGTTTCTAAAAGGAAAAGGGATTTTTCTGATGGCGCCAAAGATGAAGTTTCATCAGAGAGACATACACCTATGAGCCGTTGTTGTATCAGAATTTAAAACTAAAAAAGTGAGCTTTTATTAAATGCTTGCATCAGGTAGATTTATTTGTGGTTCACACAAGGTAGATTTATGAGAGGATCATCATTACAAAGTTGTATGTAGATGTACTTGGCATATATCAAGATTTCTTGACACAATTTTTTACACAGCAAAGCAATTGATAGATCAGAGAATTGAATTCCTGAGAGTTAGAGGAAAAAATTCTGATTGCAAAAATGGAGTCTTTGAGTTCCACAGGAAAGAAAAGAGTGACAAAAATCTATTAATCTAGGGCTAAGAAATCTAAGAAAGAAGAGGAAGCCTCAATTTGAAGACTGGACCAAGACATGATACAACAAATGCAAGCATCAGGCCCTAAGTCCAGAAGATCGAAACAACATTTGCCAGGGAGGGACCAATAAGAAGATAAATAAAAAAACGTCGGAGATGTGTGGACCAAAGTGAGAGGATACAAATTGTTCCTATTTCACTATCTAAGAAGAGACAAGGAAATGCCACTGTGCAACCCATGGAAGACCAATTTGGGTAAGTAGATTGTCCCAAATGTGTTTGTAAGTGTGAAATTGCTAGAAACCCTAGTGAAAAACTATAATTATGTGGGGAGGTATATTCAGGCCTCCAATGGAGATGCATTTATTAGGTTTTCTGTTGGTACACTGAATAAAGTATTTAACCTAGATCCCAACCCTGATAAACCGTTGTCTTTCAGAGAATTGGAAGAAGAATACCTCAGAATGGATACAACATATACTGGGTGGAAGTTAGCTATCCATAAGAAGGAGACAGGTATACTGACAAAACAGGATGGGCCACCATTCAACCTTGAGTTATTCAAACATTACCTACAATATACTTATATGTCTTGTGGGCAGTTAGGAGGAGTTTAATTTCCTGATCTAATGAGTATTGGGTCATTAGTCTTAACCCCAAATATCCAAATGTATGATCGCAGACCATTTGGTTACGCCTCTTATTTGGTAGAAAAATTACATGAGGGTTTCCTGAACCTTAGGGATAACAAAAGCCCTAATTTCAAGTTTTATTCATTGTTGATGCATTTAGTATTGTTTTATGGATGTTTCGGGGGTATATGGCATGAGGAGTTAGTGCTTAATACCAAAAATAGAGAAGAGGAGGAACAACCAATTCGATTATGGACTTCTATTTGGGACTCTCGTTATGTGACATCAAACTACATAAAATTTTAAGAGTGGATAGCGAAACAATTATGCAAGATGTACGGAGATCCTTGTGATGGATCAATTTCAAATGAGATTAAGGAATTTTTAAGGCCTAAAGATTTTGATGATAGGCAAATTGTGAATCATAACTGGGGAGATTGGTATGTGCACCAGAACTTTACTTGTTTTAGGATTTATGGATTTGAAAGAAGCCCATACATGTTACCAAAATGTGTTCCTAATAGAATAGCATATTTGGAGATTGTAAGATAATTAAGTGTCTCAAATACTAAACACTTTGGAGATCAACATAAGTAGGCTTTCTTGCCTAGAACCCTTAGTTTTGGAGATTTCACTATTGTTTCTACAAAGGCATATGAAATAATTGACAGAAAGTTAATGGAGGAGTATAATTTGTTTGAACATAGTGTAAGAAAAAACTATGATCCTAGTCCTACTTACAATATTCTTGTGAGAAGAAGTTGTAGAATTAAGGCTTCCCAAGGTTTACTCACTAAGGATATGGAGCCTACTTTGGATAACTTATTTAATGAGAATGTTGGTTCTTCTTCCAATCCAACAAATGATGTCATTTATCCTCACTTTCTTCATAATTCTCATGATGAGTATAAATCGCTAACTAGGGTTACCATTGACTAATTGGAGAAGATTGATAATAAATTTGAAAATCTTCAACAATGGATGAGTCAACAATACCTTGAAAGTGAGGCAATCCCATTGATTAAAATATTAAAAAGAATTATGTAAAATGATAAAATTGGTGTTGATTTGTTGTGTGACCTTGCTCATATTATTGACACTAATATCATTCCAATCAAAAGTTGTGTTGAAGTCCTTGGTTACTCTCAACCCACTAGTCAAGTCAATCATCCCATTCCTATGCCTACATCCTTGCCTAGTGTGCCTACATTTACATCTTCTATCATGAATACGTCCACACAAAATATTAACCCTACACATGTTAGTCATGGGGGGAATCTTGTTAATCAATATTCTTATATCCCTCCTTTGGTGAGTCTTCCATTTGTATCCCAATCATCTCCCATACCCACATATCATAGTGTTCCACCTCCATATTCACAACCTCCACCTATGTATACAATAACATTACTCCTCCATCACAATCCAATATGTCCAATTTCAATCCATCTACCGAAGCAACTATTAATAACCTTGCCCAAACTATTACATTTCTACAACAAAAATGTTGGCATATGTGTAGAATATGTTGACATGATGATATTGTGTTGTCATTGATGTCAATATGCTGAAAGAGAACCGGTAATATGCTGAAGAGTGAACCGGTAACATGATGAAGAGTGAACATGATTATTGAAGTTAAGCAACTGACAAAGACAACCGGTATGATGTTGTGAACCGACATATGTGAAAAAGTGAAGCAGTATGCCTGTCCAAGTGAACCGGTATGAAGTTGTGAACCGGAACCGGTATGTCAGAATGAGAACCGGTATATGGAATGATTTGTATCTAGGGTTCATATGGCATAACTACCGGTTGGTAGCCTCAGCTTCAGGGTTTCTAGTTGAAGTGTTTCGAGCCTGTGTGTTTCAACCGATGGCATTGTGTGATGAGTTAGCATTGTAATGGAGATCGTATCGTATTGCCATGACAACCTCCTACACGTGATGGATCTTGCATGAAGGAGATTGATCCTATCTACCTTGGGAATGTGCAAAGTCTCTGCAAATGATGGAGAACACGTGATGGGTTATCACCTCCAAGAAGCGACGGGGTGAACTCACAATACTGGTTCCCACTTTTTGACCAACTTTTACACTTAGATGAACATTTTGCAAAAAACCTTCACTTTTCCGACACCTATAACTTTTAAACCATTAAGAATTTGAAGATGATGTAAACTAGTGATTTGTAACATCTTTTTTGTAGATTGTAAATATAGTTTTTTCAATTTTTTTTGAATAAAAATTTATTAAGTTTTCCATCTCCCTCAAAAGTAGTTTTTTACAACAAACAACATTTTTTAAGAGTGATGTGCATCCCGAAATGTATAATGTTTTTTTCTATATATGATAAAAACTTATCTTTGTTAAATTTTGGTTTGTAACATCAGTACCCAGGGCATGCAGGTGGTTTGATAGTGATATGTTGAATATTTTTTATTTTACTAATTTTTTAAGTCCGACTAATTATAATTTAGATATAGGTGTATGTTTGAACACATAACTTGTTCTATATATATCAAAATTCAGTTTTATTTTTTTTGTTAGAAAGAAGACATCTATACCTAGTGCATAGATATTTTTTAGAATTTTTTTGAATGAGTTTGCTATTTTTCCCAATGCATTGAACAAAGAAGTTCATGTTCGGTGAAAAACCTACATTCATAAAAAATAAAATAAAAATATATTAATGAAATTAAATATATTAAAAATTATACTATTTGGAAAGCTTATAATAAGGACTAAATCCTTAAGAGGGGTACATCCACTCCTGTAAGAAAAGACAAAATCTAGGAGGTTATTTGCACTTAAGTTTGGAGGCAAAAGACATCTTCAGAAATATGGAAGATGCAGAAGCACAAGAGGTAATTGATAGTTTGAATAGAGAGCTGGAAGAAAAGAAATAAAGGTTGATGGAAATGGAGACAAAAGAAGAGATGTCAGAAACTGAACCAGATGACCATGACGTTGTTTCTAGATATCAGGCAAAGGAACAAGAAGAAGAACCAAATGAAAATGAGCAAATTGTGACTAAGATGGAGATTCATGCAGATTCAAGGTTAGAAGAACATTCTGATTTTGTAACAGATGATATATTTTTGAAATCTAAAGAATTTAAATCTTTTCTCTATAATTTCAAAGGCAAAAGGTTGAGGGAGTCTATCCCACATATAACACCTGAAAATAAGGTACAGTTGTTGAAAAGGAAAAGGAGGATATAGAAGAAGAGTTGGTTACAATGACTCCCCAAAAAGGGAGGCAATTACTTGCAGAAGTTGAAGTAATTCTATTTCCAGGATAGGATTTGAGTGCATCTTTTATTTTTGACAGTCTATTACACTCTGACAACAAGGATTTCAAATTGGACATTCAAGGAGTAAATGATGTGTTTATTGGATCCAAGTTTGACCAAGATGAGGAAGCCTTACTACTATGAGCATTGTATCCTCCAAATAAAAAGCCTAAAACTATTGATGTGGATAAAGAATTTGGCCATATGATGAAATTGAAAGTTGGGGAAATTGATCCCATTGTTTCAGCAGACATTGGAGTCAACATTCAAAATTTTAACAGAGCACAAATATTTAGAACAGTAAGGGAAAGAGATGAATACAAAGGATTGTATGAGGAAACCATAAGAAGAAGTGGACAATCTGTGCCAATGATATTTTCCCCTAATAATTCAAAATGGAAAAAGAAATGTGAAGAGCTGCAACAAGAAAACCATAGAATTCTTTAAAAAATGGGGAATGTAAGACTTGATACTGCCTCTTTTCTATTGAATAAAAGATTTGAAAATTTGAAAGGATATTTGGAAGAGTTCTGGATTATTTTTTAAAAGAATATGGACAATGTTATATCACATAATAGGATAAAGAACAGATTGGGAACCAAACTACATGACAGACTTTGGAAGGGACAGATGCTAAAGAAATTGAGAAGATCAAAAAGGTTGCTTGCAAAACATGACAAATTTGATGCAGAGTAAAAAACTGAATATGATGAATGTAAAGACATAGTCCAGCATGGTATCCCAATGCTAACTGATCAGAGAGGAGAAATCAAGGATAAGACAAGTGGATTTTAGAATGCCAAAATATACTCAGTGTTTCCCTTAATGCTGCTCAATCAAATAGAATTGATTTGAAGGAAACAGTTACACAGATGGAACAATTCGTCACATGGGAGATTGTTGTCAGGGACCTAATCCATGATGCAGACACCTACAAATCAGAAAAGTACTTGGAGCATATTCATAAATGTGGTGAGATACTTGGGGATTGAAATTGTTTTCAAATATTTCAAAATGTTATCTTCAATGCTTTTATGCAATATGTCTAGTAGTTAAGTTAGTTTTAGTCAGTTAGTTTTTAGTTAGGATTTTAAGTCTTAGTAAGTTTAATTCCAAATGAAAGGGCATGCCCTTTCATTTTGGAACTGAATCATCATCTATTTATAGGGGATCCCTTTGATGAGAAGGCATTCATGATCATTCTATTCAAGACGTATTCTATGCAGGTCCTTTTGAAGTTTGTTTTCTGGAAATGCCAAAACTGGCAAATGACATTACGTTGTACTGAAGCCAATTGATTATTTTATGTTTATTTCAATATAAAGATCACATGTTTTGCATCTCTTATGGTATCTATCTTTTCAATTATTTGATTAGTTCCCTGTGATAAATATATTCAATTAGATTGTTTCAATGTGCTATCTCATGTTATTATAATTTGAATTAGGTTTCAGTTTGAATAATTCATTTAGATGCCTTTGAAGTGATGGTCTTGTTTTAAAGAGCAATTTTAATAAGACTGTCTCCAGGGTTATATTCTATAAATGCCAAACTAGTGAAAAGACATTGTGATATATGTAATCAGTTGATTATCTTATGTTTATTTCAATACAAAGATCAAGTTTTTTTCATCTCTGATGGTATTTATCTTTTTGATTGTTTGATTAGTTCCCTATGATAAATCTATTCATTTAGATTGTTTCAATGTGTTGTCCTATGTTATTATAGTTTGGGTTAAGTTTCAGTTTGATTATCAGTTTGAAGGATTGGATGTCAAGCTTCATTTTGTCTTATTGGTCTTTCAGAGCAAAGTTAAATTCAATAAGACTAACTGCAACATTATGTTAGGGGTGAAGGCGCCAGTCTACTATTGTTTGAAGATAATTTAATCAGGTTTTTTCAGAGTAATCTCAATTAAAAAATCATACTTATAATAAAGTAACCTTTTATTTAAAGCATTCATTTACAAGCAAGCAATTCAAAGTTTTCAGTAATTATTTAATTGAAGTGACAATCTCAGGAATCATTTGCCCTCTAATGCACATAAACCTTGGAAACATTCAATTCCAATCAGGCATACTTGACAACAATGGGATTAATGCCCATCAAAACTCTATTCTCAATCTTCAAAACACCCTTACAAGACAACAAGTTAATAGACACCAACCATACTTTGAGGAAGACAAACATGAACAAGGCTGCCCTTACCTTATAATGAAGCCAATCGCTTTGGTCAGTCGCTTGATATCATTGTTACTGACTTGTCCTCCAATTTATAGAAAGATCCAATGGTTCAAATGAAAGTTATGATAATTCTTCCAAAACTGCTACAGAATACAAGAAAGACAATATTAAGATAAACTATACAGGATACACATTATGAAGAAAACTAGTCAAAATTCTTGATAACGTCAAATGAAATATAGTTTTTGATTAGATTCTACTTTCTTTTAAATTTCTATACAATACCCATATTTTTATTAACCCATAAAAAATACACAACTAACAAATAAAATGAGATAAATTATTCATATTTCAAGCCCCCAACTCAAAATGATTTTGCATGATAGAACCAATATCCATTAGGATGTGTTTAACATTGTGTTTTATGATGATGAATTCATTGTGTAGGGAAAATTTATGGGATTGTGAGGTATGTTGTGGCTCTTGGTCGGTATCTTTTGAATCCATTGGCCATGGTTGTAACATTATGTGGTCTTGGCAAAGAGATATTATCATTGAATCTTCATTCACTCGAACATTTCCTTAGTCTAGATGACAAGTATGAAGTTGTCGAACAGGTAATGGTTACAGTAACCAACCATGTTGGTGTTGACATAAACCTAGCAGCATCACATGAATGAATGTTTTCTCCTCTGCAATTTGTAGATGGCCTTGGACCTAGAAAAGTTGCTTCCATACAAAGGGCTATTTTGAGGGTTGGAAGGGTTTACAGTCGTAGAGAATTGTTGACCCCTCTAGAATCTATGAAGTGAATTGTCTTTATAAATATTGTTGGTTTTTTAAGGGTTATAGGGATGAGCAAGAAGCTTATGGGAACCATCTTATGGATCCATTGGATGATACTAGAATTCATCCAAATTTATTGTTGTCACGTGGGATTTGCACCCGAGGAAAGCTTTAATTTCTAGCAATCTCGTGACACATTGGACTGCTCTCAGGCTATGGGTATACTATTATGAGAGCAGACCTCTAGATTATAGGTCAGCTTCCTATTTGATCACCTAAAACATTAATTGAATTTCTACGAAAAGGGAAGAAGGATATGCATAAAATGAAACTAATGCTAAAGAAGGTGATCCACCAATGATAAAAGACCTACAAACTGCACAAATCCACAAGATAACCAACTAATGAAACTACTTAAACTCACAACTCAAACATACATGTTTGCATAAATGATTCTCTTGAAAGGCTAGCTTACTGATGTTCACAAAAAGGAGAATAATAATGTTCTCACAATTTTGATGCAACAGAATCACATACACAATTAGAGACATGCATTATAACATGTACCTTAGCCCTAAGCATCTGAAGAAACTAAGATAAAATAAAGGATTCTACAAAAGAATCTTACAAATTTGAACCAAAATGCTTACAATCATAACACTTAGACCAAAGTATTTAAGGAGGAACTCAAATTCTTTATTGGAAACAAGGAACTTTCAGCATTACAAATTTGAAAAAAAAAATTGATAGGAAATGAGCTACAGGAGCCTAAATATCTGTTGCTACACAAGTACAAGAAACTCCAGAACTAGAGAGAGAAGAGTGACAAACAATCACTTATACAAAATCTTGCAAAAATTCAAATTGGCTCCAAGAAAGATGTGTTGTCAAAACTCTAAGCCTCTCCTCAAAATCAGGTGCCTAACTGGAAGAAATCTCCTCTCAAAACTGCCAAAAAAGTTGTCAAAGTGAACACAAACTCTTTGACTCGGATGCAACTGAAAATCCCTCAAAATTAGGGATGAAACTCCAAGAATCAAGTAGTTGAGTTCCTAAAAATATTCTTTGACTTAACCTTCAACTACTAGGACTCTCTAACTGGACTCAAACTGCCTATTAGGTGTCTAAAATGCCTAATTTCACTCCCTCATGTGTTGACACAACTTCAATCAACTCCATGATTTATGCATTAACTCAAAGATGACAAGCCTCTCTACTTTTCCTAACTGCCACAACTCAAAAGCAACACAAACTCCATTATGCATTCAAAAAGAAAATCTTTTATTTTAAGTGATTAATAACCATCACTTTAAAAACAAAAGACTTACAAGCTTTATGCATATATGAAAGAGTTCTAAGATCTAAAGGCTTAATTTATAAGTGTTTATTAACACTTAAAGAAACATAAGAAGGAAAGTCACGACATGAAAGATGAATAAAACTTTTATTTTTAAATGCAAAAGCAAACATATTTTGCCTTGTCGGGCCTTCTTTAGGGTTTCAACCCTAATGCAAAAGAAAAGATGAAAATGATACATCTTTTATTTTGCACTTTGGTTTGCTTGAGGGTGTCGACATGTTGCTATGGTTTTGAGCATGAGATGCACTCCATCTATCACTGTAACTGATGATTTTTGCAGACTCTTGCAAGGAAATAGCGAGATATGGCTATTTTGCTTCAAATTTGTTTACTTCAGTGAGGTATTTCTTCACTCTCTGTTGGTATCATTGCAAATGGCCCTAAAAATGTTTGCATAGACTGTTAAAAGGATCGAACAGTCTAGGGATTGTTATTTCATGCTGCATTATTTATTATTCTTCATCATCCTTGCATAGTCTTCTTTCATTGCTATGATTTTCAAAGTTCTTCAATGTCTTTGATCAGTTGCCTTTATCTCTGCAATGTGACTTGATCTAGACCCTTAGGGTTGCACTTTGAACTTCCAAGCTCATGACTATCTGAGACCTTGCTCTTGAAAACCTCTAACGATGATATGAATAATGCTTTGGGAGGCTCTTTTATGATCAAGTTCTCTGCCATTATCACTGCTATATTTGCTCTAGTAATTCTTACTTCTCTGCAAATGGTGGCTTAACACTTTATTTTGGTGAATGCTCTGCATCTCGACTCTACATTGTCCACTTATTGTTTAATGATTTCTATTTTGCATGAAAAAGATGTGGATGTTTTCCAACCTGGGTTGCTAAAGGGTTTTTTGATTGAATCCTTTCACTATAGAGGGTTTGGTTGAACCACTGTGACTTCTTCCTTGATGGTATTGGTCTCACAAATTAACTCTTTGAATGGTAGGTTGCAAATAATGGTGCTTAACAAGATATTGTCCAAGGTTTGATTCAAACTTGCAAACTACCTTTATGACCTGACTTTCATTTATTGACAAAAACGGTGTTACCAGATATATGTTGGGGCTACTATCTATACACAGTTATAACTGTACTGTATACACTGTTATCTAAAACCAATCATTTCATAGTTTAGACATCACATTGTAATAGATACTTTTGTGACAATAAAAATTGTATGTCTTGAAGGTTATCATCTGCTACATCTTTGGCATGTTGAAGCTGCTCCAAGAATTTTATGTACTGCATTTTCCTTCATTGCCCTTAAACTATGACTGCATAGTGTCCTTAATGAATGTTCATGATTGACTAAGTCTGGACAATGTGCTTTTTTACTATCATTATTGTGCAAGGTTGCTTATTATATTATTATCCTTTTCTAAAAAGTTTGGTCTCTTTGCCGCTAAATGTTATTGTACCTTTGTCACACTGCTCTATGTCGGTACATTGTTGTTCATTATCTGAGGCTACACGTGGATCATTAATAACACCACATAATGACAATATTGTTCTTAACACTTTGAAGACTGATACTCTCATCTTTTATTTGGATGGAAGACTTAGGGCTCCTCTATTTGATATTCATATTGTTGTTTGAGCTCATGGTGAATCATTCCTTATATTGTCCATATTTTCCTTCATGAATGATATTATGGTTTAATGCTGCTTAGTGATAGCTTTTGTTGCTTTGTCCATTTGCATGGACAATCAGTAGATGTTGACTCTTTGAAACACTGTGTAGATTGAGGACTGATGTCTTGTTGTAACTTGGCTTTGTTCCTTTTGCTATCTTGACTGCACTATTGGTATGGTTGCCTAATAGTCTTCTTAATTATCTGGTATATATTACTGCATTTTTTTTATCATATAGCTACTAAACCTGCCCTTGACGGGGCTTCTAAATGATTGTTAGTTGTATATGCACTATCCATTGTGCTTTGATTTCTCACGGGAGACATTGATGTCTTTCTAATCTTTCTGATGACTATTCTTAATCGTTGATGCTCATGCTTTGGGTATTCAAAGGTTGCAAACAGATTCTCACAATACCAATCTACTCATTGTACACCAATTATTACTTGGGCAGGCTAGGACTGAATTCTAACTGAAAGTGTTGTATTGAAGGTTGTTTTTTGATGGCAAGATATATGATTTCTCCTTAGTCTTGTTGCCAATATAGACATAACCCATAAGATACATGGTTGTCTCCAACCTTTGAATCTGAGAACTAACTTTGAGCTATGGATTATTAGGATAGCCACTTCAAAACTTGCCACTTTATTGTGTTTTAGTTTGATTGTGCATACAAGGGTTTGTGTATCGGGTGTCTTTTCATTCATGAACTGTTCTTAACATCACTGTCTTTTAAAACTAGGGATGAAGATATAGCCCATACACCTTTCTTTAGTTCACATAGCAGCCCTCTTATCAAAAGATCTTTTCTATCTTTGTTGATATCATCTGAAATAACCCACTGTGACTAAAAATGCTTTTCCATGTCATGTGCATTAGTGACTATTATCTCCTTTAACTGGTAAATGGCTGCTACTAAGCTTATTCATTGGTTGTCACATAATAAAATTGTGGAAGTGACTATGACTTTGAGATACCCTTATACACATGTTGCACTGAGATTGCTACATGCTCCTTTATTTGTATCAGTTCTCATGTATTTCTTTTGCACTTTGAATATACAAAAGGTTACATATATTTTCTTTCATGAGCTGGGCTCAACCCTTGTGGGAGCCACATTTACTACCACTCATACACAAAATTTGTAACCAGCACACATTTATTCCTTATTCCTGCACATGAAACAAACAAGTTAGACAAAAATAATGAATAATTTGATTTCTTGTTGATGATTTGACCTGATATTTATTGATTTGCTTGGCATACTAGTTGTTGTGATGCATATGAGGGATGGATTGTATGTTTTCAGATGCATGTGCAGATAATGGATGATGATTCTCCTTGCTCTAACACATTGGCTTTCTCAGATGCAGGTACTCAAGAGCAACAAGGTAGCTCATTTTTGGATGCAAGCTGGGCGAAAGACTATAGGTGCTACAGGGAAACTCAAATAGGGCTCTTCATTCAGGCAATGATGAGTCACCCTTCTTTACATGTATTTACTTTAATGTTTTTGGATCTGCAAATATATATTGTTTTACTTATCTACACCACACCAGTAGTCTCACGGCTTGGGTGAGACATTGTACATTCATCAATAAAAGATTATTTTTATCAAAAATTTGTGTTCTCTCTATTTCATATGCACCTGAAAAATGAAACATGATATTGCAATCTTTTGTCTTTCTTGTCAAATAATCATGAATGCAATTCAGCTGAATAAAAATGCACCTTCTTGTGTGCTATGTAAAACATCATAGCTCTACCCGATTGAGCTAGTAGCTAAAATAGGTAACAGTCATATGAAATAGCCAAGAAAATGGTTGAAGATGTATATTGTGAAGATGCAGGATAGGATATAGATGATATGGATGAGGAAACACAAGAAATGGTAGTTGAACATGTCAAAAAATATCCCCATGTGTTAAAGGCGCTTGATATTTATGAATATTCTAGAAGTGTGGAACAACGGACATCCAATAAAAAGCGGGAAACTCTTGATGACATAAAGATTGAATTGGTACATGGATTTAAGGATTGGCGAACACCATATAAAGAGCCATCCCAGGATGAGGAATTTTATCTGCTAACTAGAGAAAATGAAGAGACCCTTTTAGTGGGGAAAATTATACAAGAAACTACCCGTAGAGTCCTAAATAATCGTATAAAGTTGCTTCCATACAAAGGGCTATTTTGAGGGCTGGAAGGGTTTATAGTCGCAGAGAATTTCTTACCCCTCTAGAAGTTATGAAGCAACTTGTCTTTATAAATGTTACTAGTTTTTAAAGGGTTAGAGGGACCGGGCAAGCAGCTTATGGGAACCATGTTATGGATCCATATGGAAGATACTAGAATTCATCCAGAGTCATATGAACTAGCCAAAAAAATGGTTGAGGATGTATACTATGAAGATGCAAGATAGCATATAGATGATATGGATGATGAAATACAAGAAATGGCAATTGTACATGTCAAAGAATATCCCCGTGTGTTAAAGGCCCTTGATATTGATGAATATGCTAGAAGTGTGGAACAACCAACATCCAATAAAAAGCGAGAAACTCTTGCTGACATAAATTTTGAATTGGTACATGGATTTAAGGATTGGCGAACACCATATAAAGAGTCATCCCAAGATGAGGAATTTTATCTGCCCGTAGAGTCCTAAATAATTGTATAAAAGTTGCTTCCATATAAAGGGTTATTTTGAGGGTTGGAAGGGTTTACAGTTATAGAGAATTGTTGACCCCTCTAAAAGCTATGAAGTGACTTGTCTTTATAACTGGCAGCCACATAATAGAGAGGTTAAGGAGGTTGAGGATCCATATTCTGCCAAAGCGGATACCATTAAACAAAGTGAATAAGAGAATGCAAGGAAAGCAAAGGAACTTGCAAAAAAATCTTGATGACAAGAACAAAAGGACCAACCTCTTGTATAGTTGTTTTTGAGCATCTATCTGCAGCAATTGTGCCCTAATAATTGCCCTAATTTTAAGTTTTACTCATTATTGATGCATTAATCTTATTCTATGGATGTTTTAGGGGTATGTGGCCCGAGGAATTGAGGCTTAACGTCATAAACAGCCAAGGGGAGGAGCAACATGTTCAATTATGGACTTCTGTTTGGGATTGTCATTACACAAGATCAAATTATATCAAATTTGAGGAATGAATAGTAAACCCAATTTATTAGATGTATGGATTTCCGTGTGATGGATCAATCTCAGATGATATTAAAGACTTTTAAGACCTAAAGATTTTGATGACAAAAAGATAGTGAATCATAACTGGGGAGATTGGTATGTCCAGCAACCTGTCTTTATAACTGGCAGTCGCATAATGGAGAGGTTAAGGAGGTTGAGGATCCTTATTGTGCTAAAGCTAATACCATTAAATAAAGTGAACAAGAAAATGCAAGGAAAGCAAAGGAACTTGCAAAAAAAAATTGATGACAAAAACGAAAGGATCAACCTCTTGTATAGTTGTTGTCGAGCATCTATGTGCAACAATTGTGCCCGCTTCCTCCCAATTTTTGCACCCTGAGCCCGCGTATAATGATGGCGCGTGATTACTTTTTTTTTTTTAAATACCACATTCATCGGAATTCCGACGTTAAATATGAAATCTGCACTATCGGCAAAAGTCAACCCGATGGTAACACACAAGTAGAAGCATGTAATCGGGATAGAATACATAGATGAAGTCCATCGGCAGAATGCACACTAGCGGCAATGGATAAATCTTGTATTGTTGATAGTCGAAATTGCTATCGATAAGACTTATCTCACTAGACATTGGCAAAAGTAAAACGTATCAGCAAAGGTTACGGTGATAAAGGGTCAAAGCTTACGTTGAGGAGACATGACGTATCAAGTGGATCTATGCCAAGGGAAAAGACATCGGGTAAATTATGCCCATCGCCTAAACATATTTTAAGCTATCTCGATGCCCGATGAGACTAGCGGGATAACTCGCACCGGTCAGTAGGAAGAGAGGTCATCGGCTTATGTTATCCCAACGAGTAAGAAGAAATCAAGAGGTTGTGAAAATCACCGGAGCAACATATGTCGATCAACAAGTAAAATTTGTGTTCATCAAGATGCCGACGTGAAATTTCAACAAGTTCGAATTCCGACGAACATGGGATATACTTTTAGAAAAAAAAAATAATTCGACAAAGCAAAAGAAATCCCATAGCCAGTCGGAAATGTTCGTTGGTTTTTCGTTTGAATTCCGATGTGAAATTTTAACTCGTCGAAATTCAAAATTCTGACGAACACAAGGTAATTTTTGAAAAAAAAAAAAATTAATCCTACAAAACAAAAGAAATCCCATAACTCGTCGGAAATGCTCGTTGAAAAACCACTCCAAATGTACTAGTGATGTACTTCCTCTCCTTGTTCGTGAGACCTGTTTGATCTCCAAATAATTGGTCCATCTTTGAAAAGAAAGATAGTGTTAAGAAGAGGTATTCGTAGATAAAATATCATTTTCAAGCAAGAAAAGGAAAATTGATTTCCTTGAGTCGGTGCAATTTATGAAGTGGGACTCTTTTCTTCATACACAAACATTTGTTGACTTTTTGTACTGGCATGGGTATTAGGTCGTTCATCCTATCTCCTTTGTGTTGGCAACAAGGTAGAAAATTGAGAGGGGGGGTGAATCACTTTCTCAAAATCTTTACTTAACTTAAACACAATTTCACATATGATAATTAACAATGAAAGCATAAATCAACACCACATCAATAACACCAAGATTTTTGACATGGAAAACCCGGTCAAGAGAAAAACCATGGTGGGAACCTACCCACAATATGATGATACCCTGTTAGAATATGAAATATTACAATGAGGAATGCACATGCATTTAGGCACACTACGTAGAGCTCACTACTCAAAAACAACAATGGGCTACAACCCAAGGAAGGTTCACTATCTTACAACAACATTCGGATTACATTTGGAAGATCATGAACTGAGAAAATAGAATCTCCTAATGCCTAGTTATAGTTCTGGTTAGGCACATATACTACTCTTTCACACCTCTTCATAATTATTCGCACTTCTTCACTGATTTCGAAAGATTAAAGCATTATTCACACATCACACACATCTGCAGATATATATGCAACATTGTATTACATTAATCTATACATATCATCAACCTATCTTTCAAGGTCGTCTCAACCCACATCACAAATGACAAAATATAACCATACACACTACAATAACATATGTGGACCAAAACAACGTTGGCTAAGACATAGTATGGACCCAAATCAACACCTCTAATAATTATGCCTTGAACATCCGCAACATGCTACAATCATCGTCATCCAAGAACATGAAGAACGCCACCGGAATAAGGAAAATCATCAATAATGTGCACAACGATAAATGTGAACCACCAACACAAATAGGGAACGATCTATAAATATCCACAAGCATCATGAATTACCATAGAAATTGTTGCAAGGTGTGCACCCTTGGTCTCCTTGTCCTATGCAACACAGCGCTTGGTTTGTGACATGGCTTAACAACCTCTTGTGGATTCTTGGTGCAGTCACCAATTAGGAGGGACCTCAAAGAGATCAATCTGGATTAGTCAGCAATAGTATACACAATCAAAAAACAAGGATACGATGGAGGCAATGCAAAAAAGAATGTATTATATCATGAAAATCAATTACAATCAACCAGTAACAGTAGGGTTCAGAAACTTGCTCACGGGAATACTAAAATATGCTTAATTACAGAACAGGTCACAACCAGGACCTCAAATTTTTAGATCTATCTTCTGTGTTTTATATCTTCACTTATCCCTATTCTAATGCTCAATTACAATGATTTATACAATCCAAGGGGATCAGGTCGGCCCAAAAAGTATCAAATGTTGAAGAACAAGACCTAACATGTAAAAACAACAAGGTCGGCCTCCACCAAAGAAATTCCTCCAGAAAATCCAAAAGATGAAGTGTAGAACAAAGGGAAGGTCGGCCACATGCCAAGTAACATAAGAATCAATGCTCAAGGCTCCACAAGCTACAGAAAGGATCTGGTAGATTTCGGTAGATTACAATGCAAATAGATCAAGGCAACCAGTACCAAAAAATTGTCTCGAAAACCGGTAGCGATAACTTGTTGGAAAATGATCCAAATGCTCTGCAGTTTGGGAATAAGGTAGATGATCAAGTCCTCAAGCAAAAATCCAACTCCTCAAGATTCTGTGAGCCAATGTCAGGAAATGTAGAATAAAATGTTGAAACTGCAAAACAAAAAGCAAAATAGAAAGGAAATATTTTTGGTTGATGCAAGATTGCCAAGAACCGGGGATTCTCCTGCATCAGACATCCGAGGTTGCTGAAAATTAAGTCTCTCACTTTGTTGGGGTTAGAGGAAAACCAAGGCGGTCTACCTCTATTTGATAAATCCAATATGTATCTTCAACTAGTCTGTCCTTCCACTTCACAAGATACTCCTTATACTGACTGCTCTGACTACTACGCCCAATCAAACTGTCCAAAATTTCTTCAATCTGATCCGGTTCCTTTCGGGGTAACTGTTTCTCCAAGTCTACAATATTGTCTGCCTGAGAAATCCAAGATGAATCTTCAACTGGTATGCCTTTCCACTTTGCTAGATACTCCTTATACTGACTACTCTGGATACTACACCTAATCCTACTATCCAAAATGTCTTCAATCTAATATGGTTCCTTCCGAGACAACTGTTTCTCCAAGTCTATAGTATTTCCCTTACTGAATTCTTGTTCATGATATTGATGTAGGTCTACAATGTTAAATATAGGTGAAATACTCAGATTATCTAGTAACTCCACTTCATATGCATTTTCGGAAATGAACTTTCTCAAAATCTTGCAAGATCCAAATTTCCTCATCTGCAACTTGTTATAAGTTCCAACCGGGAATCTTTCTTTTCTCAGATACACCATCACTTCATCGCCAACTTCAAATTCCTAATGTCTCCTCTTCTCATTTGCTTTCTCCTTATACTTGTTGTTCATGTCCTCCAAATGTTGCTTAACTTGAATATGTAAGTCCTTTATGTGATCTGCAAATTCTTCTGCTTCTGCACTTCTCTGATCTTCACTGCTAATATCTCTTAATTTTGATATACCTCTAGGGTGTTCTTCGGTAACAATCTCAAAGGTGTCCTTCTAGTACTCTTGTTTACTAAATTATTGTAGCCAAACTTTTCTTGTGAAAGAATCAAATCCCAACTTTCGGTTTTGTCTCCAACTAAGCATCTTAACAAATTTCCCAAGCTTCGGTTAACTACTTCTGTCTGTCCATCATTTTTTGGGTGAAAAGTAGAACTGGACTTCAAATTTGTCTTCATCTCCTTCCAAAGTGTTCTCCAAAAATAACCAAAAAAATTAGTATCTCTGTCTGAAACTATGCTCTTAGGTAATCCATGCAATCTCACCACTTTCTTGAAAAATAGGTTAGCTATATGCATTGCATCTGATGTCTCCTTACAAGGTATGAAATGAGCCATCTTCGAGAATCTATCTACTACTACAAATATAGAATCATTCCCTCTCTATGTTTTAGGCAATCCAAGTATGAAATCCATGCTAATATCTTCCCAAGGTCTCTCTGGTATTGTCAAAGGTTTATACAATCCCACATTCTGACTACTACCCTTTTCTACTTGACAAACTCTACAACTTTGCACTTATTACCTAACATCCTTATGAATCTAGGGCCAAAAGTAATGCTCACTCACCACTGCTATTGTTCTATCAACACCTAACTGTTTGGATAATCCTCCACTATGTTTCTCCTTTATCAGATTCTCCCTCATAGAACTCTTGGGTATGCACAACTGAACTCCCTTGAATAGCAACTCATCCTGAATGAAGTAATCCAACCACTTGCTTCTATCTACCATAAATGGTTCTCTACATGCTCTACAAGGTTCTACAAAATTCGGGTCATCATCATACAAGGTCCTCAACTCCTCAAATCCTAATACTGTCACTCTCAATTCTGTCAACAAATTCCTTCTTCTACTCAATGCAATAGCAACTTTGTTAGATTTCCCACTTCTATGCTTCAACACAAAGGTGTAACTCTACAAAAATTCTACCCATCTCATATGTCCCTGATTCAACTTACTCTAACTATTCAAATACTGCAAAGCTTGATGATTCATATACAACACAAACTCCTTAGGTAACAGGTAATGTCTCCACTTCTTTAAGGCTTGAACTATGGCATAAAATTCTTGATCATACACTGAGTATCTCTTTTGGATATCATTCAATCTCACTAAAATAAGCTATCACTCTCCCTTCCTGACTCAATATGGCTCCAATTGCAGTTCCACTTGCATCACAATCCCCTTAAAATACTTTGTTGAAATTTGATAAAGCTAACACAGGTTGCTCAGTCACTTTCTGCTTCAACAGTTCAAAACTTTTGTTTGCTCCGGTGGTCCACTTGAATTCCTTCCTATCTCCCCTCATTGTCTTAGTCATAGGGTTACAAATTGAACTGGAATTTTTTATGAACTTTTAGTAGAAACTAGCCGATCCATGAAATGATCTTACTCTCCAATGCTTTCTAATGTAGGCCATTCAACAATTGTTTTTACTTTCTCAGGGTCCATCCTCAGATATCACAAATCCCAAATACACTAATTATTCTTTCATGAATGTACACTTCTTAAGATTTATTAGCAACTTTTTTTCTCTCAACCTCTACAAAACTTGTCTTAAATGCAACAAATGCTCCTCTTTTGTCTTACTGAAAAATCAGAATGTCATCCAAATATACAATAATAAACTTACCCAAGAATTTCTTCAATACCTCATTCATCAGCCTCATGAAAGTACCTGATGCATTAGTTAACCCAAAAGGTATCACCAACCACTCATACAGTCCTTCATTCTTCTTGAATGTTGTCTTCCACTCATCTCCTTCTTTGATCCTGATCTGATGATATCCACTCTTCAAGTCTATCTTTGTAAAGTATTTGGTTCCACTCAAACAGTCCATTCTGTCATCCATCCTAGGCGAAGGATACTAGTATTTCACTGTGATCTTGTTTATTGCTCTAGAATCGGTATGCATCCTTCATTCTCCATTCTTCTTAGGTTTTAATACTATTGGTACTACACAAGGACTCAAACTTTCTCTGATCAAACATTTCTTCAACAATTCCTGCACTTGTCTATTCAACTCTTCATTCTTTGTCGGTGTCATCCGATGTGCAGCTTTGTTAGGCAAACTAGCTCAAGGAATTAGGTTCATGCAATGACGGATACTTCTCATAGGTGGTAATCCATTAGGCACATTATATGAAATGATGTCTTCATACTCTTTCAGCAACTCTTTTATCTCTTCCGAATATTCTTCTTCATGCTCTGGATTCTCAGTCTTCTTAGGAACTAAGGCAAAACACACATTCTCATGTCTCATTCCATCCAAGAATTTCCTTCCATCCACCAAATAGATTCTATCATTCATACAGACTTCACTCTTCAAAGGCTCCTTCAAGGGAAACAAGGTTTGCTTCATCCCATTGGCCACAATAGTGTATGTATTCTTCCTCCCATCATGTATTGTTTGTCTATCAAACTGCCAAGGTCTACCCAACAAAAGGTGACAAATATTTATAGGCATAATATCACACAAGACTTCATCATGATAATTCCCAATTTTCAATTTCACCAAACATTGATCACTTACTAAAAACTTATAATCATCCTGAATCCATGCTATCTGATAAGGGTTAGGGTGTTTCAATCTTTCCAAATTCAACTTGTTCACCATCTCTTTTGAAACAAGATTATCCGAACTACCACTATCAATAACAACTTTATAACACCTACCAGATACCTTACATCTGATCTTGTACAAATTCTTCCTCTGCAAGGGCTCTTCATTTCCTCTGATATGACACAAAGCTCTCCTCATCATCAACATTTCTCCATCTTTTGATTTATTAGATGATCTAGTGGGGTTTTCTTCCACCACTGTTGTTCTTCTAGTACTCTCTATCTTCTTATATTCAAAAGCACGATGTCCTTCTCCTCCACACTTATAAAAAGTTCCTCTAAACACTCTCTTCTCTTGTCTTCTGTCATCTTTTCCAAAATTCTCATTCCGGTAGCCATTCGATTCTCTCCTCCGGTAAAAAATTCTATCATCTTTCTGGTATGAATTACCTTCTTTCCTTACTTCCTTGTCATTGTTTTGATATGTACAGGTTCCTCTACCTCTGATATATCCTCTTCCTCCTTAAAATATTCCTCCAAAAAACCTTCCACCTCTACCTCTCTACCTTTGCTCATGTCTTTTGTTTAGCTTCTCTTTTGCTTTTAGGGCATACTGGTAAGCTTCTTGAACATTCTACAATTTGATCAAACCGAGTTCATCGTGTATAGAAATATGCAATCCATTCAAATATCTTACAATTTGTTCAACTTCATCATCAATATGTCTAGATCTGATATTCAATTTGTAAAATGCTTCAGTGTACTCCTTCACACTAGATTCCTTCTACCTCAAACTCTGCAACTTTTGAAACAGATTCACCTGATAATCAGTTGGCATAAATTTTGATTTCAACTTAGCAATCATCTGATCCCATGTCTTGATCTTCTCTTTACCTATTCTTTGTCTATCAACCTGCAAATTCTCCCACCAAAGAGATGCATGATCTTTCAACTAGGTACAAGCATATTTCACCTTTCTTTCCTCTACAGTGTTCTCAAAATCAAAATGTTTCTCCATCTCTGAGATCCAATCCATCAATTCATCTAAATCCAACTTTTCATCATATTTCGATGGGTAAAATGAGGTTTAGTATTCGCCCTACTCAAAACCCTCAAAAACCTTTCTTCATTAGGATCAATCGTCGATGGGTTTACTTGTTCTATTGGGGCTTCTTCTCCTTCATCTTCACTCACATACTCAATATGTCGGCCTCTTCTCTGGGCTGTCTCAATGGCTTCCAACTAGGCTGCAATTGTCGCAACATTTCCATCATAGCATGGTCTACATTCCCGTGTGCTCCACCATTCGTATTTCCTCTTTGCACCATCTTCACGCTAGTCCTTTGTAGCTACAGGTTGGATCCATAGTCCGCCACCCTACAACAAAATTTCTCAGAACAATGCAATCTCTGGAATGAAAGCTCACTCTGATACCACTTGGTGTAGTCACCGGTTAGGAGGGACCTCAAAGAGATCAATCCGGACCGGTCAGCAAGATTAAACACAATGGAAACACAAGGATATAATGGAGGCAATGTAGAACAGAATGTATGTTATCATGAAAATTGATTACAATCAACCGGTAACAGTCGGGTTACAGAAACTAGCTCATTGGCCTGCTAAAACATGCTTAATTACAGAACATGTCACAACCAGAACCTCAAATCTTTAGATCTATCTTCTATGTTCTATATCATCACTTATCCCTATTCTAATGCTCAAGTAAAATGATTTATATGATCCAAGGGGATCCAATCGGCCCAAAAAGGATCAAAAGTTGAAGAACAAGACCTAACGTGTAAAAACAACAAGGTCGGCCTCCGCCAAAGAAATTCCTCTGGAAAATCCAAAGGATTAAGTGTAGATCAAAGGAAAGGTTGGCCACATGCCAAGGACATCAGAATCAACGCTCAAGGCTCCACAAGAAATGGAAGGGATCTAGTAGATTACAATGCAAATAGGTCCAGGCAACTAGTACCAAAAACCTATCTCAGAAACCAGTAGCGATAACTTGTCGGAAAATGATCCAAATGCTCTATGATTTGGGAATAAGGTATATGATCAATTCCTCAAGAAAAAATCCAACTCCTCAAGATTCGGTGAGCCAATGCGAGGAAATAAATAACAAAAAGCAAAACATAAAGGAAATATTTTTGGTTGATGCAAGTTTGCCAAGAACCAGGGATGCTCTTGCATCAATTATATAAGTCTAGTAGTTGTATCGGGCATTAATAGGTCGATATTTTGGTGCAACGGCAACCACACTTGTAACAAGTGGTATCATAGCTAGATCCTTTGGAAGAAGCTTAATCGCTTGAGGAGATCTGGGATGGCAACCTATGTTTTTAAGAAGGAGAGTCCTAGATTTGACGGAAATAATTATACTATCTGGAAGGACCGGATGGAAGTTCATTTGAAGTGTCTTGGTGAAGATTACTAGAATATTACAAAGAATATTTACAATGTTCCTCTGAATGGATTGGTTACTACTGATGAGATCAAGGAAGTTGAACATAACATAAGGGCTAAGGAAGTGTTGTTGGGTGCTTTGACTGATTCAAAGATGACTAATGTGATGGGACTTCAAACTGCACATGAGATATGGGAGAATCTTGAGGTCTTGTATGAAGGAGATGCACAAGTTAAAGTTGCTAAAATGCAGAGTTTGAAGGGAAAATATGAATCATTAAAGATGGGAGAAGATGAGAACATAACTTCCTTTATGGCTAAAGTGAATGAGCTTTTTATGAACATCAAATGTATCGGTGGAACTCTTGAGGAAGATGAGATTTTTGCTAAGGCATTGAGATCCTTTCCTTTTTCCTATAAAGATAAATTCATTGCTATTAATGAGATCCGGAGTGTGACTACTATGACAAGAGATGTGTTGGTTGGTAAGCTAGTTGCATTTGAGTTGAGCAAGTTTGGAGAATCACATGGTAAATATGAGACTACATTTAAAGCCTTTGTATCCATGAAGTAATTGTATGATTTGGGAGAGAGTTCATCTAGGATTTCAAGATATGAAAGAGAGATGAGAGAGATTGAAGAACAGGAGAAAGAGTTGGATGGGCTTGAAGCACTTATTGCCCGAAGATTGCCTAAGGGAGCCAATAAGTATGATGGAAAGTTACCTTTTAAATGTTTCTCTTGTAATAAGATAGGACATTTTGCTTCTAGGTGTCCTAAAATAATGTCTAGGTATGATAAGGATGAAAGACATGATAGATTTGATAAGAATGATAGATATGAGAAGCATGATAAGCATGATAAGCATGATAAGACCTACAAGCCCTACCAAAAGTACAAAAATTAGAAGAGATGATATTATGTTGTTGATGAAGGTGTGACAAATGAAGAATCAGACAATGGGAATTCAGGAGATGAGTTTGTTTTTATTGTTATCAAAGAAGATGATCTGGTACCAGTGAATCCTACAAGTTGCACTCTTGAGGAGAAATCTTTGGCTGCTAAGATTGAATAGAAAGATGAATGGGTAATTGAAAGTGGTTGTTCACATCATATGACAGGTGATAAAAGTAAATTTGTGAGTATGGCAAGGTATGATGGTGGTATGGTAGGATTTGGAGATGGTAAAGCTTGTGTGATTTGTGATAGAGATTCTATATCTTTTGATGGTAAGAATAAAATTGATGATGTCTTATATGTTGAAGGGTTAAAGCATAATATTCTAAGTGTTGGATAGATGGTTGACAAATTATATGATCTGCTATTCAAGAATAGTAAATGCAATATTTTGAATACCTCTAGTGTAGAGATTGCAACAGGGACTAAACCTAAAGGTAATATTTTTCATTTGAATGTCGATAAGAAAAGTTGTTTGATTACTCAGATAGATGAAAGTTTATTGTGGCATAGGAGGATGTGTCATCTTAACTTTGACTGTATGGTAAGGATACTCAAGTTGTTAGATATTTACCTAAGATTGTGAAGCCCTCTAATCCGATATGTAAAGAATGTCAGTTGGGGAATCAAACAAGAACATCATTTAAAAGAAAATTGTATACATCTAATGGACAGTTAGATCTTATGCATATTGACTTGTGTGGTCCTACTAGAGTGAGAAGCATGCAGGGTGACAGGTATTTCAAGTTGTTGATTGATGATTACTCTAGAATGATGTGGGTGACTTAAGCAAAAGTGGAGACTGAGACAGGGTTGAAGCTGAAGTGTCTGAGATATGACTGAGGAGAAGAATTCATATCCGGTGAGTTTGATACATACTATGAGAGGAATGGAATTAGAAGACAGTTATTTGCTCCTAGAACCCCTCAGCAAAATGGATTTGTTGAAAGGAAGAACATAACAATCTTGGATGTTGCTAGAACGATGTTGATTGAAGGAAATGTTGCGCAGACCTTTTGGAAGGAAGTTGGTAGCATTGTTGTTTACACATTCAATCGGGTGCATATAAAAGGTGATTCTGGTAAGACTCCTTAGATATTTCAAAGTTTTTGGAAGCAAATGTTATATAAAAAGAGATGAGGATATAGGAAAGTTTGATACAAAATGTGATGAAGAAATCTTCTTGGGATATTCTACTAAGAGAAAGGCCTACTAGTGTTATAATAAGAGGTTGAAGAAGATAGTGGAAAGTGAAAATGAAAAAGTTGATGAATGTTTTGTAAGAAGATCAGAGCATGCGGATATGAGATTGATGAACAGGATATTGTCTCTAAGCCTACACAGACTAAGATACTAAAGCAGATGAATCTGGTAGAGACAGTTAATCCAGATATTGTTGTTGTCGGTGAAGGACTTCAAGAGCCTGAGAATCAGAATAATCTGAAGAATCCGAGGTATGTAAAATTGAATCACTCTAAGAATCAAATTATTGGTGATAAGAACAAGGGTGTGATGACTAGGAGAAGACTTGTTCCTAAAGAGATATGTTCGATTTCTAAGATTAAGCTTAAAGATGTTGTTGAAGCATGTAAGGGTGAGAATTGGATAAAAGCTATGGAGGAGGAGTTGAATCAAACTAAAAAGAATAACACTTAGGAGCTTGTTCTGAGACCTAAAGACAAAAATGTGATTGGCACTAAATGGGTGTTCTGGAATAAACTGAATGAAGTGGTAAGAAACAAAGTAAGGTTAGTATGTAAGGGGTGCTCTCGGATGGAAGGTATTGATTATGAAGAAACTTTTTCTCATGTAGCTAGAATTGAAGTTGTTAGATTACTAGCTTATGTAGCTTACAATAATTTCAAAGTTTATCAGATGGATATCAAGTCGGCCTTTTTGAATGGTGATCTTGAGGAGGAAGTCTACATTGAGCAACCGGAAGGATTTTCTTTATCACATGAAGGAGACATGGTATGCAGATTCAAGAAAGCATTGTATGGACTAAAGCAAGCTCCTAGAGCCTGGTATGCTAGATTGGATAAGTATTTGATGAATTTGGGATTTTGTAAAGGTACTGCTAATAGTAACTTATACTTTAAGGTTGAGAATGATAACATCTTTATTGTTGAAGTATTTGTGGATGAAATAATTTTTGGAGGAGATAATTATTTGAGTATGAAGTTTGTGACTGATGTGCAAAAGGAATTTGAGATGTCTATGACAAGTGAGATGAAATTCTTCTTAGGATTGCAGATTACTCAGACCGGTAAAGGTATTTTCATTTCTCAATCTAAATATGTGAAGGAATTTTTGAAGAAATTTGTGTTAGTTGATACTAAACCTATTGAAGCTCCTATGGTGACTGGATGCAAGTTATCTAATAATGATGAATCTAAGAAAGTGAATCAGACCTTGTATATAGATCTATGGTTGGTGGACTGTTGTACCTGACTCAGACTAGACTAGATATTATGCATGTTGTGTGTCTTTGTGTCAGATTTCAAGCTGATCCTAAAGAGACTCATGTTACTATTTTTAAAATAATTTTCAGATACTTGAAGGGAACTATTGATTATGGGTTGTGGTATCCGAATAATGATGATTTTATGATTTTTTCCTATACTGATGCTAATTGGGTAGGTGATGTAGATGACTGGAAGAGAACTACCGATAGAGCTTTCTTTTTGGGGAAGAAGTTGGTGTCATGTGAAAGAAAGAAACAAGATGATATATATTTATCTACTGTTGAAGCTAAATACATTGCTACTGCTACAAATTGTACTCAGGTAGTTTGGATGAAATAGATGCTGAAAGACATTAGAGTTGTGTATGATGAGCCTATTGTTATTTACTGTGACAATTCAAATGCTATTAATATTTCCAAAAATCTAGTACTGCAATCTAAAACTAAGCATATATCAATTAAGTATCATTTCTTGAGGGAGAAAGTTAGTGATGAAGAAGTAAAATTGGAGTATGTGTCTACAAAAGATCAGATTATAGATATTTTCACTAAGCCTTTGCCTGCAGATACATTTGAGTATTTGAGAGACAAATTAGGGGTCCTTGTCCCTCCTAATGAGAAGTAGGTGCATTGGGATGCATCAATCTGGTGGACTTTATAGTCTTATCTCTTTATTCATGTTGATGAGTTGATGTTGCTACTCAACTGGAGTAGTTAATGAGTTGTTTCAGAACTGTAAATTTATTCTAAGGGGGAGAGATTGTTCTTTCTAGTGGGGAGAGAATCTTGATCAGTTTATATCTTTGGCATTGTTGCCAAAGGGGGAGAGAAGCATATGAAAAACTATTTTATCTTTGGATATTTGTGTGCATGATCTTAGGGGGAGCCTATTGGATTTTTTTGATGTTGATCTATTCCTTTGCATTGATTTTTTTTCACATTTATATGTTGTCATCAATGCCAAAGGGGGAGATTGTTGGACATTGTTGCTGCTAGGATATGTTGTTGTCATTGATGTCAACATATTCTTGTGCTTTGGTATTGCAGAGTTGTTTTGGTGATCCGGTGATTACATTTGAGGTTTTGGTCTTTTTGTTCAGTGGCTAGCAAAGTCCGGTTTTTTATCTGGTGAGCTTCGGTATGATCATATCTTGTGTTGCAGATTTGGGAGAATGTTTTGGATGTTCGTGTGTATCTTCATTTCAAGTGGTTCATGATTTGGTTCTCTGGAAGCTATCTTTCTTATCTGAGTTGTTGTTGTTGAGTGCTCTTGAATGTTAGCATGTTGATCAATGAAGATTTGCATAAGTAGTGTTGGTGCAGCTATTGCGGATGGTTCTAACATGCTTTTTGGTGTTTCCTAATCATATCCTATTTGTCTTGGTGGTTTGCATTGATAATTGTGCGAGTTCTTGATGATCTTCTTGGTCTAGTGATATTATTCGTGTTATGTAGTATTCTTGGTGGTGTAATGTGTTGTGGTTGTTCTTGGTGGGATTTTCAGTGGTGATGTGTGTTTGAGGAGTTGATTTAGGTCCATGCTATGATGTCTATGGCATTGTATTGGTCTAATGGTTGATTTATGTATTGTGTGATGTAATTTTGTAATTAGGTGTTAAGGATTTGGTCAACCTTGTATTTAATGTTGATGATCTATATAAATGGGTGTAATATTCTTCTAATTTGGGTCATAGGTGTTGAATCTGCATTATTAGAGAGTGGTGTATGTGCGAACAAGTGAATTCATCTTTCGATGTGGTGTGTTGAATAGAGATTGGTGAAAGGCAGACATTTGAGCTTAACCGGAACTATCATCAAGCATTAGCAGATGCTATTTGTGCAATTCATTCTTTCCAGATTGTAGTCTAAATATTTGTGTAATGTAGTAAACCTTTTGTGAGGGTTGGAGCCTTCTGGGTCATTGTAATTTGAGCAGTGAGTTCTAGGTAGTGTCTCTGAGTGAATGTGCATTCCCCACTGTAATATTTATACATACTACAGTAGAGTATCATCTTATTGTGCGTAGGTTCCCACCATGGTTTTTCCCTTAACTAGGTTTTCCACGTCAAAAAAATTGGTGTTATGTGTGTTGATGTTATTGTTGTTATCTTTCTTTCTGCTGCAGTTGATCAGATCTGAGACTGTGTTTAATTGATTTAATCCAGTGAAAACTGATTCACCCCCCCCCTCTCAGTTTTCCTTCTTGTTGTTTCCAACAAGTGGTATCAGAGCTTGGTCACAAGTTTAAACCCCTCGCTTGCGATGGCGGGGATTGTTGCAAGGTTTGTGTGTTGGTCTCTATTCTCACAAAAGTTTGCACCCTTGGTGATCAGGCTTGATCACCAACCTTGTGAAATATTGAATCAACCTCTCAAGTGTGGGACCTTGCTAAATGTGAGGTTGAATCTCCAGAGAAGTCCGGCTTCCTTTCAATCTAATGCAAAGTGTTGGACCAACCCAACACATGAAAGTCTAATCTACTGATTTGACAAGGAAAAGAGAGAAAGAGGAAAGGGATACTAAAAGAGGGAAAAGGATGTTGCACCCAGACTGAAATTGTGATCTTCTTGCCTATAACTGCACAAAACACAAATGAAACCATCCAAGACATACACAGGTTTCTACCCTAATCAGCCACCTAAGTGCAAGTGAAGGTTGGGATCTATGAAATGAGGAGAGTAACTTGGCTCAATTCACAATCAACATTCACATAGGGGACCAACACAAACACCTACAACGAAAGAAAACTAACAAGAATATATTCAGATAATGAGGTAAGAGAAATACACACATTATAAGATTCGAAATCAATAAAAACAAGTAAATTTCATTAATGAGGAGCCAAAAAAAATTTTACGTGAAGAGAAACATGAAGAGTTTTGTAGAAGAAAAGGAGAAGATTCGAACAATATGTTACAATTTTGCCTTTATAGATCAGACATAACTCAAATGGTTTCATTTGAGAAAACCCTAATCCCACCCGGGTTAGGTTAAAGAATATCAGAGAGGGGGAGAAGATCAGATCAAAGGATGATCTGATGATGTGCTGAAACAGCTTTTGAGAGCATTATCTACCTCTAAAGGAACAAAAAACTTCGCAAAACAAGGAAAACGCTCCATCTGAATGCATCTGGGATACTAGATGGCGTATGTAGGCACAAAAAGGTCTTCAATCTACATTGAAGAGGCATGGGTGGTGTCTGAAATCAGCCTGCAGGGTCACCTATATAGTTATGGCATGCAAAAGCAGTGGTCATTGGAGTTTGAATGCTCTCTGTCAGGGGTGGTTGTCGACCCGATGGTAGAGGTCTTCATTTTGCTTAGTCGGTGCCCCAAATTGGATCTTATTTTCTCCCAGCCATCGGATTTGCTCGCCATTACTCCAGAAGTGACGCTTGTAGGCCAATTTTGATGTCACCATGCCTCTTCAATGCAAAATAGAGACTTTTGTCCCTGCAAGTGTGCTCGACCTTGCTTGTTGGCAAGGATTACTTCACCGATGGGTTTTTTTCCTTTTCCAGAGGTAGAGGATGCTCTCAGAGCTAGATGCAGCATGTTATCAAATCATCCTCGATCCTATCTTCTCCTCCTCTCTGATATTTTGTAACCTAACCTGAGTGGGGTTAGGGTTTTCTCAAATGAAGTCATCTGAGTTATGCTTGATCTATAAAGGCAAAATTTTAACATATTGCAAAAATCTTCTCCTTTTTATTCTGCAGACCTCTTCATGTTTCTCTACATTTATAAAAATTGCCTTGCCTTCTCATCAATAAAATTAGTCTATTTGCCTCATTTCAGTCCTTACAATGTGTGTATTTATTTTACCTCTTTGTATGAATGTATTCTTGTTGTCTTTCCTGAGCTATGTAGTGTTGATTCCTCTTTGGGTGGAACCTGTGAACTGGTTTCAGTTCCTCTTGCCATTTTCCAAATTCCAACCTCCACTCACATTTAGGTGATCAATTAGGAGAAAAATCAGTGCATTCGTGGGGTAGTTTTATTGATGTTCTATGCAGTCATATGCAGGGGAGATCATCATTTCAGTCTAGGTGCAAGCCTTCTCTCTCTCCCTTTTCCCTGTCGAATCATAAGTTAGTTTTACCAGTGCTGGGTTGGTCCAACACCTGTACTCAGATTGAAGAGGAAGTCAGCCTTCTCCAGAGACTCAACCTCACATTTATCAAGGTCCCACACTTGAGAGGTTGATTCCATGTTTCACAAGGTTGATGATCATGATTTCTTGGGTCATCAAGGGTGCAAACTTTTGTGATAACAGTCTCCTTGTCCTGTGCAGCGCAGTGCTCAGGTTTGTGACATGGCTTAACCGCCTCTTGTGGATTATATAAGTCTAGTGGTCATATCGGGCATTAATAGGTCAATTTTTGGTGCAACAGAAACCACACTTGTAACAAAAACAACCGCACCAACACAACTTACTAGAATCTCCATCATCATTATACTGAACTTCAAGAACACTAACTGCAATGACTAACAAACTAAATGATTCCCTTGTGGATCTCCAAATCATGAACCATTTGAATTGAGGACACACCAAAATATCCTAAACACTCTGCCAAATCCTTAAACCAAGATATTGCAACGCAGAGCAATGCGGAGCAAAACCCAGAACACTGATCAACATCTAACAATAGAAAAAACCAATTGCAATACCGAATCTCATAACTCAATCAAATCTCCATATGAACCACTAAAAATTGAGATGAATTAACTAGAGATACTTATCACAAAACCCTTTAATCTGCAACAACTCATCTGCAACAAACTAGCCAAACCAACCCACTTAATCTGACTGCAACACTACAACACAGAGAGGAATATGTTGACAGCAATGACAACACATCACTCAGCCAATCCAAACACACATTTGCACATTATCCCAACAATCTCCAACACTTTTTTCTTCCAAATATTGTTGTTGCATGAAGGCATGCTAATCCAATTGGTTCTGATATTTTAGCTCTTCCTCTTCAATTGACCTTAATTGGTCTTGAAAATCCTTCATAATTCCTTTGATGCTAACATTAGTGGAACTCTTTTCAACATGATAATAGGTAACACGATGGGTTGATTAATAAAAATATTGGAGATACATGGATGAGACTCTTTCATTCTCATAAAGAAAGGGGGGAAATACTTATTGACTAAAATATTCTCCCATGGTTGAGCCGAACTATGAACAAAAGCTTGCTAGAGATTATCTCGTAAAGGGAAAGTGGTACATACCCTCTAAGTCATGGTCATGTTGGAATTTTGTTGTTGAAAAGATTGCTTCTAGCATAACACCTAAGAAATAATTTAATCCCTTCATAGTGAAAATATAAAGTCCCACTGAGCATGCCAAGAAAAACTGTTGATCCCTAAGAAGGTTTACACCTTAAATAAGGGTAGTCCATAAATTTCATAGATGTGGGACCTATATATAATTTGTGAAATGACCTCTAATATTTTAGAAGTCGACTCTTCATTCTGAAGGGGGAATGGAAAAGGAGGGGAGGAAAAGATACATAAAACTAAATAGAGGCGAAATATCAAATGCAAAGCTTTTACAACACTTTAATTCCCTTTTTGTGGAAGTCACAAAAAAGTTTTGATTCCCAAAAGTGAGCATATTGCACCACAACCCTTCATTGTTGAGAGGAGAAAGAGATGCACAAAGTAACATAGACATAGGTAAAAGATTTCAAATCCTCTCATGTAAAGCATCTGCCAAGGCTTGATAGCAAAGAGAAAGATTATTTATGATTTGCACAATAATTAACCATTCTTAAAAGATTGCTTCTCAAGTGCATAATCTAATTCCTAATTTGAGGAAAATGGAAGATTAAAATCCACTACATCAAATAGAGAAGTCGAAATGAGTAAATAGCAATTGCTTCCAAATCAAAGCGAAACAAATCATGCCCACTTAAGTAAAGAAAATGAGAGGCAAACAGAGATATAGTCCAATGCCCTTTCTAAGAACAAACATGCTAAGGTTAGATCAAAAATACTAATCAATAAACACCAAAACATTCTTTTAATATTTCATAGGGGGATTACAATATCTGTACTATTGCAAAGTGTTGAACCCATATTATATAAATGCATGCAAGCTTTATAGAATTCCTCTCCCAAAATATCCAACTGTTGATTTTCATTCCCCTCCTTTTTGCATGCTTATCGCATGTTCTCAATCAATCATGACGGTCAAAGGAAGATCACTCTCCCAGGACCTAGTTCCTCAACTTTCAATCAAACAACATCAAATCTACAAAATAGACAAACAGACACAATCATGGCCAAATCAAAATAACTAGCTTCATCGTCTTCTCCTAGTTATAGTATTGTCAAACAATTAAAGAGAACCAATGCTCAAATCTCCATTTTGGAACTGCTTAAGATCTCTTCTGCTCATAGAGAGGTCCTGGACAAGGCTTTACTTACCACCAGTGTCCCTAAAGATTTAGACGTAGATCGGTTTCAATCTATGGTGGGTCACCTGACCTCACCTCATTATCTCACTTTCTCTGAAGAAGATGATAACTCACTGAGTCACCCATGTAACCAGCCATTACACATTGAAGCCATGATCCATAAACACCGAGTTAAACGTGTTTTGATAGATGGAGGCGCTGGGTTGAATATATGTACATACAATCTACTGAAACAACTGGGATTTTTTGCAAATGTTATTGATCCAACAAAGAAAATAACAATCAAGGCTTATGATGAAGAAGAAAGAACCTCCAAGGGTCTAGTACGATTACCGATCAGGGTAGGACCTGTAGAAAGAGATGTCATTTTTCAAGTCCTGGATCTTCATCCTTCATACAAAATCTTACTAGGCAAGCCATGGATTCATGAAATGAAAGCAGTACCATCTACGTATCATCAATGCCTGAAGTTTCCTTATAATGGAGTTGAAGTCAGTATTCCTGTCGATACAAGTTATACCTGCAATGCATTAACGCAGAGTGTTGATGCTTTTGTTCCTCATAATAGAGCGGTCTCCACAGCTAAAAGTTTGTGATCTTTGCTGAAAGATTTATAAAAGAAATTGAAAATCACAAACACTGGCATAGATGGCTACAAAATAGAGCCTATATACTCTCACTGATGTCTCTTCCTCCATCACCAAGACAGTCGAGAAAACCATCAGAGACTATGAAGCCACAAACTTCAACTCCAAAAGTCATTTACGATGGTGTCTTTATACAGTCCTCTACTTCTCTTGCAAGTGAAATAGAAGAGGATGATGTTCTCAAGTCACTTTTCAAAGAAGACAGTGCAAACAAAGAAATACGACAATGTGAGATTTCTCCGACACAATATGGTCCAGGCTATAAGATGCTTCAACGCATGGGATATTCAGGTACTGGTCCTCTAGGCAAACATCAAAAAGGTATTGTTGAACCTATTCAATTACAAACTAAGTCTGCCAATGATAAAGTTGGACTGAGATATGATCCAATAAAGTCATCAGATCAAAAGCACATGCCCCACCATCAATGTAAGTGGAAGAAAAAGGTATTACCTTTAACAACACAAGAAATTAATACTCAATAAATTCAGGAAGAGTATGACGGTGAACAAAAAGAATTGCCCACCCAGAGAGAGGAAACAGATGGTAATCAAGTTCCAGTTATATCATCTATAATACCATAGGAAGTAGAAGTCCCAGAGGATATGAGAGATGAAGTATACAAAATCAGGGAATTGTTTGCACCGCTGAAAATTCCGGTCACATATACCGGCAGACAATAAGTAGATGATTCAGAAACTGATTCAAATGAGTATGAATGGGGTCCTGACCATCTCTCAGATACATCTAGTACAAAAACCTCTGAAGAATCCAGTGATATCACAGATGATGCACAAGAGCTGATACACCTAAAAATGCAAAAGGAAACAGAAGAAATTAGACTAAAAAGACAAGAAGACTATAAACGACAGCTGGAGGAAGAAAAGACACAAGCAATTTCTTCACCTACTAACTCCCCCTCTAATGAGGTAGGAGATATCAGGTACAGAACTACAAAAGAAGAATTAGAAGCTATAGAAACAGAACCAGTCATCAGTCCAGAGGAAGCTGAATGGAACAGATGACAAGGATTAACAGAACCATCAAGGTTATGTCCACAAGTGTGTCAAATACAAACAATCAATGAACCAAATCACGAAGGAACTTGCAGCATCAAAGATGTGGGTGTTGATACTATATATACTTTTACCAAGCCACTTGAAGATGAGTTAGAAACTTCATCTTATGAATGTAATAACTCAGACAGGAGCTCTATTTATAACAACGATTATTCAACAACACATTATGATTACTCTGTCATGAATGTTGAGATGATGTCCGCTAACCCTGTTACTGCCACACCACAGTATGTAGTCCAGTCTGAAGTAGGTGACGGTGCTAGAAGTAGGTCGATTGGGTTAGGTCCAATAAATACTAACATGAATTTCGATAATCATGTCGTAACTCTTCCTGGTCTCGAGACACTTCCAGAAGGTAGTCTTCTGGAACTCGACAGGTCGGTCCAAAGCCATGATGATAGTATCGTGAACTCCCTTGAGCCTGTTCCAACCTTATCCTTAATGCATCCGGAACTGATTGATTGTACTTTTTATAACCAACCCTTGCATGTACCTACTTTTGCCAATGACTATACATTAGCCTACTATCTCAATGCAGTTGAACCCATGTACTCTTCCACCAGCGAATAGAATGAGAACATGGCTGAATCGAATATCAAGTATCTTAGTAGCAAAAACAAGAAAAATAAAAATAAAAGATCTGATGGCGAAAACCACATTGTGGCAGTGTCAGAATCTAAAAAAGAGAAGATAAAGGACGTACCTAAAGGTGAAAATATCTCTGAGGCGCTTGAAGGTGAGATACTTGATATACTGCCAAGTCACTTCCAGGAGAGATCTTCCATATTGATCAAGCCAACTCAGCCAGTGAACATTGGGATTCAAGAGACACCACACATCATTCATTTAGCTCAATCACTATCAGCAAAAGAGTTAAAAGATTTCACCAACCTTTTTTTAGAAAAGAAGATCAACTTTGCATGGACATACTCAAATATGTCAGGACTAGATCCTGATCTCATCATGTATTATCTCTCTATTATACTAGGAGTTAAACCAGTCAAGCAAAAACTCTGTAAGATGCATCCTCATGTGGCACTGCTAGTCAAGGCTAAACTAGAGAAATTGCTAAAAGCTGGATTTATCAGAGCTATAGACTACGCAGAATGGGTATCAAACATAGTACCTGTATCAAAGCCAAACAAATCCATTAGATTTTGCACATACTTCAAGGATCTCAACAAAGCATGTCTGAAAGACGATTTTCCATTGCCCAACATTGACATGATAGTAGATATAACTGTTGGATATGAGATGTATTCATTAATGGATGGATTCTCTGGTTACAATCAAACCAAGATAGCACCTGAAGATCAAGAAAAGACAGCTTTCACATGTGCATGGGGAACCTTCTGCTAGAATGTTATGCCGTTTGGTCTAAAGAACACAGGAGCAACTTACCAAAGAGCAGTAACCACTATCTTCCATGATATGATGCATAAAAACATGGAAGATTATGTTGATGACACCTTGGTAAAGACTATGAAGAGATCTACGCATATTCAAGAGCTAGGCCTCATACTAGATAGAATGGAAAGATTCGAGCTCCGGTTAAATCCTAAAAACTGTGCATTTGGGGTAACATCGGGAAAATTTCTTGGTTCAATAATTTCGAAAAAAGGAATTGAGGTTGAACCTAAAAAGGTCCAAGCTATAATGGAAATGCCTCCACCCAAGAATATCAGTCAAATGAGAAGTTTACAAGGTCGTCTTCAATCAATAAGGCGTTTTATATCTCAGCTAGTCGACAAAGCTCAACCTTTCACAAAGGCATTAAGGAAAGGAGTTCAATACAACTGGGATAAAGATTGTGAACAACATTTACAACAAATCAAAGAATATCTTTCTAATCCACCCATATTAATGCCACTGATTCAAGGTAAGCCACTGATCCTATACATATCAGCTACAGATACTTCACTGGGGGCACTTCTGGCACAACAAGATGACAATAAAAAGGAACAAGCTATCTATTACATTAGCAAAACATTGGTGTCATATGAAATGAATTACACTATAATAGAGAAATCATGCTTGGCATTGGTCTTTGCATCACAAAAATTAAGGCACTATATGTTGGCACATTCTATTAAGTTGGTAGCCAAGATTGATCCACTCAAATATCTTCTCAGTAAAGCAACACTTACAGGGAGACTAGCCAAATGGGTCATGGTTCTTACAAAATTTGACATTGAATATGTGGAATGTAAAGCCATCAAAGGACAAGTTATTGCAGGCCAACTTACTGATGCTCCACTTGAAGATAGTCAACCTCTGCATGTAGAATTACCAGATGAATTAATCATGCACCTTACCAAACAATCATGGAAGATGTTCTTTGATGGGTCCTTCACTCAACATGGTTCTGGTGCGGGAATAATTTTTATTACTCCTCAAAAATATTCAATTCTGAAAGCTTACAAGATTCTCTTTCCTTGCACAAATAATATTGCAGAATATGAAGCTTTGGTAAATGGGATCAAGCTGGCGATCGAGTGGAAGATTGTTGAATTACACATCTATGGAGATTCTCAACTCATCATCAACCAAATCAATGACCTATATCAAACAAGAGATGAGAAACTAATGTCTTATAAAAGAATGGTGGATGATCTCAAGAAATACTTTACCTTCGAATCATTTCAACAGATCCCTAAAACAGCAAATAGAGCAGCGAATGCAATGGCCACCTTGGCATCTATACCACAGCTACAAGAATCTAATTTTCGCTTTGAATTCCTGGTGGAAGAGTTACATTATCCTGCCTATGATTCTCCCGAATCCCAGATGGTTTGTTCTATTATTGGACATTACTCATCCCGTTATAGCCACATTTACTCTTACCTGTGTGACCAAGTTGTCCCTGCTAATCTTTCCTGAAATGAAAAAAGGAACCTAATCTGAAATGCGTCACAGTACGTCATCATTGCTAATGACCTATTCAAGCAAGGTTTAGATAATACTTTTTTTGATGTCTAGAAACTGAGGAGTCCCAACGCGCATTATTTGAGGTTCATGAAGGTGTTTCTGGATCCCATTCGAACGGTCTAACTTTAGCACAAAAACTACTAAGGGTTGGCTACTATTGGCCAGACATGGAGAAAGACGCTATAAAATTTGCTAAAACCTGTGAAAAGTGTCAACTGCATGGGCACCTTATCCATGCTCTAGCAAGGGATCTCATACCCTTTGTGACACACTGGCCCTTCCAACAGTGGGCATTTGATCTAATTGGCCAAATATATCCTGCATCATCTAACAGACACAAATTTATTATCACTGCCATTGAGTGCTTCACTAAGTGGGTAGAAGCAGTTCCACTCATCAAGGCAACCAGCAAACAAGTATCTCTCTTTATTCTTAATTATATCATCTGCAAGTATGGTATACCTTCATCCATTATAACTGACAATGGAGGACAATTCAAGAACAAAGATCTAGACAAACTCTATGAGAAATTCAAAATAAAACAACACTGGTCATCAGTATATTACCCTCAAGGTAATGGACAAGCAAAGGCATCTAACAAAAACCTATTGACTATCTTGCACAGAACAGTGAACAAATCTGGGAAGGATTGGCATCTGCAGCTCAGTCCTGCACTATGGGCTTATAGAACAAGTATCAGAACACCTACTCGAGCTACACCTTTTTGTCTGGTGTATGGGTTTGAAGCAGTATTACATATTGAGGTGGAAATACCATCTCTAAGAGTCTCTTTGCATGGTCTTGTTACTGATGAAGAATGTAGAATATCTAGATTACAAGAGCTCGAATTGTTGGATGAACGTCGGCAAGTGGTGTTTGATCATCTCAAAGTGTACCAAAAGAGAATGTCCAGAGGATATAACAAAAAAGGTTCGACACCGAGAATTTCAGGTTGGTGACCTAGTTCTAAGAGAAAATCCTAAAAATCAACAGTTTCGAGACAACAAAGGGAAGTTCGAACCCAACTGGCTGGGTCCCTATATCGTTATTGCAGCTTTTGGCTCTGGTGCCTATCAACTCTCAACATCGGAAGGAGAACAACTTCGTGAACCGATCAACACTATCCATCTGAAGAAATTCTTCACTTGAATATTCTCTGCTCCAGCAACTTATGTAGCTAAAAAGTCCTGAAGAAATCCTAAAAATAAAAATAAAAAGTCTTGAAAAAATCCTAAAAATCAGAAAAAGTCCTGAAAAAATCCTTAAAATCAGAAAAAGTCCTAAAAAAAATCCTAAAAATCAGAAAAAGTCCTGAAGAAATCATAAAAATCAGAAAAAGTCCTGAAGAAATTCAAAAAAAGAAAAAAAAGAAAAAGAAAAACAGAAGAAAAAAAAGGAAAAAATTGAGAAAATCACCTGGTGAAAACCTGGTAAACAGGCACCTTGGTAAAAACATATATGCATCTCTGCCAAGCAGGTGAAACCCTGACAAATAGGTGCCTCTTGTACTCAAGCGCTCCATCTATCAACGCAATGTTGACATTCCCGCTTTCATGCATCTTTGCTTTCATTTGTACATAATTTTCATTCACTTTTGTGACATCCTGGTTTGTTGGAACCCTCATGACTTGAAATTGATCAATGTCCTAGTCTTGGGTAATCAACAGAGCGCATTACATGTCCTAAGCAGTATCAACCAAGTCAACCTTACATCAGTGAAACCTGGTCGTCCACTCCAAGTCAGTTACTTATCTCCTGACTACTGAAGAGTTTTATCAGTGAGTTAACAAGCAAAACAACATAACGGAAAACAATCACTAAACAGTTTGAGATATGAATGAAAATTTACTTTGTGTGTTGTCTTTTATATTGGTTTTTGATTATTATCCCTTTGAGTAACTCGAGGAAGTCTATCTTGACTAAGAGGAGCAAGGATTGGGGGCATAATATCTTCTTTGATTTCTGCTTGAAGGAATGATCCCAATGATTTGGAAACATCTAAATTAGATGGGTGTCTGTGATAAGAGCCTTCACATCAAGGTGGAATCACCTCACATACCTCGACTCCGCTTATTTGAATGCTACAGGGAGGTCCATATCATTTCTTTGTCTATTTTAAGGAAATTTCTTTATTGTGCAATCTGGGTCCATGCGTAATCTGTCTAAGGATATGAACAAAAAAAAAAGGGTCATTACGGACAAGATAATTAATATTGCACATGCAAAGAAAGGAACTCTAATCTACCTGCTACGTTTGTAAAACGCTCAATGATGACAATTAAGCCTTTCAAAATCCAGTGACTAGGTTTAGGATTGCATCTCATTTTGTATATCATCTTGCATTTCATTCTGCATCTTGTGAATTTAGAGTGATTTCGGTATGGTAACAATGATCTCTTTGTCTTCTACATGAGAGTTGGAACCTTCATCATTTCTTAGCTAAGTGGTCTCTTTTCATCATTTCTTCGATCGAGTACTTGTGTTTTGAGATGTTAGCTGCATACATAAGCATCTTATATAGATTCATACATTCATTATCACTCATTTACATTTATCTTATCGCATTGAAAAATAAAAAAATTGCACTACTAGTTACTCATTTTCATCATTTATTTGCATATGAAAAGAACTAAAAAAAATAAACATCCATATTCATTTGCATTACATCTATACTGAAAAGATATGCAGACATATAAAATAAAGCATATAGAACAACATCTCATAATCAATCAACACAAGTATGATGAAATCAAATTAAGAGCTTGTAAATCGGTTGTCCTGAGTCCATTTTCGAGATCGAAATCAAAATCTGATGTCAACTCTCTCATCGAAATTTCACAAAATTTTGACCACTTAGCGCTTTTCATCAAAAGCTCATTCTCTCTTCTAATTGCGCTCAATTTCTCATGAATCAACACTGAATCTCAATTTAATTTCTACAAATCAACTTTGCGCTCAATTTCTTGCTAAAATTTCAAAAATTCCTATGAATCAATTTATGCTCAAAACAACTTATCATCGCTAAAATAATTGCCTATCATCATGTACCCTCTCTATTTTTTGATTTCACTCTCGAGGGGCATACTCATGACCTTATGATCTCACATCTTCAAATGTCAAGAAAATTTTCAAATCTTCATCAGAAGTCTAGCAAAACTCTTTTTCAACTAAAGAAAATCAATCAAATAAGACCTCATCGCTAGGGGCATCTCAACTTCATCGCTTTATATCAAGTTGGGATTTCTCAATCATCTGAATCGAATCAATCGCTAGGGGCATATCAGTTTCATCACTTCAAATCAAGCTGATATTTGTCTTCATCTGAATCAATCTCTTAACGTTAATCAGTTTCATCATTTTTCATCAAGCTGATTATTCATTTAAACTCAATCAAGGGTTTAAAGAGTTTCTTTGATCACACTCAATCTAAGCAGGTGTTCAGTATTCATCGCTTTGGATCAAGCTAGACAGTTTATCTTTGCTCATCGTATCTTGATCAATCAAGTTCAAGATCGATTTTTATCATCACTCACTGTGTCTAGATTAATCAAGTTCTAGATCTGTAAGATCCGCTTCTTAATCAATCAAGTTCAAGTTCGGTATCTTTTGTTTTCTATCGTTCCTAGTTCAATCAAGTTCGGGATCGGTATCGCTTTAATCAGACTTCATTCAGCTTCGTCGCTTTGAATCAAGCTAAACACCTTGCTTTCATCTAGTTCGTGATCAATCAAGTTCAGAACTGGTATCTCTTAGACATCAACTATTCTTTGAACCAACGCGTTGCTCGCACATTAATTCAGAGAGGGGCAAATGTAATACCCTAAAAATGGTCATCTAAACCATGAGCCCCTAATCTCGACAACATCACCAAGGTCCTAACCAAAGGCAATTAAATAAATCTTGAGCACACAATTAATTCTAAAATCATCAAATGTCACATGGCAAAATTAATCAATCAATATTAATTAAATATTTATTTAATTAATTAAATCATTCCAAGTAAATCATTTTAAACAATTATCTTATTTATTTTAATTAAATTTTTTTGCATATTTAATTAAATAAATCAATTTTCCATTAAATCATCAAAAAGAGGAATTAATTTAATTAAATAAATCAATTTTCCATAAATCTTCAAAAAAGGAAACAAATCAAGAAAGAGGAATTGGAAATTATGAGCACAAATCTTCAAAAAAGGAAATAAATCAAAAAAGGAATTAATTGACAAAAAAAGAATTAAAAATTTGAGAAAAGAAATCAATTGGAGATAATCTTGAAAAAAAAAAATTAAAAATTGATAAATAATCTCAAAGAAAGCAATTAAAACAATTAAATCTTAAAATTGAATGAAATAGAGAATAAATCAATTTTTTCTTGATTTTATCTTAATTTTAGTTCAATTTCCTTTAAAACTGAGAAAAGCATCCAATCACATCAATTCACCTGGATTGTTCTTCCTCTTGGAAAATCTTGACCGCTCATCATCATTTGATCTCAGCCTTCAGTTTCTTTCTGAATTTTCTATAAATTCAGGCCTTCATCTCATTCAAAAATCCTAGAGAATATATTGTTATTATGTCATTTTTGCTCTAGGTTCATTGAGAATTTGCATTGAGATATTGCATATTATTTATTTCATATGTTTAAATCACTTAGCTCATTTATTGCTTAAATCATGTTAGATTAATCTTGCATTCATCTAGCTTAAATCCATGCAAATATAGATAAAAATCCTTCGTTTAGGTGTTGTCTAGTCACTGGATAGCTTAGCAATCTAAGAGCAATCTAAACTCACATCTACTAGAAGGCAATGGGTCGCTTTGTTATGGTTTTATTGTTCATTGATTATTGATTTACTAACCATGCATCTAATGACTTAATTGAAGTGTTGTGTATTCCAGATACAGATACAGGTCCACTTTTCACCCAACACACATTGCAACTGCCCTCACATGAGGGATCCTTTCATGATTTTCCCTTCTCAACTTGAGGCATGAGTGCTACCTAGAGATTTCATCAATTAGAAACCAAAAGAAAAAATTGGCATGCCCCTTCTTCTAGAACCTTGGCGCTAATATTGAAAACTAATTTTGTCTCGAGTTTGTCAATCATCTAGATTCATTTGTGGGCTTGCACATCTTGGGACATGTAGCGCTTCATCGCAAAATTCTGAGGATGATGTTTTCTTGACTCGAGCTTGAACCTCCATACAACCTCCACACATCCCACTTTCATCTAGAGTATCATAACAGGAAAGCTTCTATGACATGTGGCATGCTAGCAGAAATTTGTGGATCTTTTCCTCTACTTTCATTTCATTTATCCATGATCTCTCTACATGGAAATATTTATGAAAACAAGAAACTCCACAATTTTTTTCGTGCGCCTTTAAAAATGAGGTCGCAAGCATAATAACTATATTAGATCAAAGCCCTATTCGATCTAGCTATATTCGAAGAATCTACAACTGCAATACTCTATAACACGACTTCTTGACCTTCTAGACCAAATTTATCATCAATGACAACAAGTTTGACATTAATGACAACACAAACTCATATTTGTGACAAACTCCCCCTTTGTCATTGATGGCAACACTTGTGCCAACTCCAAACATTATCATATCAGTCCACTTTCCATAATGAATTATCTCCCCCTTTGACATTAAGGATAAAGTATGTCTCCAGAATACAAACTCAATGACTGTATACAACTCCCCCTTAGGGTATGAACAAAATTGAAAACCAAAACCGTATTTCACCAACCTTCTACTTATCCACAAATGTATGTAAAGGAACAAAAACCAAGTGGTCTTCCAATCATTCTCCATAGAGGTCAAAATGTTGTGCTAACTTTCCATCTTCAAAAGAAGATCCACTATCTCACTATAGTTGATCCAACTTTTGAGAGTCTGTAAGAAGTCTCACCATGTTGGTGAGTTGCAAGTCTACAATATCTCTCATATGACCAAATTGTGCTTTAATATTTTTCTTTTGATCAGTTAACAAATTTAATTGCATATACAAATTGTATATCTATAGTCTACCCTTACCATCTACATCCTTCTTCAAGTCTATAGAACTAGACAACCATAGAATTTGTGCTTCCAAAATGTCTATTTGACCCTAAAATATTTGGTAGATATAGGACACTGGTAACAAAACTGATATATCACCACTACATCCTTTACAGTCTTATCAAAAAATCTTATTCCTTCCTACAATCGACTAAATGCAATTGCACATTTATTCACTAACTCTCCTAACCTCTTCTCTTTTGTTCTCTTTTCAACATCTTTTGAAATTGTTGCTTCCAAGTTAGAAGCATGGTCCTTCAAGCCATTAAGCAACCCATGTAGCTGCCTTGCATTAATCAATGTCTCATCTAACAAAACTTTTGAAAGTTACTCATGGAGAAACTTCACTACATCATCAATAACCTCTGAGCTTTATATCTGAGATTTAATGTATTTCTTAAATGCAGAATGGGGAAGTATATCACCTAAATGTAAAATGTACAGAGAGGACAACCAATTAAGGTCCATCTAACCTTGTGTCTTAGGTACTCGAAGTATATTAGTGGTAACGAATGGTTCAAATTGTAACTTTAACAATTCTAATGTAGAGTTTTTGGAGGGACCAGAAGATTCTCTGCCAGACATAGTACTCCTTTCTTCCTTTGTCTTCTTCTCATGTTCTTGCTCTTTATCTGCGCCCTTCTACTCCTCTTCCTGTGTATTCTTTGGAATCTCTTCTACAACTGTTTCAACATTCTTATAATCCATGTGTGATCACTTGGATCGATTTTTGTATCTCCATAACCACCTAACTATTCATCAGTTTTCTTCTCTAAATCAACTGCATTGCTTCCAACACCAAGTGTACTCCCTACTATATCAGCTTATGTGTTTGTCCTCTCCACAAGAGAAGACAAAATATTCTCTCTTCTACAACCTCAGATGTTGCATCCTTAGTCTACTTGACTATTTTCTAGTAGTCATTCAGATCACCTCCCATTATAATACTCACTCTTTCTTTTGTTCTAAATCTTGTATTAAGAGCCTACACAATCTTTGCTCTATCCTACACAATATTTGCTCTATCATCCTTGGATAAAGGACTACACACCATATCTAAAGCCCATGCCCACACATTGGATTCTTTCATCAATGTATCTTTCCTTCTTTTTGTTATGGGGTCTAGCAATCCCATAGGTAACTTATCTACAATATCATTCGCATCATTGTCAAAGGTGATCAAATACCAAATAATGGCTTTTTCCATCTTCTCTTTGTCTATCAAAGGGGCAACCTTATATAATACTGCAGACACCTCCAAGAACTCATGTTGACAAATAGCATTCTCTTGACTGTCAAAATCAAGCGGTTGATAATCAACATCAACCAAAGGGGAATCTATCTTATTCTTTCCATTTGTATTCTCTAGTTCTTTCTCATTTGCTTCCTTCCTTTTCTTTGCAAGAGTCTATGTTGGAGAGACCAAACTTTGACTCTTTCTTTGACTAAGAAGCACAATGTCCTCTTCTTCAACATCCTCTTTCTTAATTTTTGTCTTTGCAGACCTCTTTCTAATCACAAACTTTCTTTTTTTCACTTCCTCATATGCATTGTTGTTGACTACTTTCTCAATGTTAGGCTTTGGACCAACTTGCTCTCCCGTTTCCTTTTGCTTCTCACTGGGGCTCCAAAGAAACTAATATTTACTAGAGGAGAGGCAAACACTAGCCTAGTTCTCCTTTGTGCTCGCTTTCCAAAAGATTCTTCAATTGTGGGTAGTTTAATATTTTTGTACAAGTTCTCCATATGCTTTACATGTTTGGTATCAACCTTCTTATGAAACATTTTGTTCAAAATTTCTACTATAGTTCTAACTCTTTCTGCGCTTTGATCTACCAGTAACTGCAATAAGGTCTCTATATTCTTCTCCACATACTCCTCTGATATCTAATAGGGTAGCTTAGGTAGCCATGCAGTCCTTGGCTCTACTGCCTCAATGTAGCAATGGTCCTAATTAACTAGAAACAGTCATTTCTATACTTCCAAACCAAACTGGGAGGAACCCTCTCTCTTTCCTCCATCTTCTCTTGAAAATTTTTGAACCACCCAAAGTATGCAATATTGCAAACGTCTATATCATTATTAAAATTTATAATATGATGTTTTACTTGCACTGCCACAGGAATGAACTTATTCCAAACTTTACTCTTAACACCCATGAGCTCATTCATGAACATAAATGTCATACATATGATCAGGGATCCATACCTAAAAGGATGCTTGCTCTTCTTCATTTTGTCTAGATTATCCAAAATTTGTTATCTCAAAAGCTCACACAAATCAAACTTCTCTACTTCAACCACCATCTGATAAGTAGAGTGTATAGTGGTGGTGGTGGTGGTAGAAACCTCACGGTTCTGATAGTAAATTTTGTATTCCAAACCCTTTGTAACATAGCGGAGGATCAGTGATGTCCTCAATAACCATAACCCTTTCATCATATTTGGCATCGAGATCACTGATGTTCTCAATAGTCATAACCCTTTCATCATATTTTGCACTGGTAAGCTCAGACACAGTATCATTATTCACCAACTTCAAAATAGGAAGTGTCTCAGAGATGCACAGCCCTATCAAATCCCTAATGGCATCCTTTGTGAACTTTTGTGAGTGTTATAGAAATATAACATCTCCATGAAATTGGCTCAAGATTATCTGAATCCATGCATGCTCATAGCTGAAATCAAGGAACTCCTTCCAAATATTCAACCCTAACTCCAGAATATGCTTATATTGTTGTTTGAATGTCGTTAGGTCATCTTCCACAAATCATTAAACTTTACATGACAAACCCCTATTAGGGGTGCATGGATATAATCCCTAACATCCTCCATGTATACAATGTCTAGAGGCACCTTTGACAAAGATCCTTCCTTATCTCCCTCCATCACCACAAAACAATAGGGTTTGAATTGCAATCCTGGCTTCAAAGACATGTCGACAACAATCGATGTTGCCATATTGATCAAACAAACTAAACTGAAATCACAAACTTCGTAGAATACCTTGAAACACTCTATCATTAGGGTTTGCACCAGAAATCTCTTTCGCACACAATAGCACTTGAATTTGCAAGATCAAAAGTGGTCAAAATAAATTCAAAATCACAATTTATCTATTAACTCCACCAACTTAGGGTTTTTGCCTTAAAAGAATTTGAATGTTACAAACAAAAAGTTGATACTCTATTATGCCAATGATCACAAATACCTTTGTAAATCACAGCAAACATTTTGAATATTTCGGAAATACCTTCCTAACATCTACCATGTTGAAGCCAATCCAGCATCCACACAATAAGGGGGTCCTTAAGGTCTTCAATGAGTTCCCCCCCTCAAATAATGCATTTTATCTAGTTTTTGGAGGAAGCATCTACACCACCAATAGGTACAGATCCATCCACTATCTTGCCACCTGCATTCTCATACGATTTCTTCACCCATGTCTTCTACATTTTCTCCTTTATGTCATTAATGTCAATCTTCTTTTCCAGAGCAGAGGTCTTCTTATTCTTTCTTTAGAATAACTTAGCAATGTGTCCTGATTTTTTGGATTTATAACAAGTAGGACCTTGTTGAGGACCACTTACATTCCATCTAAAATTAAATCTACACTCAACAAACGTGTGTCCATATTTGTTGCATGCATAATACTACCCATTGAAAGAATATACATATACGTACATCATTCTACTTCCGCATTCATTTGTCTTATGTCCAAACTTATTGCAAGCATAGCATTGACCATTAAATGGTTGAGATCTTATTTGAATTCTACATTCACTAGCTCTATGTCCAAATTTATTGCATGTAAAATATTTACCATTGAAACATGGAGAGTACCTAGTTTGAGCAAGAGGAGGCTTCTTAAATTTTCTCGTATTTTGGACCTGATTGGAACACTTTTGATCTTCATTTGTCTTCTTAGATTCATCCTTGACCTATTCCTTTCCTTTGTCATGTTTGTTGGATGTTTTAGAACATTCTCTATCAAATCTAAGTCCACCTTTGTCTTTAGATGGTTCCTACTCACTTAGCATCTCTTTAAGCATATCACTGCCACCTTTGAGCTTCAAGTTCTTATCAATTTGTTATTTTTTCTCTTTTGACTCTTTCCACAACATAACCACTTCTTCAAGCTTGGTGAATTCTCCAAAAAAATTATGTAGTTTTTTTTCAAGATCATCAATGGTCTTTTTCTCTTCATCAATTTTCTTTTTTAGATAGACAACAAGTTCTTTTGCTTTCTTGGACCCTTTTTAATCAAACAAAGCATCTCTCATTTCTCCTTCAAGATCTACAAGTGCATCAATATCCCATTTAGGTTGTTCCATAGCATCCAATCTCTAGATTCAACATTGTGTTCAATTCTCGAATCTACCTCAGTTGTTAGATCGTTTCTTTGGGAACCTTTTTTGATACCAATTGTTAAACACTCCTGGATGTTGAGAGGGGGGTGAATCTGCATATATTAGAACTTAACCAAATTAACCATTCTTTCAAATTACCACATGTCCAGAAGAAAAGAACTGAAAAACAAAAGAGCAATCACACATGAGTACCAAGATTTTACGTGGAAAACCCGATAAGGAAAAAACCACAATGAAAACTATCTCACCGTATGAAAACGGGTTACAAATTTTTTGATGCAGGAGCACCGGAGTAGTCCAAAGCGGCATTTGGATTTGATCCCGACGAGACATTGATCTCAGTATTGGCCCGGTATTGGTATGTTCTTACTAGTTGGTCTTGCGTGTGTGGCGAAGGAGAATTTTGGGTTGCGGGTGGTTTTCGTAACTTGCGAATCATTGAGCGATGTTGTTTTGGGCCTTGTCTGATGTTTCCGAAGGACAGCGTGAAGTTTTATGCATTTAAAGATGTTCTTGGTGATTTGGGTCGACGAGTTATCATTTACACGTTTCATCATGAACTGATTGGTCTTTGGCTGACTTGATCGAGTTGTTATCGCTTGTGGATGGTATAAAGGGAAAGTTTAGAGATTCATTTTGGAGGACGAAGATCCGAGGAAGAAGAGATCGAGCGATGATGTAGTCTCCGAAGAGATTCTGGTCCGGGGGGACTGAAGTCCGGAGGGACTGAGGTCTGGATCAGTACAAAATAGTGGAGATTGTTATCGGAGGCCTATTTGTCGAGCAGAAGATCTACGAATCTTAGATTTATGTTGTATGGATTGGTTTGTAATCTTGGGTTGCGGTCCAATATGTGTAGTTGTCGAAGGCTTATGTAATTCTTTAAATGGTTGTAATGGTTGATTTATTTGGTTACCGATTATATCATGTGTTGCTTCTACCGATTAGGTTGCTCTTTATTTGTTTATCGGTTAGATCTTGTGTTGTGTTACTGATTGTCGATATCTTGTATGGTGTTCTTGTGTTATGGGTTGCAAGGAGGGGATGTCCTTCATTGGATCTCCCTACCTTGACTGCCTCAAGTGGTATCAGAGCTAGTTTGTGAACCTGTTGATCGAAGAAGACCTGGTTATGTACCGGTTGGTTGGAAAGGAAGTTGAGGCAACTTATAGACTTGTTCAGATCGCCGAATGTGAGGCAGTGCAAGGCTTGCAAGTAGACTGTCGAACCTAGAGCTTGAGCTTGAGGCAATTAGTGGGTGAAGACTTGAATAGATTGCTAAACCAAGGCAGGCTGCAGAGTGGACCGGTAGATCGCCGAGGAGAGGCAACCGGAACTTGTAGTCAGACCGCCAAACCCCTGAGGCAATTGCAAGTACCTACTGACAGATCACCAAACCAAATCAAGTGATGTCACTCACTTTTCAATTAACCCCGAGAGTCTAATGCAGGAGCACCGGAGTAGTTCAAACTGGCATTTGGACTTGATCTCAGTGAGACATTGATCCTGGTATTGGCCCAGTATTGGTATGTTCTTGTCGGTTGGTCTTGCAGTGTGTGGCGAAGGAGTATTTTGGGTTGCAGGCGGTTTCCGTAACTTGCGGATCATTGAGCGATGTTGTTTTGGGCCTTGTCCGATGTTTCCAAAGCACCGCGTGAAGTTTTATGCATTTGAAGATGTTGTTGGTGATTTGAGCCGACATGTTATCGTTTACACGTTTCATCATGAACCAGTTGGTCTTTGGCCGACCTGATCGAGTTGTTATCGCTTGCGGGTGGTATAAAGGGAAAGTTTGGAGATTCATTTTGGAGGACAGAGGTGTAACGAAGAAGAGATTGAGCGAAGAACATAGTCTCCGGAGAGATTCCAGTTCGGGGGGACTGAAGTCCGGAGTGACTGAGGTCCGGATCAATGCAAACTGTTACCAGAGGCCTATTTATCGAGCAGAAGATCTGTGGATCTTAGATTTGTGTTGTATGGATTGTTTTGTAATCCTGGGTTGCGATCCAGTATGTGTAGCCGCTGAAGGCTTATGTAATTCTTTAAATGGTTGTAATGATTGATTTATCTGGTTACCGGTTATATCATGTGTTGCTTCTACTGGTTAGGTTGCTCTTTATCTGTTTACCAGTTAGATCTTGTGTTGTGTTACCGGTTGTTGGTACCTTGTATGGTGTTTTTGAATTATGGGTTGCAAGGCAAGGATGTCCTTCATTGGATCTCCCTACCTTGATTGCGTCAATTTTAGGCTCAAGGCCAAGGAAGTTCACTACTCCTAATCTTTGACTTGCAAGACTAAGGCACACAACTTTAGAGCAAGATACAATGGACTTGCAAACATTGAAGATCACTTCTTTAGGGAAAGATACAATAGATCTAAATACAATGAATTAATATATTTGAACTATAGAGAAATGCATCCTCTAAAATGATGATTACAGTTCACTATTGTTACATATATAAAACTGACTTCATTACTACTCAACTACAATTGTGAACCTTTGCACTCACAAGATACACCATACACAACTTCATATCTCGCACACAATATATATCTTCCTCCAAATATTTTTCTTTATATACCATTCGCAAGCAAAGAAACATCAATTAAGTCAGCCTAACTTGATGTAATGTGTAGGATATAAACAATCGGCCCAAAAACAATCTCCAAGGCAATGTGGAAGGAAGAATGAAACATGTGAAGTATCACACCATGTCAGCACACCTTCCTAACCATCCCAAATAAACTCCTACAACACTACATGCTAGGTCGGTTCCAAAAGATAGTACAGATAAAGCACACCAACCAAACTTACTCAAAACATGATGCAGACCACCAAGACTCTTGCGGATGCACAACTTAGCATAACCCAAAAGCAACATAGCCAAATCATTGAGCCATACCACCAAAACAAGTGAAGGTGGAGGAATGCAATGCATTCCTACAAACTGTCATGATGTCATTATATAAACTGATACTCAACCATCACAATTTCAACTATAAATCAAATGAGAACATAAAAACTAGGATACATCAAGCATGTACATCCACCAACATCATATTCTAACTACAAGCAATGCTGAAGCAATGCGCCATAATGCGGACCATAAACCAAAACCTGTCTGACAGACTTTTTGCCACGATACACCTTTAGCCATCTTCAACTACAGACCACATAACACGCCTCAAAAGTTTCACAAGAGTCATAACACAATCGGATATACTATCTAAAGCAACTACAAACAATCTCCACACATCCACATGAACTCGTAACCAATCCTCTAATACTATATTACTCTGAAACACAACTGCTCAACCTTTCAGACCAAAGTTATCATCAATGACAACAAGTTTGACATCAGTGACAACACACTCATATTTGCAACAAGGGGTGGAGTTTCCATTAGCTAACCAACTCTAGTGCTTGACTCCATTCTTTCTTTCTCTTTATTTGATGATGGTGTGCTAAAAGAAGGTTGAACCATTCTAGTAGGGTCAATTTCTTCTAGGTTTGTCCTTGCATACTACTATAAGGTGACCAACTTTGTGGCACATTTAGCAAACATTTGAGTCTTAATATGCAATCTATTGTACGCATTGATCATATTTTAAAGACAAAGAAACCATAAAAGGAAGAGATTTATTCATGACAACATTGAATCTAATAGACAACAAGAATTTTCTAGATTTCGCAACTGCATAAATAGCTATGAACTAACCTAAAGATTTCCAATACCATTCAATGCCACATCACCTTACTACTCCAATGGTGATCCTAGTAGCCTAACCCATACAAGGACCTTATTAATACTTTCCATCTTAATATCAAAATTCGTATTCCATTTTCAAACAAAGAACTCCATGTTTCCCAAATACCAAGGACCATTCAGAGGATCCAAAATACAAGGACCTTATTACTCCAATGGTGATCCTAGTAGCCTAACCCATACAAGGACCTTATTAATACTTTCCATCTTAATATCAAAATTCGTATTCCAGTTTCAAACAAAGAACTCCATGTTTCCCAAATACCAAGGACCATTCAGAGGATCCAAAATACAAGCCTCATGATTCAAGGAGATTAAAAACAATCCATTAGCGAAAGCAAAGATCTCAACTTATCACAATTTCTATTTTCTCAAAGCCCATATTCTACCAATGTCAATGTTTAGTCTAGAGCCAAGAAACTTTCCAATGAGAGTTTTCAAGTGTAACGGATGAATTTTCAACAATTGAATCTAGATACCTAAGATGGAAACCCTCATCACCCACAATTGATTCCAAAGAGAAAGAATGTAGGATTAGAGAAAATCTTACCTTTAAGAACCTTTGCTCAAGACTTATGGTCATCTATATCGCAAGAGGGTTGCACACTAATGATCCTCAAACACCCTTCAAAAATGCCCACAACCAACAACCCTTCCATCCACCTTACATGAATCACTAGCATAACAACCTTTAGCCTAAATAAGGAACCAAGGAATGTCCACCTCTCCTTAGATATCACACCAAGGGAAGCACCACTAGAAGAGACGTCGTGAATAGTATGATTGTCAAGAGGGAAGGGAAATCCTCACCTCAGACCCTCCTCTACACCCATCACAACTAAGGCTTTGATTGCATTCTCAATAAAAAGAACAATAGTTGAGGGAAGAACAATGTTATCGAAGGCCTCCACACCAAAGCACTATAACTCAACAAACTTGAGACAAATCATTTCCAAGTAATACACAAGATCTATTCATGTTTTTATGGGCAGCCACCTCCAACTATAGATCAATGACTTTTTCTTCTTATTCAAAGAGTTATCATTCATCAACTTCATGTGCATCTTTGGCTTCCTAAACTAATTCATTCAAAAAACCTAACCTCTTCACTATCCCACTCTCCATCATGAGTGCATATTTCAATGCCAAATATTTAAAAATAGATTCTTAACCTTTTCATTTACAACTCAACCTATTGCGATAACTGATAATTATGTTCCACAATTTTCAATGTAAACCATTTTATTATGCTCCACTTATTTCATTTTCCAATACCAAAGTTGAATGTTATATTAAGATTGCCCTTTCAAGAGTGCAAGGTGTTACCCTTTTCTAAAGGAGTTACACTTCTCTTATTTGAATATTGAGGTGCCTAACTCATTCTTTAGGATTTACACTTCTTTGAGGGTGGCTTGCTATCATCTACCCACTCGTCTATTTCATAAGCACAACCTTCATACATATGGTAGTAGGTGAGTAGCAGCTTCCAGAGCTTTGTAATATAAACTTAATGAATGGAATAGTCATTCATTTGATTATTTCTCGTTCTTGTTTTGACAATATAGATTATTTTAATAAATTTTAATGCATTTTGGTCTTGGGCAAAATTGCTTAACAAACTTCACATGGTATCAAGCCTGATATGTGTCAACGCTTACACCTATTTAATGGCATCATGTTATCCAAGAAAATTAGAGTGTACAAAGATTACTCATGAAATATTTTGAATTGTTTGCCATTTAATTCAAAAAATCAACTAACATGTTAAACCATTCCTTGCATTGTTCGAGCTTGATTTTCAAAGGCATCTCAACCCCTAATTCCTTCACAATCAATCATCCTCTATTTAACATATTTCAACATGGTAGCATGCTTTTGCTTCATTTTCAAGCTCTAGAAATCCTTTAGAACTTACTGTAAGGCTATTGGTTTAGTTATAAGCATGGTGATGGAAATAAGTATTGTTTTAGTAGGTTATTTTGAGGCTATTGGTTTGTATCAGTTTGGACTGTTCCATGGAGCTCTCATTATTTTGTTTATGTTTCTTCATTGGTAGATAATTACAATGTCACTTATGACTTGGCAATATCATATACCAAATTAATTTTATTAAAATGACTTGCATGACTATTGCCTACAGTAGCTTGACTACATACAAATCTTAAGGGTGTTTATAATTATTAGATCTTTTCAACAAAGTCAACACTATTCGGACATGCTATTTATATAAGATTAAATATTTTGTTTTCAACTACACTACTGTACAAAGGCTCGAGTCAATTTCAGAAATATTTTTAGCATAGTTGTACTCGCCAAGGCCTTTAAAAAACTCACTGAAAACTCAACAACTTTAAAAAATTGCTTAAATTTAATAAAAATGCATTTTTTTTTAGCAAAATTCAATGAGGAGATGCATCCAATGAGTCAATAAATGAGTACAGAAAAGAAACAAGTTGAGTCTAGATATATTTGATTGATTTCAATGCAATTTGGGCACAAAATGGCATCCTCTTGTGGAATCATAATGATTGATAGACTGAAACAAAATGAAATAGCAAATTGTTCTTGTAAAAGTAAAAGTAAATACTACATCAGAACATTTTACATCTTCTTCCCAGCTCTAGTCAAAAACAAGGGAGAGATAAAACTAGAGTGTCTAGTCCTATGAGTCCGATGTCACTTCTCCACCTCGCCAAAAATTAAGTTGAGGGTAGCACCCCTTGCGGGGGTCTAAGGTTGAGAGAGGGGTAGAGAGAGGTCTAGATCTCGGGGAGAGAGGAGAGAGTGAGATAGAGAGTGGTAGAGAGATCTCAAATTCAGAGCAAATAAAGTGAGATAGAGAGAGTGAAAGAACGAGAGAATGTTGATAAGAACCTACTAATTACTGAAATTTGACTAAGTCTGATAATTTAAAAAATCTTCTAAAACCTAGAATTTGTATTATAACTCTTAGAGATTTGAAATCACTTTCAAACATCATGCCAATATATACATGAAATATTACTTAAAATATAAGAAAGGAAAAAGACATACATGAAATATAACTAGAGTATAAGAAAAGAAAAATATAACTTAAATGTTATATTTCATGTATATATTCTGATAAAAAGAATGAAACTGACTTAACAAAAAAACAAAAAACTTGCCGAGTTACAAAAACTAGCCAAAAAACTCGACAAGTTAATGGCATAAATACTCGCGAGTTTTTCAAAACTCATCGAGTACTCAGCAAGTATTCCATCTATGATTTGTAGTCCTTGCACGGTAAATGCATAACTTGTCAAGATCTTCTCAAATACTTGTTTCATAATCTAGCATATTACGCTTTGAGACAGTCAAATGAAAGCTGTAATTGATCTTCTGAATCATTTTCACCTCCTGGACGTTGTCTCGCATATAATATACAAACTGACTCGTTGTAATAATATCAAGATTTTGCAATAAAATAGTACCCCTTTTATGTCATTCTTAGAAAGAAAGTTACTTTTTTCAATTTAAACCATACAATGACATAAGGCACGATTTTGCACATTATATAATATGCTTTCTTTTAAGTTTTTGAAGCTCTTACTCATTGAATCGAGAATCTATTGTGATTTATTATTACCAACTACTGCGTCTTTAGTAGTCCACGTGAATAATATGTGAACTCATCCATTCCCTCCCATTCTATTTATGAACCTAGAGCAATTTACAGATCTAGACCAGCTAATTAACTAATGTAACTTTTCCTACGATAACTATTTTTCTCTTGAAATAGCCCAAAATCCCAAGAGAGAATTATCTGGCTGGGATTGACGCTCATATTTTAGTGAACCCTGGAATCACAATAAAGTGGACTTGCTAGAAATAGACTTAATACTACAAACATTTGGATGAGTAAATATAATATTACCCTACCCCAAAATTGGACATGAAGTTTCCTCTCAACCATTTCAAGTAACTATACCCTAATGGAAAGTGACACCCAAGGAGGCAGAATTAGGCTTATGCATATACATGGGTTAGAGAGAATACTCGCATGCATGTGAGGAGGGAGAGGCTCAATTACAAGTACTAGAGTCACTGGCAAGATGCTATGAGATGGATTTTTATGTAATGACAGAATTATACTATGTAATACAAGCTTATAAATCGATAAATCATGTTATCTAATGACCAAACAAATGGTACAATAAAATGGCAGTATAGATCATCTGCATTTAAATGAACGGTGTCCACAACATGGCACTGCAATATACATGACTATTGTGGTGAAGATATCACATATATCATCTCAACATTTATTACATCAACTTTTAAAATATAGCTGGTGCTAAATAATTGGTTCCATTATATCAACTATGCCGCGTTTTGTGAATAAAATAAAAATTACAGGGTGAAAAAACATGCATAATCATCATTTGATTCAATTTCTTATCCCAACAACCCAAAACTCCCGATCACAAACTTAAAATCCTAATTATACTACTGGTCATAAACTTGGAATCCTGAACTTGGAATCCTGACTATGGCACAAAAATGCTGGCAATGAACTGGAAATCTAGCTTAGTTCAACTCATCCTTGGCACAAAAAAGAGAGAGACAGACCTTCCTTGTTTTTTCACTTATCCCATCCCTGCAAGTTCTTTACTTAAGTGAATACCAAAATACATCTGCACACATTTCTTTACCCAGTGCAAAGATAAGCCTTTGCCTCATCCGCACCTATATAAAAACATTTTCTTAATAGAATTTCCAATGTAAGCCAGTAAAGAAAGAAAAGATATTATTTAATCCTGAACATATTCAACTGAGGCACATAACTCGCACTTTGACAATCTCAACAGTCCAGAAGTGTCCTTGTAAATCTAGAGTCATTTAGCTGTGGTTCAAAGTTGAGTTGGGCGAACTTGTAAAGAATCGGGCGAATCTTCAAACAATTAGATTAAATGTAATAAGAAAATCAATGAGAAACAAAATTTCTCTTCATCATTAGAAGACTTATTGCCAAAAAGTTGTATTTCAGGAGCCATCCTACCTAACATTTGAGCGGCTGTTTCCTTCAAAATTTCCCTCACTGTAGTATGAAAACAAATATCTATCCTTCCCATTTTCTATCTAAAAGACCTTTGAGATCACCCCTGCGCCAACAGTCCGGCCTCCTTCCCTTAGAGCAAACCGTTGTCCTACATAAATTTATGAGTGAGAAAAAAATCATCTTAATGCTTAAGCTTTTTATTTAAATGTCATCAAAATCATACCAAGTCATACTTAACATACCAGGTTCAATTGCTACAGGTGATATAAGTTCAAAAACTGCAGTAACATTGTCACCGGGCATGACCATCTTGACATTCTCTGGTAGCTCAACCTTGCCAGTCACATCTGCTGTTCTCAAATAGAATTGTGGTTTATAATTGGAGAAAAAGGCTGTATGGCGGCCACCTTCATCCTTTGTAAGTACGTATATTTCTGCCTCAAACTTCTTGTGTGTTTTAACTGTACCTGGCTTGCAAACAACCTGCATTAATTGTCCAAGGTGCATCAGAGAGGTTGTCCCATGCAACTAGTTCCCAAAGAAAACCAGTCATTTCCTTGAATAATCACCTGCCCTCGGAAGACATCATCACGCTTCAGCCCACGCATAAGGAGACCTACATTATCTCCAGCCTGTAACAGCCCTCTCTTAATCATCATCTGCTTTCAAATGAAATAAAATCAACCAAATGAAATATACAGTCATTCATTAGAACAGCATACCTCGCCTCGGTCAAGTATTTTCTTAAACATCTCCACACCAGTAACAGTACTCTTTGTTGGAGCTCCCTGTTTCAAAAAGCAAACTGTAAATAATTGTGGAAAATCTCACACACTCCCCACACAAATACAGATCCCTACCTCTTTTAGTCCTAGCACTTCAACATCCTCACCAACTTTAATAGTTCCCTGCTCAACACGTCCAGTAACCACTGTTCCACGACCCTGGGGCAAATGATACACATAAAAAAGTTAAAAAAACAATAGAACATTTGTTCATTTAAATCAAATAGCAGAATCAAATACTAAAATCCCACACAAATTATAGTATATGGAGAGCAAAAGTAGAACACATATTAGCCATGCATACAAAGACGTTAAAAAAAGGAGGCATAAATTTAAAAATTGAGGACAGATGGACAAAAATAATATCACCATATGCAAATCAAGAGTGATTGAACGTGGTTAGTGAAAACGTGGTTAGTGAAAATGTGGGTAGTGAAAATGATATGTGCATGCATATATAAAATACAAACTGGACAGCAAAAATACAATACTGAAGCAGAACTAGTGAAACTACTGCTTAGCTAGAGCAAAACGTCAGAAGTAAGGCCACACAATTAAGCACACACGTACTGGCTATTACATGACCATAATGCAAATCAAAAATAACAGATTTGTTTCACACTGCAAATGCATGCCATGAGAAAATCAGTTTCTCCAGCAACCAAATGGCTTTGGAATTCCCAAAGGCATTTTGGCAGCATATGAAACTACAATTGTCCTGGTAATATTATCTCATAAATAAAAGTGCAGTTTGTAGTAGTAGTAACAGATAGGATGGTGCAGCTGCAATTTACTAGAAGAAAAGCACCTGAATGGAAAAAACATCTTCTATGGGCATAAGGAATGGTTTGTCAAGAACTCGCTTTGGTTCTGGAATGTACTCATCCACTGCTTCCATCAATTTCAAAATTGCTTTCCTTCCAATTTCTTCGTTAGTACCCTGTAAAGCTGACAATGCAGAACCCCTGATGATAGGAATCTCATCACCTGGGAACTTGTAGAAGCTAAGCAACTCTGTCACAGTTGTAACAATTAATCATATCAGTGTGTTTTAAACAATGAAAGCCATAAGATACATCAGAAAGGTGGAAGACTTAACAAGTATTAGTAAATACCACGAAGTTCCATTTCTACAAGCTCCAGTAGCTCTTCATCATCCACAACATCAACCTTGTTCAGAAAGCACACCAAAGATGGTACTCCTACCTATCACAAGAATTAACAAATATAGACGATTCATTTAATTTTGTCCCAACCAAAATCAACCAACCCAGCTTAAGTAGCACACCCGTTCAATAAAAGTGTATATATTTATGGCAAAAAAGAGCAACCAAAATTTGCAAATCAGATAACTCGAGAGAACCTGGCGGGCAAGTAAGATGTGCTCCTTTGTCTGGGGCATGGGTCCATCAGGGGCAGACACAACAAGAATACCACCATCCATTTGAGCTGCTCCCGTAATCATGTTCTTTTTACAAATTCATTTAGTACATAAAAATGGTTACACAAAATCAGCAGAAACCAAGATAAAAAAAGAATTGTTTCACATATACAAAAAACATCAAATGCACAACCCAAAAATATCTCAAATTGCCTATGTTAATTCTCTTCAATGCATCTCATTCAATGCATAATTCCACTGCCACAAACACATACTTGCTAGTATAAAAATAAAAAAATGTAATTTCTTGATGATTAGCAGCAGAGAATTATTTATAATGCACAAGAATTGAACTGCCTACACATTATAAATATTTATAACTTGAATGAAGCACTACTAGCATCACCACCAATCAAGCAGAACTGAAAAAATTTCATCTTACAAGTTGCTAATGGGAAAGATTACTCAACGTCCTTTGATTTTGGTTCATTGAAAAAAGGCAATTTTTATACATCCATCACAAAATTGTTTCCTACAGGAAACTTGTAAAAGATCTTAGTGCCATAGCCCCACACATCGTAAGGACTTTGTCCTAAATATTTGATAATAAAAAAATTGTTATATTCATACTCCTTGAGACTGTAAAATTTGCTGAAATGAATGTATTCACTAGTGCAACTCCCCAAATGTAAATGATTAACTAGCAAGCAGTTGGAAAAGGAACTTTCAACTCTCATTTGAGAGCTACGTCACTGATAACTCTGGAACACGCCCCGCAGCCCCTCCCTGTTTCATGGTGCTGGATGTAAAATTTTGCTTCACCAATGAATTTTTTATTTTTTTTTTCTAAATTAAGTCAGGTGGAGTACCCCATGTTTTTAATTTGTGTTTTAGTTTTCATCTATTTGCAGGTGAGGTAAGAATCCTGCAGGGGTGAGTAAGAGTGGGAAAATTCTTTTCAAGGCTTGTCCTTCTGGAGAACCCTCTAGCATCCTTGATTTAATCAAGATGGCTAGGCATTCCCTTTCACAAAAAGGCTTAGGCGAAATCCCAAAGACATCACAGCACAGCCCATCCCAGAGGCATTTCTCCTTAACAAAGGACCAATCATCTTAAATCGATATGGTCTGTACCTTTAATTAAATCCTATATAAAATTAAAAATAAGCATAATATCAATGATTTGTTCAGAATTTTTATCTAAAGGAGAATCTGCTATTAGCTGAATTGTTTTAAAGACCAGGAGAGAGGGGAGACTTTTTGGAGAGAGAAACCAGGAGAAGTGTGGCTTCGAGGAGATTGAAACACTCAATTTTATCACAATTCCATGTTAGCCAGAAAGATGTAGTAACAGGAATCATCTATTTCATCACGAGAGGGAAGATTGCTGGAGATGATTTCGGAAATTAGAGAAGGGACCACTGGTTTTTTTGAAGATCTTCTCAGCTCTAGAGAAGCCTCTTATTTGATAGACCAATGATAGACCAAAGTTATCTTTTCAACTTCAAAAGAACAAAATAAGAGTTTTATCTCCTTTTTACAGAAAAAAAGTGAGGTTTTCCCTGTTTCAAACACAAAAAGATAAGGCCCTAGGTCCATATGGCTTCCCTGCAGCATTCTTTCAGCACTTTGGCACATTGCGGGTAGGGAGGTATGTGAAGTTGTGGAAGATCTGAAGGAATCCAGAAAGGTGCTGTACGATTTTAATAATACTTTTGTGGCCTTGATCCATAAATCTGCTTCCCCCTCCACCTTTGCAGATTTAGGCCTATCTCCCTGTGCAATACTATTTATTAAATTATATCTAAAGGAATAGTGCTGATGTTTCATCTCTTTCTGCCTTCTCTTATTTAAGCAGAGCAGGGAAACTTTGTCCTGGATAGAGCCATCTCTTAAGGTACCATCAATTCACATGACATAGTTCATTTGACCTTTCAGAACAAATTGAAAGGTATTTTGATCAAGCTGCGCATATGCAAGGCTTACGATGGGGTGGATTGGAGATTCTTAGTGAAAATATTCAATGATTTTGGTTTCTGTCAAGTTTGAAGAGAATGAAGTTTCAGCTGTATTTCAGTACCCGTATATTCCATTTTACTTAATGGCAGCCCTATTGATTTCTTTGAGCCCACAAGAGATATTTTCAATGGGAATACTTTGTCTCCTTTCATGTTCATCTTAATGGTGAAGATCTTGGGCAGATCTTTACAGGCAGCTCATGGGAGGGGTGGATTGAAAGGACTCAAAGCTCCCAAGGATATTGAAGCTTTCACTCATGCAATATCCCAATGCAAATATTATGTGAAATCTAACTGATTTGACTCCACAAAACAAAAATGTCTAGATCTCACTTCAAAATCAGATCTACCGCAACATATATTATCCTCAATGTAATATACAGAAATAAATTATAACCCTGAGAAATATGATAATTAACACAGCTGTCCCAATAATTGATTACTCTTATTAATTTAACATATTTCAACCTACAATCAATTCAATTTACACCAGACTTTCAGGAACAATAGCAGCATCTATTATTATCAAAAATTATAGCAGATCAACAATCAATGGCACTAAAAGAGCCACCACAAAATTACAAACCCTAGGTGCTAAGGGACATGTCCAAACAACAGAACATTGAAGCTCAAACACAATCCCTATGTGCAATTGCACAATGCTGGACTAGGGGTTTTCGTCCACTAAACAGATGTGGAAATCAGGAGGTTTCGACCCTCGAATCTCTAGATGAACAGGATGTCAAATATATCTGAGAGAATAAATTCATCAAACAAGCATACCACCTCTCAATCTATGATTTTTGGCTTAGATTAAAAAGGCACTTGCATGGGAACTTTTCCTCCATAAAACAATTTCAAATTCTTTCCTTTTCCCTCCAAAGACTATTCACCATCCTTTGGCCAACACCACTTTAAGAAATAAACTTCATTACATAACACAAATAGGCCCTATAACGTATGCACCTAACGTGACGTTTTCACACATCACCCCATTGCAAATGGGGGCCCCCACTTTTTTTGCTTGTAGGTTAGTTGTCTTAGTTTAGTCGTAGTAGTTTTTGTAGCTATTCTCTTGCTTGAGAAGGGATGCAGTGCACCTTCTAGGTCAGGTCAAGGTATGAGCCTTAAGTGTGATGAGTAGTCAGGCAAGTGAACATCTTTAGGTTGCAGCATGGAAGTAATGAGCAATCAACTAAGAAGAAATGTTTGATAAGTAGCAACCAAGGTCTTGATGGTGATGTTAAAAGATGGTGGCAATGAGTGGGTTACCCCTTCCACTTCCACTTCATGCTTATATCCACATCCAGCTTGCTTGACTTCCAGTGACCCTCCAAATCCAGGAACTTCCACTGCAACCCCCAAATCCACAGCCATGTTTGAATGATTTCCACTTGCACTCAAAATCCCCGGCCTGTTTGAATAACTTCCACTTGGCTATCAAAAGCCCGACCTAAGGAGATGCAATGATGATTACACTGTTGTCTTAATGCTTGAACAATGACAAAGGTTTCTTTCATGGAAAAGAATAAAATGATTTAAATGATTGATCAGACAAATGACTAAGGCCAATGAAGAAATGAAGGCAATCAAGAAGGGAAGTCACCACTTCCACTTGGGGACTAAAAGCCCGGCCTGTTAGAAGTCAGTGCCACTGATGCTCAAACCCCCGAATAGGTTGCACTTCCAGTTAGCACCCAAATCCCCAGCCAGATTCAATGCAATTCCACTTAGCAAGCAAAAGTCCGGCCAAATATACATCACTTGTAGTATAGGCCCAAAACCCCGGCCATCCATCTCATTAGCACTTCCAGTGACCCCCCAAAAGCCCGGCCATCTTGCATCAACTTCCACTTCATGTTGAAAAGCCCGGCCTACCTTATCAACTACCACTTCCCCCTCAAAAGCCTGGACTTCTTTTGCTCACTTCCAATTACCATCAAAAAGTCCAGCCATAATCATATTTTGTCCAGACATACTAAAATCCACGGCCAAGGGCAAATAGATGAAAATCAGACCTGCAGCAAGTTTGTATACCACTTGGTGGAAACACCAATCAGACCTCTAAGAGGTGAGGTCTCAGACTGAAAGCCTCAATCAGACCTTAAGACATTAAAAAATCAGACATAAGGTCAGAAATCAGAGCATCATTTCACCCTCATTAGGAAGACATATCAAGGTAGAGAACTCAGAAAATGTATGAAATCTATATATATATATATCATAGGTGTTTGATGCTAGCTTGTTTGTTGTTGAATGTGATCAAATGAAGGACTGGATGCCAGCAATATCAAGGTTTGATGCAAGAAGTAAGTACGTAGGATGCAGGAGAAACAACTTCATCATGGTGGAGATCAACACATGGAAGTGACTCAAAGGAGAGAAGACTTCACAAGGGGAGATATCAAGTTAAGCAAGGAAGCAGATTGCTCCACATGATAAATACCCCAACATTCATTAACATTGCAAAGGAAGCGTAAGGACTCATCATCCCAAACTAAAGATCAATGTCATGAAAGAGCAAGCATGAGAGTGAATGTGTAAAAGGAAGGAATTTTACAAAAATCTTGAATTTCCTCCAGAAATCCAAGAATCATTGCTAGTATAGCAAGAGAGTAATCCAAGACAAAGCCTTCAAGTGAAGGTGATCAGGTCGGAGAAGATGGTGCAATTTGGGAATATCTCTCACCATCATCTCATTCCCTCCATCATCACTGCAAGCGCTTGGAAATGTTGAGTATCAAGAGATATGCCTTGATCACAAACATTTGTGATGAGTTACAAGAGGAGGAAGCTGAGGTGGCGCCTAGTCATCACCAACCCAATCACATCATTCTGAGTCAGGGCATCCAGGTTCAATGCACTTGACTCATCCAACGAGGAGGATAACTACCACATGTGGGCACAAAGTTCGATGCACCTAACAACATCGTTCATTGGTCAATCATTCAAGGATGGACATGTGTCCTAAAAATGTAATTTTATCATTGGTCAAGCATTAAATGCTATGTAATGGGTGTAACAAACCCTAATTAGGGTTTCTATCTTTCAATCTTGACCATTCAATTGTATTGAGAGCACTATATAAGGCTCCACTTCCTCATTTGTAAAGGTTAATAGTTGGTGGAGAACAGCAAGTAGCAGCTAGCCGTTAGAAGAAGAATAGGAGAAGGCAGAAATTGTTGCCAAGCTTGTAAAAAAACATCCTTTCCATTGAAGATATGGTGGAATGTGTTTTTTCTTCTACATATTGCATGATTTCTTGTTGAATCCTCATGTTATATGAAGTTCATTGATTGTGATGGTATAATGTGTGGATGTTGATAATTCCTTGGTTCATACTATTTGTGATTGGATGATTTTCAATTGCAATGCATAGTTAGCCTGAACAATAAAAGGTGCTAAGTTCAATAGCGGATGAGTTTATTCAAGTTGCGCCAATGTATTGGGTATTTGGGTGAATGATTCATGATATAAAAACCTTTCATTTCCTTGGAAGATCGCATCAACTTTGTATAGTTGTTGGCAACATGGCAAAGCAAAGCTTGGTTAAGGAACGTCTCCATCCACGCATGATCTATTACTATCATTGATCTTAGGAGTAGCGTAGTCTTTCTTAACCCTCATCCTTTTTATCTTTTTTTAATCTAGTAAATTTCCACGTTCCAGCCGCATTCATGCAAGAGTTCATGCAAAATGTAAGTCCCCTTGGATTACCAACAATCACATCAGCCATTGAGCTTATCCACACGTCAAGACCTGACATTTGGAACCTTGGAGTCACCTCAAGTGATCACTTAGTTCAGCATTTGAGGAGATTTTGTTCAAGAGAGGATAAGATACCTTGGTATTTTATTTTGTGCATGAAGTGCATAAAAACACATCAACGGCACCCACCAATTAAGACACTTAAAAGTGGTTACTTTATAACACACTTAAATATGACAAAGTCATTTCACTAACTTATTTCCCCAGGCCCATAGGAAATGGAAAATGGGCTTAAGGAACAACCTGGAAACTTATGAGAAGGGGACATCTCCCTCCCTAAAATTGCTTGCCCTCAAGCAATTCAAATTTGGATGCTTCAAAATGTCAACTCCTCATAAAGCATCTTCTGCTGGCAAGCCCTTCCATCCAACCAAATACTCAATAATGGTTCTATTCCTTAACTTTCTTTAACAAGTATCCAAGATAGCTGTTGGTATCAGAATGAATCTTCCTTCATCATCCAACATGCTGCCCAATGCCTTTTTTTAGGCAAGAAACAAGAATGAGGTTGTGAATTCTGCTATTCTTTAGTGTCTCTAGCTCATAGGCTATTTCTCCCTTCTTTCTTATGATCTTATAGGGGTCATAAAATCTGGGCTTCAACTTTTATGCTCCTTTCTTATTTAATGAAGACTACCTATGGGGTTGTAGCCTCAAGTAAACCATGTCTCCAACTTCAAACACTCTTTTGGTGCACCACTGATCTGCATAAAGCTTTACTAATTCTGCGCATGCTAAATGACTCTTCACTTTTCTTGATCATATCTATTGTTTTGGGTACCCTATTTTCCATGAGTGCAAGAAGATCCACAAAGGTTAAAGCATTATATCCATAAAAATTATAAAAGGTTGGCATACATATGGACACATGGTGGGAGGTGTTGTAGCAATGTTCTCTCAAATGCAACCACTTACCTAAGTTGTTCTTAGTCCAGAAACATAATTTCTTAGGTCCCTTCAATCCATTTATTAACAATTCAAGTTTGCCCATTCATTTGGCGGTGATCACTAGAGCTAGGTGTGAGTTATGTTCCTACCAAACGAAACAATTCTTGCCAGAAGTGACTCAAAAACTTGATGACCATGTCACTAAAAATGTTCTTGGGCAAACCATGTAATTAGAATACCTCCTTGAAATATAAATCAGCTATTTGGGAAGCCTTGAAATCAAAGGATATAACAATGTGCATGCTTAGTAATTCTATCTACTACAACAAATATGTAGTCTTTACCATTTACCTTGGGTAACCCAATGATATAGTGTTCATAGATATATTTTCCTGCTTCTACTCAAGGATGGGTAAGCACTAAGGTAGACTTGCAGAATAGACTTGTTTGTTTACTGCTCTATCTGATAAATTAATACATGAATTAATAATAGAGATGACAATGAATACCAGATACAGGAGTAAAAAATATCTTTATTTGCACATGAAATTATATAATACAAAAAAAGACCAGAGATGGTCAGCCAGGGATCGAAGTTGATCCAACTAAATCATACTACTTTCCATGACGATACACAATCTGTTTAAAGGTCTCGACGGTTGCCAAGAGGAACACAACCATCAACCAACACTCATAACTACCCAAAGCTGACAAACACTTAATACGAACAATTAATACATAGTCAAATAACCAATCTTATCAAACATATCAATATACATTGTGCGCTAACTACATTGTTTAGCCTTGTTTTGTTGGCAGGATGAAAATTACTTAATGCACTTGAGCACATCCCCTTTCATTCCTTCCAAGGAGAATCTCTCTCTAATACGTTTGTATGTTTTGAAACATCTAGGTTGCCCAACCAATGGAGTCTCATGTATGGCTCTTAAAATCTTTCCCTTCATCTTTGACTTTGGGACCAAACATATACTTTATTTATGTATAATTAGATCTCCCACCACATTGAAATTATCATCCTATATCCTTTCATCCAAAAAGCTAGCAGCAACATCATCCTTGGCATATTCAGATATGATGGCAATGACCCAATAAACAGACACATTAGAAATGTAATATAAAGTAGGCACACGAGATATTGCATTGGCAACTACGTTATGCTTGCCTTTTAACATATTTAATATCAAAACGATATGCCTATAACTTGCTTACACATTTATGTTATCTCTTATTCAAATCTTTTGATTACAAAAGCACATAATACCATAGAAGCATTAATCGTTTGGGGAATTAATTGGCAAAACAAAAGTATAAGATTTTTTGAAAAAATCGGGAATTAATCGGGAAAAAGTCGGATTTACAAAAAAACGTAAAAAATACAGAAAAACAATCAAAAATTATTTTTTATAAATATTTAAGGGCATTACCATAGCATATAAATATTGTAGGCAAATAAAATAGATACTTCAACACATGAATTGTAGAAAATAGATTTTCGTTGTTTATAATAAAAAAACCTGCTACTTTTCAATTTAAAGGTATTTTAACAGCATAAAGATCATGCTTTTAAGATACCTAAAATAGCATAAAGATCACGCTATTTATGCTTTCATTTTTATTTTATTTTTTTAAAAAATGAAAGCATAAATCTAGAATGGCAGCCCCATGTCCAAGGGCTTTTAAATAATGTTCCAAATTAAAATTAAATAATTTTGAAATAAATTAAAATCTCATAAAATAGTTTTGAATAAAAATAAAATAAATAATATAATTAAAATAAAACTATTTAAATAATTTTAAAATAAAATAAAACAATTCATATTTTGCATAGATGTATATAAGTTTCTATATAAAGTTTTATGTTACTTTAAAATATTTAATTCTTATTTTATTTTATGTATATTATTTACTTTATTTATTTGTGAATAAGTATTTTTATTTATTCAAAGCGATTTATCCATTTCAAAATTATTTTATTTCAATTTAAAATTATTCGAATATTTTATTTTACAACAAAAAATTTGGTGATAATTTTTTTTATTTAAATTATTTCAAAAATTGTTTTGGAAAAAATTTGGCAAATCAAAAGTATAAGAGTTTTTGAAAAAATGGGAAAATAATCGTCAAAGAAATTGGATTTAAAAAATGTATACTAAAAAATTAAAATAGATGTTTTTAAAAAAAGATACTTGTTTTTAAAAGTTGAAGGTATTTATCATTGTAATTAATAATTATGTCATACTGACAATAAAATTCCAATTAAGTTTTTAAAAGATATAATTTTAATTTTAATTTCTAAATTTTTATTTTTTAGTAAATCAATAAAATTAAGTAAACTATGATAAATTAGAAATATTAATAAGTTTTAAAATTGAATTTAAATAATTACGTTTGTTAATATTAAAATAAAACAAACTATATTTCTTAAATTTAATTGACAATTTTATATATTAATATTTTTAAATTAACTATAATATTTTTTTTTTAAATTTATGTATAAAAAATATATTAAAGCAAAATAAATGTAAATTTGTATTGTATTGTAATAAATTTAAAATTTAATTGAAATAATTACATTTATATTACTTAAATTTAATTTAAATATTTGAATTGTTAAATTTTATATATTGATAATTTAAAAATAAAATTTTAACTGATTAAAATGTATTTTTTAAATCTAGGAAAAACATATTAAATTTATATATTTATTGTAAATGTTAAATTTTATCATTTTATAATAAATTTAAAATATTAATACCTTTAAAATTTAATTGAAATAAAAACATTTGTTAATATTAAAATAAAACAATGCTATATTTCTTAAAAATTAAATTAGATTTTAATTTAACTAAATATTATTTTTTATTAAAAAATTTTAATTTTATTAACTTTATCTAAATGTTGAATTTTATGATAAATATTAGATTTAAATATTATTGTATTGTACAAATAAGAAAAAAGAGGCAAATTTATCGTTGTTAAATATTATGATAAATGTTAAATTTAAATATTATTGTATTGTAAAAGTAAGAAAAAAAAAATTATCATTGTTAAATTTTACAAAAGCAAACATGTTCATATATGTTTAAATTTATCATAAGTGTTAAATCTTACAAAAGAAAAAAATAATAAAAAATAGAACAAAAGAAAAACCCTAGGGCATGGGGAATCGCACGGGCTTGCGGATAAATCACACGGCCCTACCTGTGATAGGTTGAAAATACTACGATAACGGTGGGGGTAAATTGTGCAGGGTAATCTTTGTGTTTTCTTGCAATTTTCCACCATTTTAAACGCCAATACATGCCAACAAAGCATGTTGAAAAATGCACATTTAAAATTTTTTTAAAAATCACAATTTTTTGGGGGGAAAAATCAGCTAACCTGCCGATTCCCGATTTTTAAAGATTAATCGCGATTTTTGCTTTTGTGATATGCCTTGACCACAAACTTCCCACACACTAAGTATTGTTTGAGCTTCACTAAAGCGTGAATGATTGCTAGCATCTCCTTATCATAAATAGAGAAAAAAAAAATTGCTTCTACTAGTTTTCTATTTTTGAAAGCAATGCAATATTATTGTTGCATTAAAACCTATGTTACCCCGAGTTTCAGGGACGGGGACAGCAGGGGACGGCGGGACGAGTTTCTGGGAAGGCAAATTTTTTTGCCAATTTTAGGGATGGCGGGAGGATGGCAAAGGGGACGGCAATATAAAATATAGGGAAAATTTAAATATATGGTGAAATTTTAAATGTTCATATGAAAAATAGATAAAGCAAGTATATATACATTATATTCATATGAAAACATGGATAAAGCAAGTATATGTACATTATAGAACCTTAACATACCACATTTGTGTTCAGAATTCATTGTCAATACTCAATATGCATTCATAATTGAAAATACATTGTCAATATGCCAACACTTGTTTGCATGTAGTTCTTGTTTCTTTCTGGTTGAAGGATATTTTGATCGTCTTCCATTTCTATTATGACCTACAACCGCTTCTTTATGCACTACAAAGTTTTGGATGTTTGTGAAATTCTATACCAAGTTGTTATTCATATTTCTGAGTGCTTTTGGCTATGATTCAGACCTGTTTACCTTTCATAATTGTGAAAAGTCCAATATTGCAGACCTACAACCACTTTTTTACGCACTACCGCATTCTAAGTGTTTGTGAAATTTATTACCAAGCTGCTGCTCATTATTTCTAAGTGCTTTTGGAAGTGATTCAGAATTGTTTACCCATCATATTAGTGAAAATCCAATTTTATAGACCTATAATAAAATAAAAACATGTTTTTTTGAGCATTCGAGTCTTTTTTTGTTTTTTAAATGTGTTGGGAAAAGGGGGACGGCTGGCCATCCTTGGGACGGTTAGGGGACGGGGGGACGTCCCCAAACCATATTGGGAACAGGGGGACGTCCCCTTCGAGAGTGACTGTCGTCCCCAAGTTTCTGGGACATTTCCCACAAATTTTGCAATATTGGGGACGGCGGGGGGACGTCCCCTAGCCGTCCCCAAGTCCCCGAAACGTCCCCCATACAGGGACGGGGGATTTTAACCCAGGGACGCGTCCCCGGGTTACATAGATTAAAACAGCTCCAATGTCAATAGCAAGCACTAGACTTGAATAGATTATCTCTTGCAATTTATTAAAAGTCTATTCTATTGTCGTTGTTCACTTAAATGTTCCCTTCTAAGTCAAATTCGTGAGCGGTGTTGCAAGTTAGAAGAGTTAAGGGAATCATTTTACAAACCTTGGTAGTAGCTACATATTCCAAAGAATCCTCTTGACCGTGTCATATCTTGAGGGTGGCCAATCTTGAATGGCTTGGATCTTCTATTGATCCACTTGGACTGCCTATTCACTAATGACATGACCCGAATACAAAATCTCCTTAACCCCAAACTCACACTTTTATTGCTTGGCAAGAAACAAATTATACTCCAATATGCTAAGGACTTCATCCAAATGTTTTAGGTGCTCCTTCCCAGTTTTACTATATATCAAAATACCATCAAAGAAAGCTAAGACAAGCTTTCTTAATTGCTTGTTGAATATCTTGTTCATATGATTGGAAGTTTGTCAAGGCATTAATCAAGCCAAAGGGCATGACCAAAAATGAGAAGTGTCCATAGTGACACCTGAAAGCAATCTTATGAAAACATTCACCCATCGTGCGGATTTGATATTGTCCCAAGTCCAAATCAATCTTCAATAAGTATATAGCTCGATGCAACTCATCTATCAATTTGTCAATCTTACTCAGACCCATTTTTTATTGCTTTCTTATTTAATGCTAGATAGTTGACATGCATCCACATGGTCCCATTCTTTTTTCTCACTGATAATACTAAGAAGCAAATGTACTCAAACTTGGCCTATGAAAGATACCCACTTATGCAATAGGACAATTTGTAATAGATTTCACAGTATCATCAAGATAATTTCCTATAAAATTGTGGGCAACTTTGATTTAAATTTTTTGAATGTATTTGAACACCAAAATCACCAGTTTTTACATGAAATAGAAAAAGAAAACCAAACGATGTCTCAACCTTTCGATTTAGCAATCAATCTTACAATTTGTGCATCGGGAATAAATAACATACTAGTCCTTCAAGAAAAAACACCTCTAGGTGGTCTCACGTAAAAACGATATCTCTTTCAAGCTTGTGTTCCCAAGCGCAAGCTACGGCAGTTCGGAATATAGTGATTGTTCTACTTGCTTACTACCAAATCCTCTTTTGACCGAACTAGATGCTACCCGATACTAAACCCAATCTGCAGTTCTTCATGTTACCAGCTGCTGTGATCTGCACAGAGGCAGATTCCAGATCATCTAAGCATCCACGATGTGAATATCTGGAGTCAATGGGCTTGAAAAGGAGTAACGGTTCCAAGAAAAAAACTCCCGTGATAAGCAACAGAGACAGAGTTTGTGCAAATGTCACAACCATAGGAATAAACTCCAGCCCAAGCACAGCTCCAAAGTTTTGCTTACCAATAAGACATGGCTTTGCAATATTAATCTCCAAAATATTTCTCTTCACGGCGATTGTTTATACAGAGATCTTTGGAAGGCCACAATATGGATTGGACCCACAAAATATATTCTGCCCATAAAATATAACTTAATACTTCTGCAGCTCTATAGATATTTTTCCACAAATGGATGGCTGGACTATAATCTTGTTTACAAATAATATTGGGAATTTAATATTATCGCCAATCACTCCCGACATGTACAAAGCCACTCCGAGATACCAATGCTCAATATTAATCAAATGTTTTCCAAGCTTAATTCTTGACGCCAAGATATTAGACCCACAGCTTAATAATATTAATTGCTAATAGAAATGATAACTATTTGAATTCAAAAATATCCTTCAAATATTTGGCAATTCCAACTGAGCCACAATATTATACTATAATCGCAATATTACACCAACCACTACTTACTCGGCTTCTTTCACTAATTCCAGCCAATATGAATCAAACCATGGCTTATGATTTAATTGAACCCTCTTATTTATTCTGCAAATACTGCAAATATGTCTCTAATAGAGACTTCACAAATTTGGCACAGATGTAGACTCTATCACAAATCCACCTCTTTGGAAGAGCTAGGTTTTCATCCAACACTTTTGTCAAACTCCTAAAGGTTTTCGCCCCAAAAATCATAAATCATCATATCAAATTCACTAGCATGCTTATAAAGAACCTCCTTATAAAGACCACCAGGAAACATCTAACAATTAGGCCGACTTGAATATTTGAGTTAATTTAATAAAGTGACTTATTTTATTATTTTATTGTTTTCACTTTATTTTATAATTAAATTAATTAATTAAAGTCATCCTTTAGAAATAAAATTAATTTTTGGACAACTTAATCAATTAAGACACTATAAAAATTTGGGGACATTACAGCCTATTGTGGCCCATATCCAAAAGATATTTTATTGCCTCCTCAATCTCTTACTTGTGAACCCTACGATAACAATAAGGAATAGTTATCACCATCTTTGCACCCATTTCAAGATCAACAATGTGCTAGAACCCTCAATCAAATAATAGTCCTAGAGGAATGTCCAACACAACTTGTGCATCAATATGATGAGCATCTTTTGTGCTCATAGATGACTTTTTGGGCATGATCAAGTTGCTAACCGCCCACTCTACTTGTCCTCTTCTGAAGGTCTTTCCATCCTTTCAGCAATGATTACTCAAGGTGCTCCATTTCAAATTCCCAATACTTCCTTTCCTTCATTTCTAAATTTCAATTCTATAGATTGATAATTCAATGAGAATTCTCCAAGAGATTGTAGCCATTGTACTCCAAGCACCATATTAGTACCTCCCAAGTTGACCACATAGAGATCTTCACAAATTGAATGATCTCCAAAGACTCATTTTCGGCTACTAAATACATCGTGCACACTATATGGTAAACCCATCAGCCACAATCCATTGAATCCCTCGAAACCTTTAGCAACTAATCCCCTTCCAACCACAAGGCCTCCATCTATAAAAAATCATGGGTTCCCCCTTTGTCAATCAACATGGTGATCCTTTTGTCTACTAACACTCACAAATCTTGAATGGGCTACACCTTTAAGTTCCAAATAGAATCACAAGAGCTCCTCCACTTTTATCTTCTACTTCTTTACCAAATTTCTCTTTTGCCTTCTCAAACTCGGTTTCTTCTGCTTCATTACTAAAAATAACTTCAATATAGTGTACCTAATTTTTGCCCAAGCATTTGTAGACTCACTCCCATGGTTTTTTGCATTGGAAACAAAGTTGCTTTCTTAGTTCATTTCAGCTATCTTCATTTCTTTTCACTAGTGACGGAATCTTCTATGTGCTTGACTCTCCCTTTTGGAACTTCTTCTAGTAAATAGGAGCATTGAAATAAGATTTAATTTAAGGCAAGGAAGACTTCAAGGTGAGGGCTCTTTTAATTGTCTTGAAGAGTGGAAGGTTGTAATGCTTTGACCAAACCCTTACGTGGCTTTGCTAATCCTTTTATGAATAGAACCATAATCCTCTTATCCGATACATCAAAAACATTGACAGCCATCCTCTAAAATACTCCTATGTAGTTCTCCACTAATCTGCAGTATTTTACATGTGCTAATTAGTTAAAGTGGATTTTTGGATCAACCCTATCAAATCTTTCAACCAATCTTTTCACTAAATTGTTCAAAAGTAGTGATAAGATTATGCCCTCATGTCACCATACCATGGGACCACCATTCATGGGCTAGTACTTCCAAGTGAAGAGAAGAAAACTTGATGGTTTCTTTGCCAATCGATCTTTAATACATGAAGGTATTGATCTTATGCATCCATGCAAGAGCTGAACACTTGTGTGTCACATCATAGATAAGTACAAGAACCTTGCCCAAGTGTTGTTGCAATTCTGTGTTAGCCAGATTCTGAACTAATTTCTTCTCTATTCACAAACCATTACAGAGTTTGATGTTCCAGAATGCAATGAATAATAGATCATCCCAAATTTCCCACTCAAGAGCTCTGTATTCAGCATGAAGTGCTGAAAAATCATCTATTATCTTAATTGCGTCTTTTTTCTGATGGATCTTCTTTTCTTTGAATGAATTTGGATTGGAAGGGATTGAGCAAAGAACAAATAGTTTAGTTAAACCCCAATACACTTCCTCTTCCAATAAATGATAATGACATTCTAAGAGCTTTCTGTCGTTGAATGACTTGCATCATCATTGCCATTATGTCTTTGAATGCTTAAGCCATCTCCTTCTGTCCCACATCCAAATTGACCAGCGCTTTAAAAATTGCCTGTTCTACCTCTAGAAAATCCTGCCTCCTTTCTACCATCTTCTGTCTCTTCTAATACACTACAATCTACTATCAACAAATTGCATTAGCCCTTCTTTTACTCAACTTGGCAAGATCAAGAATCTAATACCATTGTAATATCCCCAATATGAATATTATGTGAAATCTAATTGATTTAACTCCACTCAACAGAAAAATCTGGATCTTACTTCAAAATCAGATCTACAGCAACAGATATTATCCTGAATATAATGTGCAGAAACAAATTAAACCCCTTAGAAATGTGACAATTAACATAGTCTTCCACAATAACCAATTACTCTTATTTATTTAACATGATTCCAAATTACAATTGATTCAGATAATACCAGACTTTTAGGAAAAACTGCAACATTTATTACTATCAAGAAATACAGCAAATCAACAACAAATGCAAGCAAAGGAGCCACCACAAAATTACAAACCCTAGGCACTAAGGGACCTGCCTAAACAACAGATTGTTGAAGCTCAAAACACAATCCCTGTGTGGAATTGCAGAATGCTAGACTAGGAGTTTTTATCCACTAACCAGCTGTGGAAATCAAGGGGTTTCTGTCATCCAATCTCCACTGATTGAAAAAAAAGATGCACAATCTATTTTGAGGGAAACGATTTGTAAAACAAGCATATCACCTCTGATCTTTGGCTTATAGATTTAATAGGCATTTGAGCACCCAAGTTTCCCTCCATAAGATAGCTTCAAATTCTTTCCTCTTCTCTCCATCAGACAACTGCAAATCCTTTTTTTTTTCCTCCAAAGGAACCCCACTCACAATCCTTTGGCCAACACCATTCTAAGAGAGAACTTTATTAAATAACAAATAGGGCCTATAACCTGGGTGCCCACTAATTGAAACACTTAAACCATTTACTTTATAAAAAACTTATATATTACAAAGTCATTTCCCTAATTCATTTCCCCAAGCCCACAGGAAATGGAAAATAGGCTTACGGAACAAGCTAGAATCTTATGGGAAAAGGGGACATGACAACTCACCAGCAATTTGCTGATGGCTATGTTGTATAAAGATGCAAGTTTGGAAGAAGCCAGGAAAATTGAATCTCTTCTAGCAACCTACACTTCAGCCTGAAGCCAAAGCATTAATGATAAAAAAATCTGAAATCTTTTTTGCAATTAATCTGTCTTTGTTGTGGGTTAGGATTGCTCATTTGTTGAGTTTTTGAATTGGTTCCCTTCTAAGCAAATATTTAGGATTTCCCATTTTTTTGGTACTTGAGAGATCCCTTCTTTAGAAAGTCTGGTGGATGCCTTTCAAGGTAGGCTAAGTTCTTGGAAGGATATGCATCTGTCCTTGGCTGGCAGGATTATGTTGATGCAAACAGAATCACATTGATGAGGTCAAATTTAGCCAGTCAGCCAATTATCTCATTTCTGCTCTCAAGTCTCCAGCAAGTATCATCAGAAGTTTGGAAAATATATTTAAAAAGTTTCATTAGCAAGGTTCAAGAGATCAACAAGGAAAATTCCTCACCTTGCTTGAGACAAAGCTTGCTCTCCTAGAGAGAAAAGAGAAGTAAGGGTTAGGCGTTTGGAGGGTCAGCATTTTGCCTTGGGAGATAAAAGCTTGTTTGGGGTTTGTTTTCTCAGCCCAAAGCCAAGTGAGATTAATTGCTTCAAAAAAAAATATACTTGTACCCTGATGATCATCATAGAATTTTGAATATAGCAAATCCTCAGAATGAATCCCAAATTTGGACATTAAAAAAGTATAGGCCCATTATTACTAATCCCTTCTCCTAGAAAATTCAAAACGGACTCCAGGCTGACTTTTGAGAGGAATCTTGAAATGGACAGCTTCCTTTAAAATCAACTATGGGCAACCTTTCTAGAGACTGGGAGAGCATTTTGTTATTAGTGGGAAAGGATTTGATGGGTTTTGTGGTGTCACAGTCAAAAGATCCTTCCTTGAACCTCGTTCCAGAAGATCAAAATAGAAGCTTCAAAATATTTTTACTAAGAGAAAAGTTAATTTCAGTTGGGAGAATAATGGCATTTGTTGGACTGGTTCAAAGTTGGGAAGCTATTCAGCAAAGCTGGCCTATTGGCCAGCCTCAAATCACTCTAGGATTTATTCTGAACTCAAGAGAGGCTGAAGAAAGTTAGGATTTTGGGTCCTTCTCGCTGTATTCTTTGTTGTTGCGATGAAGAATCAGTGTCCCATCTTCTTATTTGTTGCTCTTTTGCAGTTAAAATGTTGGTCTTGGCTGTGTACCAAATTGAATTGGCCAGAAGCCTTGCCTAAGACGCTCTTAAAACCTTTTTGGTCCTGACCAAGTTTGAAACCAAAAGCAGTTTTCCATAATATTTGTGCCATTTGCCCTTATATGCTAATTTGGCATGTTTGGAAGGATAGAAATAGAGAGCTTTTCAGGCCAGGTCTATAACAGTTAGAAGATCATTAACAAGATAGAGGTTGCAGTTTAAAAGGCTGTTATGACTCAAGCTGAGGCAATGGCAATGCTGCAACAAGGGAAGAAGGTTGCCAAGTGGAATTCAATGCTTGCCAAGTCTTGGGGGCTGTTGTAATTTCCCCCTGTTAATGGACCTCAATGGATTAAGCCGTTGCAGATTTCTAGAAATTTGGGGAGATGAATCCCTCCCCCGTCATGAGTTTCTAAGATCCACCTTGATAATGCTTCCAAGGGTAACCATGGCCTTTCTAGGGCAGGATGTGTCATCCAAGATAGAGCTGGCTCTTTAGTTCAAGCAGCTTCTAAGAAACTGATTAATATGACCAATATAGAGGCTGAAGGAAAAGATTTGTGTTGAGCCTTCAAGTGACCTCTCTTTGTGGTCTAATAAGGTGAAGTATGGATGCAGATTCAATTATCATTTATGAATGCAATCAGTAACTGGCACTCCTCATACTAGAAGATTAAGAGCATTTAGAGGCAGTCATGAGTAGTATTACACTTCTTTGAGCCAGTTTTAGTTGTTCATTTGTTATTCACCATTCAGAAACAAATAAATTTGCAGAATTTTTAACCAAGTTTGGCATCAATTCCCAAGAGGGTTAGTCATTGATAAATTGATAACAGCATAGATCATTGGGGTAGGTTTAGGCAAATTTGGCAATTAAAATTCCAATCAAAATCAAAAAAATTACTTGTTCTAGAGCAGGCATTCACAATAATCATTTCCTTTGTTGTTTCCATCTCATGTCATTATTACCTGCTGTGTTTGGATAAGAGTTCTCACTCGTGGCATTAGGTTTGAGAACGACAAGGCATACATAGAGATCTCGGATGATTTATTCTGCAAATAGTTTACATTATAAACATTTCTTGAAGCCTCATTTCTTTCTGTCTACAGAGAAGAAAGAAACAGCTTTTAGAGGCCCCGTCTCTGATACCAGACTAACTATAATTTTCATCGTTCAAGACGGAGCAATTAAAGAAGCAATCAATGAAATCATCGGAAGCAATTATTCAGAAATAGAAATTAAAGGTAGGGTTAATTCTGAGAGTGAGGTCACTTCAATGTTCATCTCCAATTTGTTGTCCCTGGTTGATGGCAAATTGTTGTTAAGGATAATGGCCACTTGCTTTGTGAGAGCTGATTTTCATGGGGGTTTAGATGTTGCTTTGGAGTATGTACTACAGGAACTAGTGGTGTATTTGCCAATTGCAGGGACTGAAATTCATGATCTGGTATCAATAGCATCCTTCACCAAGCTGAAGCAAATGTTCCTCATTTTGGTGGACCAGGTTGAGAAAATTCATATTTTAGTCTCTGAAGCAGAGATGAAGGGGAACCTACGAGAGTTAGATTTTTCTGCTCTCAAGAATCCCTTCCTCTTTCCCCCTCTTCAGGAATCAGAGTGTATGGCTAGGGCTTGAAGACCTGTGATAATACTGATGCAAGTGACAGACGCTGGATATCTCATAACCAGGGGTCTTGACAATGGAGCATTGGGCTGTCACAGTGACTCTGACTTTCCAAATCAAGATGCTATAGACATTTGAGTCAGTGTTCAGTTTCCTTTGTTATACTGTTATATGCCCCCCTTCTTGTGTCTAGTCAAATGTTTGGGAGTAATCTGGTATGGTGAATAGAGAGTTTGTCATGCCCCCAGTTTGACAAACCATGATCAGCAACTCACATTCCTAAAACAGCAGACCCAAATGATGAAATTGTCTTACACGGTAAGACTTCACAATTTCATGGAGATAATCATTGATTAACTACAGCTAAACTTCCATGGATTAAAGACAATAAGGCTCCTTGTGGATTGACCCTTTACCATTTACCTCTGGCGGTTTCCTCTATAATGGTGATTAGTTAGAAGAAATGATAAAGTATTAAAGGTATGTAATAACATGAAGGGGCATATGTGGTTTGAAAAAGAGGAGACGTCGTGGTTTGTAAGGAAGGGACGCCTCCACTCCAGCAGTCACTTCTTGATGAAAGGTCACCACTTCTCCACCCAATGGAGAGATATAAGAAGAGCACGCCCAGCAGTCAAAGAAGCATCAAACCAATCACTTGATAGTTGATATTTGATAAGACATTGCTGTTAACCTGAAAAATCTAAATGATATAAAGCCAATGAACAGCATCACACTTAACCATAACTGGACAGAAAGTTCAGTTGTCACTGTTTTCCATCTATGTGTAGACACCACAGTATTTCTTGTGGTCTGATAAGTCATTGGTTGGTAGAAATTTGGAAGCATCTGTAATCTTCAAATAGGCTAAGTTAAACAAATATGAGGAGAATTTCTGTATAAATTCATATAAAAAGATTTTATTTCAGCTAATAACAATAGTAAGTCTGGTATAAGATATGAAGGGATTTCTTCAATAAGGCAGCATTTATGAATATGAAATAAAATTTGTCAAGTGAAACACCAAGATGTAGAGGCGAAAAATGGAATCTTAATGCCAGAAGAATCTCTTAAGAAACTTCACAGAGGTTTTGCCAAACAACGAATCTGGAACGAATTTCAAAAATGAAAACAACAGTTGTGAGTACTTAAGAGAGGTCAAATTCTGCAATATTAATCAAAGGTGGGCATGAGAGGTGTCAAATTCTGCAATATTAATCAAAGGTGGGCACCTCCCACATCAGATGGCAGAGGTTCCCATGTTTTAAAAAATTTCAACTGTTGAATCTTACTAGTCAATGAAAATTTTTAAAAGGTAGCAAAATGCTTGAATACCATTCATGTGGTGAACAAGCTTAGATAAATGCATGAACAGAAATTTAGAGAGAGCACCATGACATTTGTAGCTTTTCAACAATTAGTTTACACAATTCGTAGCTTTTCAAGAAATTGTTTCCACGACATGCAATTACTATTGATATATGATGAGATCTTTCAACATAACTACAAAAAATGCTCTATGGTTGTCCTCAGCATAACTCACTGACTTTCCCATGTTTAAACAATCCATTTCATTTTATTTTTTTAAAACGATATTTAAATACATTGATCTTACTTTCACATAATCTGCATGTCCAGGGCAATCTACATGTGCATAATGTCGCTTGGTTGTTTCATACTCGACATGTGCCTGAAAGTAAACAAGCATAACATAAAAAAAAGGATACATATACTCAGCAGAAGCCTAAAAATCATAGGCAATTTTGAAAAACTACAGTCAAAATATAGAAAATTACTATGAGTCAATGAATAGCATTAAATACATGGATGCACAGCATAAATCTAGAGGCTGTATACAGACACGCTGACTTGAAAAAATAACTAAAGTTGCAATCCAGAAAACAGATGTAGATGTCCAAAACTAAACCAAAAATTACAGAAAATGCTTATCAAGAGGAGAGTGCAGATAAGCCAATAATATATTTCAATAGATTAGGAGTGATCAAAACAAACATCTGTTCCTTAATAAAACATCACAATTGTAGAAAAGTGCTGACCGTAGCAATGGTAATTCCTCGAGCTTTCTCCTCTGGAGCCTTGTCAATCTCATCAAAAGCAACTGCCTTAGCTTTACCTTCTTCTGCCAATACCTGCCAATAAAACAAAAACATCACAGACATCACACTTCATTAATAATAATAGATCTTGCAAATTTGCTAGGGTTAAAAAAGCCAACAAATGATTGATAATACAGCTAAAACTACCACTAATGGAAATTAACTGTGATCAAAAATAGGAAAAGACATCCAGTAAATTTTTCCAAAGAAGAACATATGGAAATTTAAATATAATATATATCAAAGCTAAATTGCAGTTTTCAAACCTTCGTAATTGCAGCTGTCAAAGTCGTTTTCCCATGGTCAACATGTCCAATGGTTCCAATATTCACATGAGGTTTCCTAAAATAAACAAAAAAATACTGTAAATTATTTTTAGATACAATTTCTATGCAAAAGTGACACTAAACACTTTGAAACACTAAAACATACTCATTTACCTCCTTTTAAATGCAAAAGACACAAACCACATAAGACTTGCTAAACATTCATTCTTGCCTGGGACTGAAGATTGATTATTTAAGGTTCAAAAGCAATTGGAATGCTATTCACATGAGGTTCCCTAAAATAAACAAAAAAAACACTATACATTATTTTAGGAAACAAAAACTTCAACAAAATATTAGACATCTTTGTTACCTGCACATCCGCTAAATCATAATTGTATTTCCAAGCTTTTTTTGCTAACATGCAGATATTGATATATGTCAAACTTCCCTATGTTATCAGTTCACTAAGGAAACCCCCAGATCCAAGTATAATTTGTTCTTGATCTGGTTACCCTATGAATCTGCACAAGCTGCTACAAAACATACCAAGATTCAGCCAAGTTCACTCTATAGTGGACCCAAGTAAATATGGATTTGTTTTGCAGGACATAACGACCCTAGGGTGGACTCTATTGCAACTATTGTGTAAGCATGTTGACACAATACAATAGGTTCCCAGTGGTGGTGAGCAAGTTTAGGTTTGCAATGGGTATGCTATGAAATATAGAAGCTCATATAGTCAAGTTAAAGCCAATTCACATGGTATTCCTAGAATGGGCATTAAAGCTTGCCTGTGCAAGAAGGGTGCATTTAAAGTGGTGGAATATATTAGAGAGCAGGAGTAAACAAAAGAAGCAATTGCCCATAGGACAAGTCATCCTTTGGACAGAAAAGGATCCCGAGCAACGAGGGCCCCTCCCTCATAGAGGCCATTGACTTAGTCATAGTGGACAACCCAGAATATTGTAAAGCGTCTAGCTTGTTAGCTAAAGAATTTTATTCACATATATTTTGGACACCTTGTGTTGTCCATTCAATCAACTATACACTAGAAAATATGGGCAACAAAATTGATTGGATCAAATGCCAAGGCCAAAGAAATTCAAACATTTTTCACCAACCACCACATGTTGCAAGGCTTTGACCTACTAAAGCCAAGTTAAATGATAGAAGGTCATGTTTCACTTTAGTTATTTATTTTTTTAAACTTGTGTTTTCATCTCTGTTTTTAAGACTAAATTCCTAAACAACACAATTGTCTTGAGAGGACTTGTGAAGGTGTGGCAGGCACCTTCTACTATGGTCATCAACCAACTTTGGTCCTATAGAAGCAATCCAACAATGAGAAGACATCAAATATTAAGCAAATGATCCTATATGACTTACTTAAGGTAAGTTAAATGATACAATTTTATGTTTCACTTGAGTTATTTATTTATTTTAACTTAAGTATGTTTTCGTCTTTATTTTTAAGACCAAATTCCCCAATAACACAGTTGTCTTGAGTGGACTTGTGTAGGTGTGGGAGGCACACTTTCTAGCATGGTCATCAACCAACTTTAGCCTTATAGAAGCAATCCAACAATGAGAAATTTAGCATATGATCCTAGATGACACTTTGTGGGATGATGTGGAATTTCTTCTTAGATTCACCAAGCGCATTTTGAGCATGATTTCTTTTACTAATGTGGATTAGCCATGTTTAGGAGAAGTATATGCTAGCATCAACTCAATGATTGAGAAGATGAAGAACATCATAAATGAGACGGGATGAGATCCTAAAAGACTTACTTCAAACAAATGCAAACTGTTGTTTTGTAACTAGTTTGGAAAATATTTATAGTGGATTCGAATTGCCAAAGGCAACATTCGAATCCATTAGGATTAAATAGGGTTGGGCCCTATCTCAATCTAATATGTAAAACAAATAGGGCTGGGCCCTATTCCAATGTTGTTCGGATCATTATAGGGTTGGGCCCTACTTCCCTTATATTCCTAACATACAATGTTCTAAACGCATGGACCTATTTACCAAACATGTGGGCTAACGTGTGGACCCATCCTCATTATGTGGCGTGTGAATTAAAGTGAGTTTAGGCGCCAAAATGTATTGGGCCAACTCTATATGCATTCCCTCTACCTTGTATAAATACAGATTCATTTTGGAAGGAAACCGATGTAGCGAACAAACTACCTTCAGCAAGAGCAGCGAATTGTATAATCAGCATTCAGCAAACTTCTCTTGAGCAAAGCAAACTTCAGTCAGCGAGTTATCTCCAAGAGCAGCTACTTATCTCCTTAAGACAGCGAACTATCTTCAAAGGACAACGAACCAAATTCTGGGCAACGAATCATGTACTTGATCTGCGAACAGTCTACTTGATCAGCGAATGGTCTACTTGATCTGCAAATGGTCTCCTTGATCAAGGAATTATCTCTACACAAGCATATTACAGATAAGTTAATTATGCTTCTGTGTATATCAGGTTGATGCCCTAGTTTGATACATGTTCTGCTGTTCATTTAGCTTCAAGAGTTGAAGCTAATCTGTAAAGACATTTTCTGATTGTTTGTCTAATCAGATCTGAAGATCTGTTGTTGCTGGGTTTTTCCTCCAAGAGGGAGGTTTTCCCAGGATAGTCTTGTGTTGTGTGCATCTCTATTTATGTGCTTTGTTTCTGTTACTGTACAGTATCTACTTCTGCACCTATATGTAAAGCGATTGCAAATCTGATTACTAAAATCTAACATTGTATCAGAGCCAGGTTTGCATGTGTAGTGATCAGATTTACAGCCTAGACTTCTGTGTGACAGCTAGGGTTTTCAGATGATTACATGCCCAGTCAAGGTCCTTCATCTGCATCAATGGATTCCTCATCCTCTTAGTATCTTAGAACCTTCAAAGGTGATGAATCTCAATTTATTTCAAGGGAGATAGGTAAGTGAAGTTGTAGATGATTTGAAGCTACCTTAAAACTTACCTTATTTTGATACTTGTTGTCATCCTTATATATTTCTGCTATCATATACCTGCTATCACTTATATATTCAATGTGTTCATGGCTGAATAGTGATAGTGTATATATATGGATGTGTATTAGGATCCGAGTATAGGTAAATGTCTTCTATCTATATGTTTGAATCTGTGTTTTGAGGGTTTGTATCTGTGTTTTGAGGGTTTGTAAGGGTTGGTGTTTTGTTTTACTATATCATGTCTCTAAGGTAACCTAATGTCTACTCTTGAAGATAATGTTTTCAGATTATGTCTCTCTGAAGAAAGCATTCATGCATGACCTGAGAAGCCCTACCTCAAATCTTGTCATCGGACTAATTATGAAAGTCTACCTTTCATCTCTCTCTTTTAAGATGCTAAGGGTCCACTTCGTAAGTAAGAATGAATCATCAGGTCTGTGAATTCTTTATTTAGATAGGGTTTTAGAGGGAGTCTTGATATCTTTTAATATCTCATTTCATTCTTGGGTTATGGTTTAATAGAGGAATTGATAATATATATCTAATGTATATTGCAAAATGTTTATTTATGATGATACTAACCATGATACACTGGGTGTATCATCCACCCTCTGCGGATGCAAGGTGGGACCACCCTCTGCGGAGTGCAAGGTGGCAGTGCTCGCTCACCCTTTGCAGAGTGCAAGGTGAGTCCACCCTCTGCGGAGTGCAAGGTGGCAGTTCTCTTCCACCCTCTGTGGAGTGCAAGGTGGCGGTTATTTCTCACCCTCTGCGGAGTGCAAGGTGAGTTCACCCTCTGCGGTGTGCAAGGTGACAAGTTGTCCTTCTCTGTGAAGAAGCTTATGTATCCTCTACGGTTGTGCATGATTTATGTTATATGGTTATATATATCTTTGAGTATCAATTATTGCAGGTGTGCATATGGAAAGGTCTCTGTCATCCTCTGTGGATGTGCATGATGAAAGATCATGGTGTTACATGCAGGTCCCCAGGAAAGTGTAAAGCTATTAAGCATTGGCTCCATCCTCTGCAAGCATTGCAAGAGAAGATCATGTAAAGGTTCATTGTAATTGCATATTGATTGTACTATTAGGGCTGGGCCCTAATCTTAAACATTGTAATTATTCATGTCATGGTAATGTCCATGAAAATCAGATTATGTAATTATTTTCCTCCCTAGTTAAGAGGGAGTGTTGTTTTGTAACTAGTTTGGAAAATATTTATAGTGGATTCGAATTGCCAAAGGCAACATTCGAATCCATTAGGATTAAATAGGGTTGGGCCCTATCTCAATCTAATATGTAAAACAAATAGGGCTGGGCCCTATTCCAATGTTGTTCGGATCATTATAGGGCTGGGCCCTACTTCCCTTATATTCCTAACATACAATGTTCTAAACGCATGGACCTATTTACCAAACGTGTGGGCTAACGTGTGGACCCATCCTCATTATGTGGCGTGTGAATTAAAGTGAGTTTAGGCGCCAAAATGTATTGGGCCGATCCTATATGCATTCCCTCTACCTTGTATAAATATAGATTCATTTTGGAAGGAAACCGATGTAGCGAACAAACTACCTTCAGCAAGAGCAGCGAATTGTATAATCAGCATTCAGCAAACTTCTCTTGAGCAAAGCAAACTTCAGTCAGCGAGTTATCTCCAAGAGCAGCTACTTATCTCCTTAAGACAGCGAACTATCTTCAAAGGACAACGAACCAAATTCTGGGCAACGAATCATGTACTTGATCTGCGAACAGTCTACTTGATCAGCGAATGGTCTACTTGATCTGCAAATGGTCTCCTTGATCAGCGAATTATCTCTACACAAGCATATTACAGATAAGTTAATTATGCTTCTGTGTATATCAGGTTGATGCCCTCATTTAGCTTCAAGGGTTGAAGCTAATCTGTAAAGACATTTTCTGATTGTTTGTCTAATCAGATCTGAAGATCTGTTGTTGCTAGGTTTTTCCTCCAAGGGGGAGGTTTTCCCAGGATAGTCTTGTGTTGTGTGCATCTCTATTTATGTGCTTTGTTTCTGTTCCTGTACAGTATCTACTTCTGCACCTATATGTTAAGCGATTGCAAATCTGATTACTAAAATCTAACACAAACAATTCTTGTTGAGCGATAAAACAAAATGACCACCCCATTACACCACCTTGAATCTGCAATGACTCCAAAATATTATAGCACTAAGATCCTTTGTTCACCAAGAAAAATTGCACCATTCAAAGATATGTAATTCAACAAAGGATACAAGCTAAGATTTGCTCAACTCTTCCCTGATCCTAATTTGGAGGATGTACAAAATGAATTTCTTAAAATTGTACACTCAAATGGACAATGTATTTCAGCTCTTCATGACAAGTATAAGAAGAATGCTCACAATTGGTGGTACCTACATGGCTAGACATTTCGACACCTATAGTCTCTTGCAATCAAAGTTTCATTCCAAGTAAGTTTTTCATAGTTTATCTAAAACTCTCTAAAATTGAATTTCTTTTATTTTTAATATAAGTATTTTCAAATTTGAAAACAAAAAAAAAATTGATATCATTAGATAAACCAACAACTCAGTCCAACAACCCAACCACACCTTGCATTGATCTTACTTTATATCGAGTTTTGGGGAATAGAGGGGGCAAGTTGAGGCGAAAATACCTCGATGGACGACTAAGCATGTTCAAACAACCCAGCCACCGAGTAAACCCAGCGAGTGAGAATTGAACCTTGGACCTACATGGGAAGAACCCAAAGCCTTGGCACAACCTTACCAATCGTTTGACCTACATGAAATTACTTCTAATTTCAAAATTCCAACCCTCTAGCATTGCCTTAGATTGCTAGTTCATCTTCACCTAAGCAACCAGAATACATATCGCTTTATACACAGCAAAGTGCAACTGATCAGCATCAAGAAACATAGATAAGTTAATGCATGTGCATTCCAACTTGCACATACTTTCACGCAAACAAAAAAGGAATACAAGGAAGTGGTAAAAAAGCTATGGGATGTAAAGATAGATCATACTAACTTGTATGCTTCCAGTTCCCAACAATATTCATATTTTGAGTTAAATAGCTAACATACATTTAGTGCAAGTGTTCGTGGACTAGCACTCCTTTTGTATCTAATCTGCCTATACCATCTAAAGTCAATCATGATGATAGTGATCTTTATGAAGACCCATATGACAATGAATATTAACATTTAACGAGCCATATCTATCATTTAACAATGAATATCTATCATGAATAAGGCAAAAATTAAAGAGGTTAGGTTCTTACTAGACAAGCCATAATATTATTATTACAATATAAAGTGTCCATTGTAGGGAATATGATGGGAAATGACAAGAGCCCTACCCAAATATGGATATATTAGCATAGTCTCCATAAAGAAACTATTGATTGATCGCTCAAAAGTCCAAATTGGTCTCCAGCTTAGACAGAGTCCCACACATTACTAGCTTAGTCTCCAATCCATATAAAGCTTATTCCATGAAGGCACTTGGATCAGGGGGTTTTTCTAATGCTTCTCGGATGGAAGGGAATTATCGTTCTAAAGTTCTCAAATTATAGCAACTTTCTTTCCAAAACTAGAATTCTCGTACTATAATTCCCTCTGTACCCTTGGTTGCAAGGTTATGTTAAATTCTCGGACTATAATTTTCTTTACACCCTTGGAACTATTGCTTGTTCGTAAGCCCGAACTAATGGTGAGTGGCATCCACTAGCATTAAGAGTGGGGTTTCCATCACACCAAAGTGCCAATGCAAGCCAACCTCCTGGTGGACACATGGCTATCGACCCCACCATCCCCTTCAAGTACACTCTCACTAGCACGATAGAGGAACATTTGTCAAAGTTTAGCCAACAACAACATTACATGCCCAGCAGCCTTCGCAAGGCTCGATCTCGAGACCTCAACTCCAATACCAAGCAAGGCCACCCCTATGACAAAAGCCCAAACTAATGGTGAATGCCATCCTATAATATCCCCAAATAGGGATAATAGAAAAATAACAATTTCTCCAAACTAGGGCACTCAAAAATCTGAAACTTTATTTGCAAATAAGAAATTCTACAACAAACTCAGATTTATAATCAGATTATTGATCTGATTTTTCTGCTAATAGAAATGAATTTTAGAGTATTACTAACTATCGAAAAAGTAGATAGAATCCCTCTAATTCTGCACAAAAAATTCAGAAATGGATTACAATAATTTTCTTTTTTTTGGTAATAAAGACGATTAAAATATGCAGATTTAGATGCAAATACCTCAGAATATGTCTTCAAACACTAGTTGTCCTCGGAAAAGACTTCAAACCCTAGCCGACATTGCCAAACATCCCAAAAAATCAGCGCTAGGTCTAACAAATTTGTCCTTTTTGTTGTTGCCCTCAATGATAATCAGAAATATGAAAATACCTTGCTGTAATTAGTCCAAATCTGAACCCGTAACTCTGAACTTCCCCTCCAAATCTGATAAACAATTACAGCCCTAAAAAATGATGTGCTACGGCATCACAAACCAAAGTCCTTCAACCAAAACACACCCTTTTGACTAGGAAGATCCTATATGTCTCTCTGAAACCAAGGATACACAAGGGTTTCAGACATAGTAGCCGGAAACTCCTTTGTCCCTCCCTAGGCACGCGTATCCCCGTATCCGTTCCCATATCTGAAACAGATACGTATCCAATGCAGCCCGGCATTGAATATTGTACCCACGCGTGCACAAAAAACCTTGATTTCCCATCATGCTAGATACTGCGTGATTTGATTTTTTTTAAATTTGACGTAAATCTTCCTAAATTTAATTTTAAAAAACTTCATTCATGCATTTTTTTTAAAAAAATTGGTATAAACAAAATCTACACCAAATGAGAAAGACAAATGAAATATTTTTCTATTTCGGTGACCCATTTTTTGGGTTATCTTCCAATGCAACTCTTGTTGGTGTTGGAAATAAGCCACACCCGGATCGACGATGGACTGGTCCAAGAGGGGCCAGTAGCTCAGTGGTAGAGCACTCCAGCAGCATATGGAAGGTCCTAGGTTCGAGTCCTAGCTGGTCCATGTCTCAACATGGTATTAGAGCCAGGTCCAGGCTAGGAGCCCCAAGCACACGAGGTGTGGCTTAAGGGGGGGTGTTGGTGTTGGAAATAAGCCACACCTGGATCGACAATGGACTGGTCCAAGAGGGGCCAGTAGCTCAGTGGTAGAGCACTCCAGCCACGCATGGAAGGTCCTAGGTTCGAGTCCTAGCTAGTCCATGTCTCAACAACTCTAATATCTTTGCATATTGTAAAAAGTTATTTCAACTTATCATTATTTATGCAGCAATTATGTGATTCTATTGTTTTTGAAGCAATGAAGATCTCCTCGAATAACTTAGAAAATTGTGTTAAATATATGTGTATGTGTTTTTTATGAATGATGCATCCAGCTGTATCCATATTGGGGGTCTTAAAAACGGCCGTATCCGTATCCGATACCGTATATATATTTGTATCCGTATCCGTTTCCATGCAACTTTGGTTTCAGACCTTTCAGCCAAAGATTGCAGCAGCAAAAGATAAAGACTGATAACATAACTTAATAAGCTCTAAAAGAACCCTAGAATGTTATATATTAACTCCCAAAGAGATGAATTAACCTCAACCCTTGATCGACCACCTCTCAATCCAATGCTCCACATTAAAACCCTAAAAAATGAGCCAATAGGCTACTAGAAAACCCATGCCCTCTTTGCCTTTTCGTCACATGCTTTTTAAAATCACTTAAGGCACATAAAAAGGGGGGCAACTTAAGTATTTAGGCTAGGAGCCACTTAAGTTGCATAAAAAGACATGCTCACAACTTAAGAATAGAATAGAATACAAGCCAAAGACTCCATACTTACCCAATAATGCTCTACGTCTTCTCTTGGGTAATCCAAGGAAAGGACAGCCAATGCACTGTTAAGCCTCATGGCTTGAGTTGGGGACATCACACATCCACCGACATTATTGTGGGGTTTTCGACCCACCAAAGTGTCAATGAAAGCCAAACCCCTCGTAGACACGTGGCTGCTCACCCCACCATCTTGTTTGGGCACACGCCCACTAGCTCAATGGAGGAACATCCGTCAGGGTTTAGACAACATGTTGGTTTTCATCCAACAAGGACATTACGTGCCCACCACACTCCACAGGGCTCGACGTTGAGAACTCAACTCTAAAACCAAGCTACGCAATCACCATGCCGAAAGCCCAAACTTTAGGAATGGAGTTGTCGTCCCAACAGGGTGTCAGTGCAAGTTAGTCCCCTCATGTGTTGACACGTGGCTACTAGCCCCTCCATCCTGTTCGAATACATACATACCAACACAATGGAGGAACATCAACCTGAGTTTGACGGTTAGCCAACATGCTGAGCATTCATCTGGCAAGGATTTTACATTTTTCCGCTAGCCTTTATGATGGTTCTAATTTACTGTTAAGTTCCAAGGCAAAGGCCTCATGAAGAAGGGATACCATAATCATCTCAGTTTGAGCTGCTGAAAAAAATTTGATGCCATTTGCAATAACAGACCCATCAAACATGAAGCATTTCATTCTTCCCTGCATTTTTTCAATATTTGCATTAAAATACCTGTTGCAAATTTGATGGAAAAATCCACTACACAAAGCCTGCAGTTTGTTAATGAGTTAGACATTCCTAAACATTCTATGTGTGTGCAGGTAACTGCCAACTGCCCCCCCCCCCCAAATTTCCCCAAAAAATGACAACTTGTGTTTAAATGGAAAGTTTAGATGCCTCGGGCCAACCTGCCAAAAAAAAAGTCACAGTGGTACTCCGCTCAACAGGATTAATCTATTTAAGGACTCTATTAAAAAGATCTTTTAACTAAAATTTTGACCTTCGAAACTATTTTTAGAGTTTGAAATCATATGACCTTACTTTGCTTGTTTCAGAGTTCTGGTGATGGCCAAAATTGTACCCAGACCGTGTTTTCTTGTTTCAGGGCTCTGGTAATGGCCTATATTGTACCCAGGCTGTGTATATTCTATGCATAATAATGCATGTCTGGAAATAGGTTGCCAGTTGCTTTTATACTCGGATTCTTATATTCTCTGCCCTGTCATATGGTAAATATTGCCGGCAATAAGCTTCCCCTGTGTCCTTGGAAGCCAGTTTGTGAGACATTATTTATATCATGCAAAATTCAGTAATTTCAGCAAGAAAATAAAACATCACAATGGTTTTTGCATCAATATCTGCTTTTTCCCTTCTTAGCTCTTGAGTGAGGTTATAGATGGCTCTGTAGTGTTGTGGGTGTGAAGTGAAAACTTGCAGTGATTTTTTAATGTGCCATATTTGGCAATACATTGGCATTTACTTATATGTTTCGATTCGTAACCTTTCTATTATCCATTATGGTAAATGCCCCTGCCAAGCAACTCCCTCCGTTTCTCTGGGCTCTTTACATGAAAGCGAGTTATTTCGATGAGGGAGTAACGTTGGCATGAATAAAGGCATAGTTATGCTACATTTACCATCGCCGCCGGCATAAGCAGGTTCAGGTACTGAAAGGGATTTTCCAATTAACTGTGTAGAACATAAATTTTTTGTCTTATCCATTTACCAAGAACAAAAATCGCTATAACTTTTGCATTATGGCCTAAAATCTGAGTCCCACTTAAGTCTACCCATGTCTGTTGGTGTCAGGGATATGAAACTCTGGTCTCGAGTACCATTAAACCAAGCACCTTCAGACCAATAGTAATACGCATTGAAATTTTACAAATCTTCTTCTTTCCCGTGGTCAAAAGAAAATGATTCGACTAATGAAGGAGATGATAAAGATCGAGTAAACTTACGTTCTGGTGAACGTTGCCATGGTCCTCCTCCACCAAAGATCTGTTCCCCATTCATGGCAACCAGAAGAAGAAGACGAAGACACGTCTCTTAACGCATACGATAGGGGGGCCGAGAGTCGACCCAAGGACTTCGAAGACCTGGCCCTGGTAACAGCAGCAGCCGCCATGTGTTCAGAAACCTAAAATGCACGACCTGGACGAGAATCGAACCCCAGACAATACACGAATAAAAGACAGTGCATCGAAGTATCAGCTTAAAAGCTCCACAGCTCAAAAAACCCTTGCATTTGCATTCTTTGTAGCAAATGTCATTAAAATTATAAGAGTAAAAATGAGTTTGGATTAAGAAAAAATGAATAGCGAATAGGTAGAGGAATGAAAGAATAGAAGAAGCCTCGAGGCGTAAAACCCTGGTATTGAATGCAGTACAAAACCCCTGGTATTGAATGCAGTACAAAACCCCAAGGGCTTTAGCGTAGGGTTTTAGATTAGCGCTTCAAATAGTTATAAGATGAAATGATCATTTTTTTAATATTAACTTCGCTTACGACCAGCGAATGGCCGCAGTTTTTCCTAAGACCACAAGCTTCTAGGTAACTTAAAATGAAGAATGCTCAGTAGCTATATGCTGTTGTTGTGGATCTATAGATATAATTTCATTTTAATGTAAGGAAGGGATTTTATTTTGCCCTTATTAATGTTATCTAGGCTAATTTAAATAAATTCTAAATTTATTAGATAAAAGGAGTTGAGATTGATTATAGGAAATCATAGAAATTAAATGTTGAAATACAATAAATGGAAAACAAGACTTAGTTTGATTTAATGATAGAAACAAGATGCATCAAATGTAACAATTCAATCTTTTTTCAGATTTTTAGGGTGATTTGTGATAAGAATAAAAAATTCTTAATATCAATTATTTGTCGTTATAGTTCACCTTTAGGTCTATGGACCTAATCTTCATGAGTGTGGTCCTCATATTTTATGCAAATGTGATCCTATGTGTGTAGATCTAATCCAACACAAGTTAGCATGATTTTATCAAGTCGCCTTGATATTGATATATGTTATAGTGTAAGGGACATGTAGTGTTTATAAACACCTTGGGGAATCTATTGAATCACAAGGTTCATGTTCTCCTAGGTTATGTTATGAAAATAATATAGATTGATTAAAATACTTCCTATACAATCCCATGAGAGAAAAGCATGCATACAAGCTTACAAAATAACCATATGCAAAAATCAAAGGCATACCACAAGGTAACACAAGATATACCCTACGAAAACCCTCAAGAAGTAAAAACCTAGCCTCCAAAAGTATCCATACATGATGTATTATTTAGCAATTAAAATATTACAATACAATCACATTGTCCTTGAATACTTCTAAAATATCATGCTCCTCTAATGCATCCTACATGTGTCCAAGCATGTATCCACACATTCCATTCCATGATTTACATATGCAATTCTTAGAAGAGAGCTTAATACATTTACAACTAAGCCAAAAGCACTAACCAAACAAACAAACAAACAACTAACCTCAACCACTAAATATGTGTCTACTCTTATAAAATCAAGCTCACGCAAAACAATCAAGTAGTAAAATAAAACCACGAGTGCACAAAAACATTAGCCCCTTGAACATTTAATTTTTGGTACTAAGTTTCTCATTGGTAAATATTTGCTCATTTACAACCCACACATAAGATATATGATCGGTGTTACATGCAGATATACAAGTGGGCCTAATTAAATTTTTGATGTGACTAAACACATCATCTAGGACGCACCACAAATAAATATTTATTTTACATAATTAAAATAATTTTCTTATGCAAGGTGTACAACACCTGGTTCCTAACAGGTTACACCCTTAGATGGACTGATTTTACAACTTTGAGTGAAAGAAATTGAATATAAATAAGAGATCTATAATATGAATGCAACTATATTCATTTTATTCTCCAAACAGACGTGTTCAATAGTGAATGACCTAGAATGTCCCCAATGATCTTCAAATAATTAAATGAATTTAGTCAATTATAGTAATCAAGCATATACGGTCGAAAAGGATGGAGCGGGCGCGAGTGTTGTAGGGTCGAGCTAGGGCATCTGAGCCCTAGCCTGTGGGGGGTCTGTGATTAGGTTGTGCATAGAGGGGCAAGAGGGGGGGGGACTATTCTTTGCTTCTGTGGGGGTGGTGGCTTTTGCTGAGGAGATTGGTGGCTGGTGGCAGGGAGGATTGTGGTGAGGCGTTTGCTTTGAGAGCGGGAGCGGGGTGTGCAAGGCGTCCAGAGTTTGGTGGCAGCGGTGGGAGGAGCTCGAGGGGTGTGGAGATTTTGGGAGGAGGGTGTGGCTTGGGAGGAGGGTCCCAAAATGATGAAATGATTTATTTTAATTTTTAAATCATTTTCTCAATTTATTGTCATTTCTGAATTTGGATGAGGATAATTAGAAATTAAATTAATTAAATAAAAACAAATAAAGATTTGTTTCCATTCTTGATTTTTGGAAGAAGATAATTAAGATTTTATTAAATAAATAGAAATTTATTTAACTATGATGAAACAATTAGCTAATTAAATAATTTAAAGAAATTATTCGATTATGAAAAAAATGAAATTGAATTTAATTAAATAATAAAGATTGTTTAATTAAAGTTAGGAAATTAATTATTAATGATGAAATGATTTAAATGATTAGGAAAATAGAAAAATTAAATTAGAAGAATGACACAATGTCAACATATGATGAAAATCAAATGCGACATAGAAGACATGTTAAAAACTAGGTTAGCAACACAAGAGTGGTGACCAATTTTGAGTGTCTACATTTTGCCCCTCTTTGAGGCAATGCGATTATGAGCATTATTTCAAAGAATAATTAAAAAAGTCATGCCCCAGTAGATTGAGAGACAGAGATAGGATGCCCCCTCGAGAGATTGTTTATGGATGAAAGAAATGAACGATCTCTCAAAAGAAGAGAATAAATGTTAGAAGGAGAAAATATGATGAAAGAGAAAAATGTTAATAAGAAGGGAAGAATGTTAATGGAGTGTAGAAAGAGGGTTGATTGATATCAAATGAAGAAATTCTTGATTGATCAGATAGAATCGATAGCATGATAATGATTGATTTGATGAATAGATATAATGATTGATGGGATAGAATAAATGTTAGCCAGAAGAGATGCAAATGAGAAGTGAAGAATGATTAATGTGATGAAATATTGCTTTCACAAATGCAAATAGTAGGTGAGAACCTTTATTTGATATGGCAAAACAGATGCGGTGCACCATGGCAATGAAGGCCAGGGCGATAATGCAATCCCTTTGCGTAAGGCAGACATGTTCACAGACAAGGAATGGTTCAAAAATCCTAAGACATACTTGCCCCAAAATGTTATGAAACATTCCGCAAACAGAAGACAAAAACAATAAAGGACCATGAGCCATCCTGACCACTTTAAATCACTCAGTGACATCATCGAGCAACATAGGAACATGGTCGAAGCCAAAAATAAATCATTAAAAAGATAAGACTCACAAATTCAAACAAGTCAAACAAACATTGTGATCTCCATTGCCAAAGTGATAGTGTTGTGATAAAAGGATGATCATATTGTCTGGTTTCAGGGAATGCAGTACCCTGTCTAAGACATGACACAGTCTGGTTTCGAATATACCACACCCTGTATAAGACCCACGGTAATATTGACGAGGACAAATGGTATTGATGTTGATTGATTGACATGACAATTTTGATTTGTTTGAATGCCTGATTTGATTGAAAAGTTCATCTGTTAATGCATGATTTGTTAAGCGCAGTGTTGTAACATGTTATCTGTTTGTTGTCTACACAAATGTTTGTCTATGTACAAGAGGGACAATTTATTGCTGAAATGAAACAAAAATGATTGTTTTTGGATTTTTAATGTTTTCCACTTTTTAGGGTTTTTGAACATTTTGATTTTTTTGTGCTTTTTTCTAGGACATTTTACAATGTTTTTAGATTATTTCAAGACATTTTTATGAATGTTTTTGTATTATTTGAGGACGTTTTTCAATTTTTTTGTAATTATGTTAGGACATTTTTTGAATGTTTTTGGATTATCTTAGGACATTTTTTCAATGTTTTTTTATTATTTCGAGGCATTTTTTTTTATGTTTTTTAATGTTCTTATGATTTTACCCCACTGTCTAGCAAGGCAAGGAAAATGACAAATGGATAAACAAGCTTGTTGAAATGTTGGTGGATAGATGGAAGACGAAGGCCATTTATTATGGAGACAAAACATATTGAATGTCCAAGGGCTATAGCATTATGGGAGAAGGAGCTAGATATGACAATGTAAGGCAATGGCATGGCATGAGGGACATGTCAAGAGGTTTTTGAAACCATGTTTAAATTTTGTGTCCTTATGTCAGATCAAGATCAAGGAATGAAAAAGAGTGTATGGATAGTGATAAGATATGGATAGGATAAGCAAGACCAAGAATGGATAAGGGAAATGGACTGAAGGTCGGGATAGGCTAAGGGATAGTGACAAAAGGTTGCAATAAGCCAAGGAATATGGATGAAAGGTTGTGATAAGCCAATGGAATATGGATGAAAAGTTTTAATAAGACAATAGATAAATGATCAAAAGTTATGATAGACTGAAAGCTGCAAATAGGAAGCATGATGCTCATGAAGATCCTCAGCCTTGTCGAGATCAAAGGTGGAATATGGGATATGTGCATGAGGGACAATAGGATATGAAGGGTAATAGGACATGATAGGATAATGAAGGGTAATAGGATATGACATGATAGTGGAAGAATGAAAGGCAAAAAGGATATGATAGGATAAAACCTACCCCCAAATATGACATGCAAGAAGTTCATGGATTACACATGACACATGTTTGCCAGGTTTTCATCGTGGTACTTGCCCAAGGTGCCTGTTTGCCAGGTTTTCACCAATGGGCAAATTATTTTTCTTTACTATTTTCCTTCTCTCTTTTTTTTTGACTTTTGACTTTTTCAGTAGATGGACACATGATAGGGGATGGAAGAAAGACTCAAGCATCTTGTTTTTTGTAGAGTAGCCTTGAAAAAAAAAATGGACCATGACCTTTATAAGGATTCTCAAAGACGTTGGTAGGATAAGGACATGGAAAATGAGATGAAACTAAGGCAAGGATTTATGCAAAGGATTGGACCAAAGGGATGGAAGGATGGAAAATATGCATTGGATAATGTATAGGGTATTGGAAGAATTGTGCTTGAGCATATGGAAATGTTGGCAAGATCAACATTGGCACACACCTTGAGGGGTAGTGAACTGATGGAGGGAAAGTGGATCTCAGATTTTGAGATTTTGATGCAAGAAAGACCATAGATTTTGGGACATAAGGACCCAAAATGGATGAAGGAGGTGATGGAGGAATAGATTTGAAATATTTGGATGGAGGAATAGCAATTTTGGATACCAAGTTGGATTTTTCTTTTGATTTTTGTGGTTCAAGGAGCTTCTTAGGAACCCACATTGTTTTGGATTTTTCATGCTTTTGTGGTTCTTTGGAACGCATTGCTTGCACAAGGGATTTAGGAAACCATGTAGCTTTTGAAGTTTCTTTCTTCTGATCAGTGGACCTTTGTGGCCTTTTGAACATTTCTTTTTCTTTTTCTTTTTAGATCATATTTTTCTTTGTTTTGACATGTCGATTACACTGGACATGTTGATCCTTGAATACACATAGATTGTTGGACTTATGATTTTTATGATTGGCATCCAAATTTATTGGAGGGGGAAAGGAATGTATGGATGGATAGGAATGATATGGAGGTCTTTTTGATGGATGGAATGTCCTCAAAGATGTGTGCCTATGCTGACCTTGACTAGGGGATGAAGGAATATAAGGACCTAAGATGGATGGAAGGGATGAAGGGGAAGGGATATGTTTGGATTTTGGAGGGATGTTGGATTTAGCAAGGGTACCAACGTCTTGAGGAATTTCATTGAGGTCATGACCATTAAGATTTTCTTTAACATGGAGGGGTTCTTGCTTGCAAAGGTCTACTCCTTTGCCTTTAGAAATATTTTGACCTATAGAAGACTCTTTGCTTTGGGAAGAAGATGCGAGTCCATTATGAGGTAGATATGATATGAGAGAAATAATGAGATCATGAAGTGGATCGGATTGGACCAAAGTGGAAGAACCCATTATGAATGTTGAGGGTTCATGAACATCTTGCACCAACATGTTAGAATCATGAGGGGGACTAGGATTATGAGGGGGACTAGGATTGTGTAGTGGACATGGATCAATGACAGGCTCTTCAAGAGATGGAATGGGAGAAATAATGGGATCATCAAAGGAAATAAGATCTTGGAGCGTATATGGAGGATTAGGACATGGAGATGGAGGAACAAAGGGATCTCGTGGATTTAAAAGGATAATTTGATCTTGACAAGGAGGAAGATCATTGGATTCCTCTTTAAAGGTGCTCTTCTCTTGAATTTTAATGGGATCATTAGAAAGGATGGGAGGGATATTTTGACCTTACTCAGGATGTGGAATGTCAATGGGATTTGAAAGGGTGTTGTTTTCTTGGATAGAATGAACAAGAATAGGGGAATAATCGCGAGTGACTGGGGAGATGGGATCCTGGTCAACAATTGGATGGGATGATAAGGTTTCAGGATCTTGATCTTGATTTGTTTTAGGACTCATTTCTTCATGCTCTAAATTGTCCTCTTGACATGGGGTTGGACTTTGGATATGCATGGGGTATTTTGGCAAGAGATCAATGCTTTTACATGAGGGAGATGGACTTTGAATGTGACTCTCTAAAAGAGAAGAATCTAATGGCATTAAATCTTGCATTTCCAAATAGTACAAGGGATTTGTATAAAGACATTGATTAGCATCTATGGCAGACAACCCTTGGGAGGATGCATTATTTGATGTATCATTTGGAGGTGATGGTGGAAATTGATCTTGTGAAGCTTTAGGAGATGATATGGGAGGTTCTTGTGAAGCTTCAAAAGGTGTAGGAATAGAGGCCACTAGAGAGTCAATATGTTTATGAGGGGATGAGCCATTGCTAGAAATGAGCATATGATTTTGATCTTTTTCAGAAAAATCACTTAGGACCCTCTTTAAGAGCTTTGTAATAGAGCCCTTTTTCTTTGGAGAAGCATTTGAATCCTTGCGAGGTTTTGACATAGTTGGATTTGGATTTTGAACTTGTTTGAAAGTGACATGGTTCTGGTTTGGTGTGATGTTTTACTTTTGAATTGCTGGTTTAAGTGTTGATATTGATTTGTTGACTAAACTTGGTGTTGATACTTGATAGTTGGTTGAACCATTTGTTGACATTGTGTGTTTGGTTGAGAATATTGTTGAAATTGTGCCATTGATTGTGTTGGTTGGATATGTTGGACCATCGGTTGTGTTGGTTGGAAATGTTGGACTATTGGTTGTTGTTGTGGGATATGTTGAACCATTGGTTGTTGTTGTTGGATATGTTGTTGATTCGAGATTTGATTGAATGAAATTTGACCAAATGAAGTCTGATTTGGGACTTGATTGAAATTTGTGCTTGTTTTTTGAAATTGTTTCATCATCTCTATTTGAGAGATGAGAGCTAGTATGTATGATTGTTCGATAAGAGCTTTTACATCAATTGGCGCAAAGTTTGAGTTTGGACCTTGAAATTTTTGAAATGTTTTGGACATTTGGGATCTAATCTTCTCACTGTTTTTCACTTTTTGTTCCAAGATCTCTTTCTCTTGAGCTAGTTTTTACTCCAGTTGTCATATTTGGACACTTGTTTCATCATAAATTTTTTGATCAATGTTGCTCTGTTGTTGGGTTGGATAGAATTGTGATTTTCTTGGACCAAAACTTGATTGCATTGTGTTATTCATTGGACCAATCATTGATTGATATGTCAAACTTTTTTGCATCATGGGAGCTTGGAATCTTGTTTCAATAGACATGTCACTATGCAATGCAATATTTTTTGGGGATTTTGAATTTTTAGAATGATGTATACAACTAATACAACTTATATGGTTGACAATGCAACTAAATATTTTTGGACATTTTGAATTTTTGGAATGACAATGATATGCAACTAAATGCAATCTTAGAAAATGATAATGCAATCTAAGGTAAGAATGCAACCTATATTTTTTTGTTTTTTTTCAAGATTTGGACAAACTCTTAGAATGCAAACCTAAAGATGTGACCCTTAGGAAATTGAAATAAAGTCTAAACCTTAAAAGGACAAAAGACAAAATGAATAGAACAAATTGACAATGTCTCACCTATATTCTTGGATACTAAGCTAGGTTTGACAAAATGATAATGACAAAAGGACAAATGTTGGACAAGGTCAAGACCCCCTAACAACAACTTAGGGTTTAATCTAAAGTTTTGATTTTGCAAGTTTGGCAAACCTAATTTTGAGACTAAATGCAAGAGGACAATATTAATGACAATGACCTAAGGATATGATGTGAATATGATATGGTCTCAAGATATGATATGATATGACAAAATGATATGAACCAAGGATATGAATGGAAATGTTTGACAATGTCAACCTAAGAAAAGACCTAGGGTTCGGACTATGCAATGACAAAGCTAATGTGGTAGGGATATGTGAGGACCAATGACTTGAAATATGCAAAATGCAACCTAAGCCAAGACCTAATTTTGGTATGATAATGATAATGCAATGGAGATTTACGAAAATGATTCCAAATCTAAGTGCAAAGGAATTATGACAATGCAATGGACTAAATATGAAAGGCAATATGAATGTCCTAAGACCAAAGTTTGGACTATGCAAAGTCTAACCCTAAGTGACATGTATTTTGAGACAAGGATTTCCAATGTTTTGACAAGACATGTTCAATTGTTGGATGAATACTTGGACAAAAATGTGAACTCTTTGTTTGGACTTTGAAAAACCAAGGTTGTTTATGACCACTTGTGTGGATTATTTTTTTATTCAACTTTTAACAATCATAAAAAGACAAGATGTTTGTTTGAATTTGACCCAAGACAATCATGCACCTTCAACAACAAATCCTATGGCTAGCAAGGACAATAATCATTGGATCTTACTCGGTTTCCCAGCTATGCTTACTCAGAGAAAATACTTAGATGCTTGATCCCACTAGCTCCACTCCATGACACTCACTTCTTCAGGGCAGCCAAGCATCAATTCCCATGAAAACTCCCCGTGGCAAACCTTGTATCTCTACTAAGAGCCGTAAAAGTGTGAGATGGCATCAGAGGTCTAGCCTCTTGTACCAATGACTAGAAGGTTTTTGGTCTCTAAGCACAAAGGTTTTTAGTTAGGGCATTCATTCGGGTGGACGTAGATCTAATGAATTTAATCGTTGCTACACCATTCCAGCACCCCTTGTCTACAACTTTTGTTGCATCCACAATTATTTAGAGTGGTTCGGAAGAGGTTCATCTTCAACCCCGTCACCACTTAGGGTCGTTCCCTCTCACCAATGCATGTCGAGGTACCAGGCAAATCGGTAGGCAGACCCACTATCTAAAGGTTAAAACACACAAGTAAATGAAAAAAAAAATGATATACATGGTGTTCATTTATCCCTTAGAAAATGAAGTGTACAACTAAGCTAGAAATCACAAACACATGGTTTTGAATATAAGTCTTTGGTCGCATCCTACAACAAATATGTCAGTAGTTTCAATGTTTGTCTTCTCCCAACGAATGCCAAGGTGTTGCACAAAATGATTAGTAACACACAAAACATCTAAGTTGAGTAGAAAAAGCAATATGCAAAAATAAGCAACATGCAAGAAAAAAGCAAAATAGAAACATGCAAACTAAAAAAAAAAAATAGGCAAAAAAAAAACATGCAACTAAAAAGCAACAAGCAAAAAAACAACATGCAAGCAAAGAAAAGCGACATGCAATAAAAAAAGCTACATGCAAATAAATAAAAAGAAACATGAAAGCAAAGAAAAATGACATGCAATGAAAAAAGCTACATGCAAATCAAAAAAAGCAACATGCAATCAAGAAAAAGCGACATGCAATGAAAAAAGCTACATGCAAATTTAAAAAAAAAAACATGCAATCAAGAAAAAATGACATGCAATGAAAAACTACATGCAAATAAAAAAAAAGCGACATGCAATCAAGAAAAAGCGACATGCAATGAAAAAAGCTACATGCAAATTAAAAAAAAGCAACATGCAAACAAAAAGTTGCTTTATGAATTAATCACTTAATTAGACTACGTGCAATTTGTCAACTAAAATGAAAATTAACATCCTAGTTAGATTTATGTGTAATTTGTAGGAGAAATTGAAGATTAATCCAATATTAATTAGATTCTATGTGAAATTTATTGCATAAAATTGAAAGTTAATCCAAGCCTAATTAAGAACTAAATGAAATTTATTTATTTAATTCTTTGATCAATTAATCCCTGCAACAAGCACATTAGCTCTTCCAAAACCTGCACAAAAACAATGACGAGAATGGAAACCAAGAAATTTGGTCTTCTGGAACCTGTACCTGATAAAAAATCTCACAAAAAACATTAAAGTAGATGCATTCCACGTCGGGTTCACCAAAAAATGTATTAGGATAAATTTTTATTGTGTTTTAGCTTTTGTGGTTAGCTAATTTATGTGCTTTGAAGCTTATTTCCATTTTCCTAATTACAGTTGGTATGGAGGAAGACTGCGCTGAGCTTCATGGCATTTTGGCTAGTAGACACTATAGTTCCCTCAAGGATAGGGATAGACTTTCTTAGTCCCATGATCCTAAGGGTGTTTTTATGTTGTCGATGGCTACCAGGAGTTGTTATCTCATAGATTGGAGGGTTTGGAATAATTTATCTTGGTCGAAGTGTAACTGTTTTGCTTGGACTTTGGCTTTGAATAGATGTCTAACCTGGGACAATATTCGCAAGTGTGGGTTCCATGGGCCTTCCATCTATGTTTTGTGTGGTAATGGGGAGGAGGATTCTTCACACCTGTTGTTCATATGCCCTTTCTCGTTGCTGATCTGGCATTACTAGTGGGGTGTGTGGAAGCACCCTTGTGTTCATGTGGATTCTTTGGTGGAGTTTTGGAGCAGTTTGGGAAGGCCTCCTATTTTGTCCTCTTTTCTCCAGACTATCTGGCACATTGAGCCCATTTTCATACTCTGGCAAATCTAGCTAGAGAGGAATAGGAGTATCTTTAGGGAAGTCAAACTGTTAGTTCAACAAGTGTGAAATAGAATCATTGGAATGATCCAGGAGATGGTGGAAGCTAAATGTGAGGTGAATTTTCCTCTAGATATAGGAGAGGCTGATATTGTGAGTAGGTTGGGTTTGCAAGAGATGTCTCATGTCTTGGCTTGTGTTAGGAGAGGTAGACATGCTATGAAGAAGGTTCATAGGGTGGGAAGATGGTTGCCCCCTCAAGATGAATCCATTAAGATTAACATGGATGGCTCCTCTACGGGTAATCCGGGTCCTGCTGGGATTGGTGGTGTTGGTAGGGATTGTATGGGGGATGTGGTTTTCTTCTTTTTAGTGCATAAAGGGCAGCAGTCTAATAACCTTGTGGAGGGATTACCAATTTTCTATGCCTTGGAGCGTGCATTTGAGTTGGGGTGGCGTAAGGTTATCTGTGAATCAGATTCACTAATTATTGTTAATCTATTGATTGAGCAGAAGGTGAGTGGGATTAATTGGCAGCTGGCAAGGATTGTTCACCATATTTTGCAAATTAGTGCTATGATGGATGATTTTTGGTTGGGTTTGTTGTTCTCTTTTGGAGATTTGAGGCTTTGGTTTTATTATGTAATGCTTGTTTCTGATTTTTAATAAAGTTTTTACCCCTTTATTCAAAAAAATAAAGCATACAAACCAATGTAATTGTTGTTAGGTCCCAGAGACAACTGAGAGGGGGGGGGGTGGTGAATCAGTTGTCTAATAAATTTAAACCAAAAACCATTTAACCAGCTTAATGCTTAATACCGGTAAACCAGTTAAGTATGCTGGTAGACAGTGTTAACAGTAAATTACTATACCGGTAAGGATTAATGCATGAAACATAAACATAAAGTCATCCACAACACATAACACCAATATTTGTATGTGGAAACCCTGTAAGGGGAAAAACCACAGTGGGAAACCTTACCCACAATCAGATGATACTATTGTAGATAGTAAGTGTACATAAATGAGGTCTGCACATGTAGAAAGGCCAACAACCTAGAGCTCACTGCTCAAACACAAATGGGAGTCACACTGACTACAGTTGGATGGTTAAATCCAATAAGAATGTACTGCACAAAATAGCATCTTCATATGCTGGATTCAGTACCGGTGTAATGCTGATATGCTTCTACAAAAACCTAGCTTCACCTTCAAATGATGTCTTCGTGTATACCTCTGCTTAATCTCGCATATACCTTCACACAATTCTTTTTCGCATTCCACATTCGATCTTACAAATAAGATCTTATATTTATACCATACCCTAAGACCAATTTTAGTAGGTCGGCTCTACAAGATATTACAATAAAAACATTTTACATACAATATAATATCCGATGCAATAACCAATTGAACATGTCGGCTTAATGTATTTACAACAATAATAAATCATCTTCATAGCGTGCCATGCTGATCTGGAAAAGATAAACCTGTCGGTGTAACCCTAGATAACCTTGGACCTATTTGTCAGTGTAGCGTCGTAAATTGTACGCACTTGCTAGGGTGGTACAATTTCACACCTAGTTTAGCACCCGCCTTGGTGCATTTTACATTTTGCATTGCATTTCTCCTTTAGCACTTAATTAATCAAATTAATTAGGTCTAAGGTCCTATTTCATCATCCTTCACATCATAAAGTCGGGCCCTTTCATTAGAGTGTGCCCCTTTTCATGTTATTCCTCCAATACATCATTTAATCAAAAACCCTAATTAAGTCCTATTTTGAACTTGGGGGCTTGATTTCGGGGGTCAAAACATTTCTAAATCACTTGTAACTTCGGGATTCTCTCTAAAATCATCATATCTGACAGCCCTGAAAATTTGGTGAAAAGTTGTCGGGACCGTGGCGCCCGGAGTGCACACGGTCCCAGACATTTTTCTCAAAATTTTAGGAGCACGATCCAATCATAAAATAAAGCTTAACCCCAAGAAATTGGCGGGATATTCAATCTCTAGGTCGGCCAAAAGTTGGAATTAAGACCTAGGGTTTCATACATAAGAGCTCTCTTTCTTCATTGGAAAGGATCCGAATTTTGTTTTCAGGAACCTCATATGCAGCGAAAGAGCAGATCTTTGAAGACTTCAACAACATTCAACATCCCTCTATCAAGCATTTATCAATTCCATTCATCCATTTAGGGCTTGGAAGACATTGAAGAACAATAGGAGATTACCGACTGAAGATTGGCTTGTACCTCTCCCTTGGGGGTTGGGTATGGTTTCATGTTGTTTTCATGTCTTTGCATAAGCTTCAATATATCATTTATTCATGCTTTAGATCACTTTGCATCTTGATTTAGAGCATTTACATTATCATTTACAAGCAATTAGGGTTTACTTTCTAGGTTGCTCTAGTTTGCTTACTTGCATTTTAGATCTTGCACACACACAAGGTCTGCACACACATTACTTTTACAATACAACTTGGCTATTCGTGGAGGTGGAAATCACCGAAGCGGGGGTTTGACTAAGGCAAAACCCTATATAGCCGCCCAAACACCTTTTTCAGATACAAGTGCAGGTTTCGGGACTCGGACGACGCCACAGGTTGCAGATCCGGGAAAAGCAGGTCGAGACAGCACTCCACACCAAATTGCAGAGCAAAAGACCAAGACAGGGGTGTGGGGCGCCCTGGTCCTGCCAGGACAGGGGCGCTGGGCGCCCTGGTCCCTGGGACAGAGGCGCTGGGCGCCCTGGTCCCTGGGACAGAGGCGCTGGGCGCCCTGGTCCTCCTGACAGACAACATTTCCGACAGTTTTCCAAAGTGCAAAACGGCAGTTTCAGGTGTAGTTTCCGGGACAGAATCAGGACAGTGGCCCCCGCGCCCCCGTCCCAAACATTTTCAATCAAATTTTGACTCTGGGTATGCATCTGCATTCTTTTCTTGTCCTTGTGTTTGCAGCTTTCCATTGTTTAAGTTCAATTCTGCAATCTTGTTATTAGTTCATACTTGCATTTTAGGGTTAGGAATTGAACTTGCATAATCTTACCTTTCAATTTCAGCAAAGGAATAGAAATCCTAATAGGTAGCCTGTGGCTCTCTCTTTCATAAAAAGAAGTAGCCAATTGTGTGATACCTCTAGGATCTTTCGTATTCCGTAATGTGTGTCAAAAGGTAGGATTAGGGCATGTTAACCTAGTCTCGCTTTTTCCCCCACACATTTTGGTGAACCCGACGTGAATCTATCATTGCTTCCTCTTGCATTGCATTTGTTAGATCTAGATCTAGATTTAGTGTGTTTTCATTTCATTTTCATTAAAAAGAAAAAAAAAAAAAGAGTGTGTTTCTTTGCATTGTGTGTTTAAATTTCATGCCACTTTTATTTCAAAATGTCAGACTTTTATTTGCAAAATGTTCATGCTTATGATGATTATTATGAGTATAGCCAAGATGAATTAGATGAAGCTTTAGATGAGTTTTTGAACCCTAAAGATGCCAAACCTTCATTTTACCAAAAACTCATAAACCTTGTTACTATGCCATTTCGTTGTGATGAGAAAGATAAGTTGAATAATTCCTCTCAAGGGTACATTCCTATCAACTCTTCCACTAAATCTAGTAACATGGTTGTTTTCAACAATCCCCTGTATGAAGAGATATCTCCATTTGAACCAAAAGATAAACCTTTTGATAGCTATGATCATACTTTGTTGGATGATGCTCTTGATGACTTTGTGGCTTTATCAAAATCTTTAAACAAGAACAAGACTTCTAAATTGGTTAACATGATAAACTTGAATGAGCATAATAAGCCTCTCTTTGAAGTCCAAGGTCCTTATCCTTCTCCCACCTTTCAAGTTCCTAAATCACCTCTCCTTACTGTCCAAGGAGGGTATGATCATGATTCCTTTCGTACTCCGAATAAACCAATCATCACTGTGCAAGGAAGAAAACCCATAAGTCCTTATAGTTATGCCAAGCAAATAACTAGAGAGAGTTATTATGCGGTTGCCCATACTTATCATACCAGAAATAATAGGCAGCCTAGTCCTCCTCCTGTTATTCCAGTTTCTCTTCTGAATCCTCAACCAATTCTTCCGCAAGCTCCACGTATTTCACAAGTTCTTAGTAAGGAATATGATCTCATAGAACAACTTAAAGTTACCCCTGCTAAGATATCCCTATGGGATTTGATTCAAACTTCTTCCGCTCATCATGGAATGTTACTAGATGCCTTGAAAGATTTGAATGTTCCTCCACCGAATACATCTAGTAATATAACATCTTTGGTTAACTCTGTGATGAATCCTAAAGCTCAAATTGTGTTTACCCAAGATGAGTTGCCTACTAGTGAAATTCAACATCAATATGATCCCTTGATGATTATGGTTATCATAAATGACACTGCTATAAGACGAACACTAGTAGATAATGGCTCTGGCCTTAATGTGTGTAGCATTAATCTACTGCATAAAATGAATGTGGATACATCCCTCATTGAGCCTGACTCTCATCGCATTCGAGGCTTTGACAATGTGGCTAAGACTTCATTAGGTATTATCACCTTACCCCTCACAGTGGGGCCTGTTACTTTGCCTACTCCTATCCATGTTATGTCGGGAAATCTAACATACAACTTGTTATTAGGGAGACCTTGGATTCACAGTATGCAAGCTGTCCCCTCTACATTGCACATACAAGTTAAATTTATCTATAACAATAAGACATATACCTTGATAGGTGATACTAATTTCCAAGCTTGTTTACAAACATCTACTTCCAAAGGGGGTTCTTCTAAGCCGTCCTCGTCTAGTGATGACTCTTTAAACAAGATACCTATCGATGAATCCTCGCTCTCTGATGATCAAAATTCTTTGGATGAGTCTGGAGCTCCTGAAGAAGACTCTTCTCGACTTGAAACTACACATAAGAAGGATTTTGATCCTGAGAAGGTTCTCGCAGACGACGATTGGGGATCCCTTGATTTTAATCCCACCTTTGTAGGTGAATATAAGGTTCCTTCTAGAGAGCTTAAAGTTGAAAAGAAGGAAGAAGCTAAAAATCAATCAACATTACCTGAGCCTATGAGCAATAATTTTGTGGCCGCTTCTCAAACTTCTTCTCCTCACACCTCTAATTCTGAAGAGTTTGATTCTTTGTCTTATGAAAAACCGCCTTCTCTTTCTGAAATGGTTGATCATTATGGTCGTGGTTTTCGCATTTTTGCTAAGCAGGGTATCATGGAAATGGTTGTGGCGCTCACGAACAAGGGATAAAAGTTCCTCTAGAGAATAATCTTCACAATTATGCCTTTGGACTTGGCTATAATCCCTGCAAGCGCACTAAAGCTTCTAAGAGACCATGTATTAGTGTTAATGCTATTTCTACATCTCTATCAATGCAACACCCCAAGTACATTGATGAGGATCCTTCGTGTGCCTGTGCTTTGGATGTTTTTCCTACCGATGTTGCTTTAGCTGAGTTCTTAGGAGCATATGATACTCTTCCTCGTTATCATCACAATAGGGGACTCCCTTATTGTTTGAACACTGAAGCCTATTTTGGAAAAGAGATTGATAATGATGAGATTGTGAAAGAATTCCCTCAGTTAAAGGATACTCCTCAACAAAGTAATCTTCTCATAAGTGACACCACTGATGTTAAGATGGATCCTTGCAATGAAGAAAAAGTTATTAAAATTGGAAAATGTTTGGATGAAGAGGAACAAAAACAATATGAAGATTTATTGCGTGAATTCCCCGAGATCTTTGCTTGGACATACTCTGACATGCCTGGTATAGATCCTAAGATTGTTACTCATAATATTGTCTTAGTTCCTGATGCTAAGCCTGTGAAACAAAAGATTCAAAAAATGAATCCTAAGGTGGCTCTGCTGGTTAAGGCTGAGATTGAAAAAGTTTTGGAGGCTGGATTTATCCGCCCTATTGATTATTCCCCGTGGATTTCAAATATTGTCACTGTGGCTAAACCAGATAATAAAATAAGAATGTGTACCAATTTTTGAGATTTAAATAAGGCTTCTTTAAAAGATGATTTCCCTCTTCCAAACATTGACATGATAGTTGATTCTACGGCAGGACATGCCTTGTTATCCTTCATGGATGGTTTTTTAGGATACAATCAAATTTACATTAACCCTCAAGATCAATTCAAAACTGCTTTCAACACTCCTTGGGGTACGTTTTGTTGGATAATGATGCCTTTTGGACTTAAAAATGCTGGTGCAACTTATCAACGAGTGATGACCCTTATCTTTCATGATTATATGCATAAGATTTTAGAGGATTATGTTGATGATATTTTGGCCAAATCCATTCTTCGCATAGATCATATTAAAATCCTTCGTCAAATCTTTGAAAGAATTCGTAAATATCACATGCGCTTGAATCCCCGAAAATGTGTTTTTGGTGTGGATAGTGGAAAACTATTAGGGTTCATAGTTTCGCATCGTGGGATTAAGGTGGACACTAAGAAAATAGATGCTATTGTCAACATGCCACCTCCTAGAAATGTGTCTCAACTTAAAAGCTTACAAGGAAAGATTCAAGCTATTCGTAGGTTTGTATCTCAACTTGCGGATCGTACTTTTCCTTTTACTCAACTTCTCAAAAAGAATATCACTTTTCAATGGAATGAGGATTGTCAGCAAGCATTTGAAGATTTAAAAGTGTATTTGGCTAATCCTCCTATCCTTCAACCGGCCGAACCTTCTAAACCCTTTCTTCTTTATACAACTGCTTCCTCTCATGCTCTTGCAGCATTATTGGCACAACATGATAAAGATGGTAAGGAGTGTCCGGTTTATTATATAAGTCGTACCTTACTCGATTATGAGACCCGATATTCTGCGATAGAAAGACAATGCTTGGCCTTGGTGTTTGCGACTCAAAAATTGAGACATTATCTCTTAAATTCAGAAGTCCACGTCATGGTAAAGTTTGATCCTTTGAAGCATCTTTTCTCTAAAACTGATTTATCACCTGATGCCTAGCTAAGTGGGTTATGATGTTAACTGAATTTGACCTTAAATTTGTTTCACAAAGAGCAATTAAAGGGCAAGCGTTGACCGATCACTTAGTTGAGGCCCCTTCACCTTTCTCCTTCCCTAACCCTGAGTCTTTTCCTGATGACTTCATTCTTTGTACAGAGAAAGATGAAACTTGGGAGTTATACTTTGATGGCTCTAAGTGTCGTACAGGATCGGGGGCAGGGGTGGTTTTGATTTCTCCTACAAAGAAGTCCATTCCCTTATCTTATCGTCTCAATTTCCTATGTACCAATAACATTGCTGAGTATGAATAGCGGGAATAAAGGTAGCCTTAGCTTTGAATATAAAACACATACATATTTTTGGAGATTCTCAATTGATTATAAGACAAGTAACAGGACTATATCAAACGAAACAAGACAAATTATCACAATATAAAGACCTTGCTATCTCTTTGTTACAAAAATTTGATTCTTACACCATGGAACCTGTTCCTCGAAAAGATAATCAACATGCGGACACAATGGCATGTGTGGCTTCTTTGATATCTTTAGAGGACCCTATGGTTGATCTTAAATTTGTTATTCACAACCTTATTTCTCCAGCTATCGTAGATGATTCTAGCTTGGTGACATGTTGTGACTTTATAGACTCAGATGAAAGGTATTCGCATATCGTAAGATACTTGACTGATGGTACCTTTCCTGATTCCGCTAATAGGAACACTAGGGCTAGAGTTCGCAAGCTGTCTGCTAGATATATCATTCTTTCTAATGTTCTTTACCGAAGGGGTTATAACGGTCTTCTCCTTCGTTGTCTTAACAAATCGGAAATCCCTATTGCCCTTGAAGAGGCCCATTCAGGTGCCTGTGGGGGGCATTTTAGAGGCAAATCCTTGGTTCAAAGATTGCTTCATATGGGATATTATTGGCAAACTATGCAACAGGATTCTTTTTCATTTGTTAAGAAATGTCATCAATGTCAACAACACAATAATTTGATTCATGCTCCTGCCCAAGAACTTCGTTCTCATGTAGCTTCTTGGCCTTTCTCTGCATGGGGGCTGGATCTTATCGGTAAAATCTCCCCTCCTTCATCTCAAGGACATACTTTCATTATAACCGCAACAGATTACTTTACAAAGTGGGTAGAAGCCGTTCCCCTTCGCTCTACTACTGCTGAAGTGATTTGTCGATTTCTTCTAGAAAACATTATTTCTCGATTTGGGATACCTTCCACTATAATCTCTGATAATGGGATATCATTTAAGAACAAGGACGTGAAGAAATTCCTCGAGAAGTATCATATCAAACATCAATTTTCTACACCATACTATCCTCAATCAAATGGTCAAGCCGAATCATCCAATAAGATAATTGAACAAATTCTTCGTAAAACTGTGAATAAGCATGGTAAGGATTGGAGTACTTAGCTAATTTATGCTCTTTGGGCCTACCAAACGAGCGTACGAATTGCTACGGGAACTACACAGGTTATAATCTTGTTTATGGTGCTAATTCTATTATGCCTTTAGAATTAGAGATTCCATCACTTAGAGTTTCTTTCAAAGGTTTAGTAGATGATGACGCTTATAGAGAACAAAGACTTCAACAGCTTGAGATGCTTGATGAACAGCGTATAAATGCTCTTGAGCATATTCAAGCGTATCACAAAACTCTACAATGAAGCTATAATGATAAGGTTATTCAACGTTCCTTCTCAATGGGTGACTTAGTGCTCTATGAGAATCAGCGCAATGTGAATGCCTTACCTGAAGAAAAGGGAAAATTTAGTCCTAATTGGCTTGGACCGTATATCGTTATTGAAGATTATGGATCAGGTGCTTATAAAATAGCAGGTGTAGACGGTACATCTCTTAAAGACCCTATAAACGCTATGCACTTGCGTAGATACTATGCTTAATTCCTCATTCCTTATCATTCATCTATTTCCTTTCTCACTTCTTCAAAATTGGATAATATGTTAGCATATCTTTGTTAGAGAAAATGGAATTAAATGATGTTTTGTTTAATCTATATTGCTTCGTTCCTGACAAGCGTGTTTCGTTACTTTATGGTTTGTCTTGAATTCATTTATGTAAATTGCAAAAGATTTACATTTTTCATCATGTTGGCATATTATACAATATCTTTGTGTGTTAAGTTGAATCGTGTCATGTTGTGTTTAAATTCAAATTAAATCACATTAGTTATATGATTCTTAGGCTTAACACATATTTTTCTTCCTTATCATCAATGTAGTACTTGATCAAATATTTTAATTAAGTCACACATGTATCAATTTAATCATGGAGCATTGAGAAATCAATCACATGGAAATTAAATTCGAAACATACATGTACATCTACCAAATGTATTAACTTTAATCAAAATACCCATTGTTTTTTAGACATTTAAGATAACACATTTGAGACAAAGAATCATGTATATATATATGTGTGTGTGTGTGTGTGTGTGAGTGTGTGTGTGTGTGTGTGTGTGTGTGTGTGTGTGTGTGTGTGTGTGTGTGTGTGTGTGTGTGTGGATCAATATACAAAGGTAGGTCACTACACATCCAAAATGTGACCTACCCTACATCATAAGATCATCTCCTATCCCTAGGGCTGGTGGCTGGAGAGTGACGACTAGATGCTCCCTCCTGATCCGACCGTGTGGGTGGACCCATAGGGGTATACCGTGATATAGATCGTGAATGGCTCCGAGAGAAACTCCTACGATCCCTATCCATAAGGATCGCACGATACCAGGTAGCCTCGGCCTGAGCTGCTGCTAGATCACGCTGTGCCCACTGAAGGTCCTCTGATAGAGCTCGCTCTCTCTCCCTCCATATCTCTACCTGTACTCAAAATGGGGAAAACAAATCATCATGCCGACCCGCGTTCCCTTGAGGTCTATAAGCAACCTGTGAGGAACTAGGGATCTGCGCCGTCGTAGAAATATCTGTCACTGCTTGTTGGATCAGAGAACGCCACTCCTGCACATTAGCTGTAGGAGTAGAACAGATCATGTATTAGTACCATTTTATATCATCAAAACATCAATCAATCAATATAAACCTACTATACCTAGATCTCCCTCACGCCAGTAGGAATCGTGATATGGTAGCATCTGTGACTGGGAACTACTAGGCTCCCCACGCTCAAATAATCTGTGCACGATGGGTGTAGGCTGGCCCGTACTAGAAATAGGTCTCCATATCGCCTCATGTTCCCCCTTTTGGGGAATAAGAGGAGGATTCAGGGCTATGGTATCATCTCCTGAATGGTGGGGAGCGGCATCTGACCCCTCCTCATCATCTCTATCCTCATCCTCATCCTCATCCTCATCCTCGTCTGCATCCTCACCTGCATCCTCGTTCTCCTCATCTATATCTGTGTCATCATCCTCCTCTTCCTCGACACTAGGCTGATCCCCTGTGGGTGGATCAAGATCTCCTACCTCCTCATGACCCTCTCCCTCCTCCGACCTGGATCCCTGATCCTCATCTCGGTCTCCATGTCTCCATGGGCCTGGATGGCCTGTCGGGTGATCTGGTGGAAAGATAGGCCCTGGGTATGATCTCATAAACCATGAGAGATACCTGCACTGTGCCCTGGGATCTGCAGCATAATCAGTGACCACATCCTGGTCGGACCCCTCTATATCTGTGATCTCGATATCATCTATCATAGGTCTCGCTACTGCTCTGGGTCTGGGAAGGACTCGTGAGTGTCGAGTGTAGATGGGCACATCGGTTGGAACACACTGCTCTAGCCCAAACCGCCTCCGTACTCGATCAAAGTAGAATGGGACTATGATGTGTGGATATCGCCCTCTCAGTAGGCGGTTCCTCTGTAAGCATGCTAACTGTCTCTCCATCCCATCCCATCTGTGCATCCGCAGATATGGTCTCCACACGGTCACCTCAGTTGTCAATTTGTTAAATGTCACTCTCCAATACAGTAGATCTCCAAATCTCCACTCGCTGGTAAGTGGATAAGCAAATACCCTAGGTCACTCGCTAGCCGCACTCATCGGATAGCCGACAGGCCTGGTGCATGTAAAGTGCTCAAATATCCACACCTGCAGAAGTGTGCATGTCATCAAGCTGCAACCCTGTCCGAAAACATACTCCTCGAGGTTGTGATAGAGATGTGCAAGCATACTCTGACCCCAGGAATATACTCTTCTGTGTCTCTCCATAGCCCTGATGCACCATGTGAGACCCCCATGCATGTGTGTACCTCGCCCATTAGGGCAGACGGCTAGTGCAATGATGGCTATCATAAGACGTCTCATGAGGGGCACCTCTCCTGTAGGATGTAAGAGCCAGCTGACCATGATACGACCTCTCATCTCACTCGGCATTACTCTCCCTATGCAATATACCTGCTCCCTCTAATGATCCTCTACTGACCGATCGGTCGCATATGTCACGGTAGCTCCTCTGATCGGTAGGCGAAGAATGCGGTACACATCCTCAAGTGTCACCGTCATCTCCCCTACTGGAAGCTGGAACGTGCATGTGTCAGGATCCCATCACTCCATGAGTTCCATCAGCATCACGGGATGAAATCGAATGGTCGGTATAAGAATCATAGACCATAAACCCACGATCGATAATGTGTCTCTCTCTGCCTGAGTCAGCTGGGGAATCTGATCTCGCAAACTGCGAAGAATCTGCCCCGCCGTATTCTCTCTCATGTATGGGAGACCCTGCAACACAAAAACATAACTATAATCAGTACTCAATCATCAAAATCATTCATGCAAACTGTCGAACATTGTATGCTAACCCTGACATCTCTCGCCAAGTCCTGATTGGGACCATGGTGCCCTGTCAGGGACCATGGCGCCCTGAAGGGACCATGGTGCCCCACAGGGACCATGGCGCCCCACAGGGACCATGGTGCCCCACAGGGACCATGGTGCCCTATGTGGGACCCATGGTCATATTCTAGGGCCCGCAAACAATCACAGAAAGTCAAATGCAGAAAATCAAAAGTCAATGTTCAGTCAACTCACCTCGTCCAGTGGCTCATCATCGATCACAGCCTGTCGCAGGATCTCAATCCTCGTGGGACGCTCCGGTCGTCGTGAAGGCATGATGATGGCTATGTGGGCTCCGCTGCAATAAACAATATTCAGAAATCAACAAAGTGACAAATGCAAATGTCACTTTCAAGGTATATACTTTCATTCCTTTACCTTTACTTTCAAAACCCTAATTTTCCTCTATCACTCATTTCATCATAACTTGAGTTTGGGAGATGCGATTTTTGAACCGTTTGTTGCATAGGAATCATATTTTCATTCCCCTACTCTCGGGATGTTCCAAAAAGTGCTCTGATGAAGCCTTTTCAGTGAACATCCCTCATCCATACTCTCTTACACAATTTGTCGTAAGTAAACATGCTACCCTGTTTCACCTCCCTAATAAGCAAGTCAAAACAGGGGGGGCATATAGCTACTCACAAATTTCATCACTTTCCTTAGTAAACATTAGGTGATTTTGTGATCTAACGTGTGTTTTGTAGGGTGCGGTTCCTAACTGTGTACTGCAGATACCACTGGGGGCTTCGTTCGACGAACTTATGGATATATCCTTTTTCAAATAATGTTTACTTTCCTGTACTTTAGCTTGCATATGCACGTAGTACTCATATGACCGCTAAAGTGGGGGCTAAATGTAGCATCGTAAATTGTATGCACTTGCTAGGGTGGTACAATTTCACACCTAGTTTAGCACCCGCCTTGGTGCATTTTACATTTTGCATTGCATTTCTCCTTTAGCACTTAATTAATCAAATTAATTAGGTCTAAGGTCCTATTTCATCATCCTTCACATCATAAAGTCGGGCCCTTTCATTAGAGTGTGCCCCTTTTCATGTTATTCCTCCAATACATCATTTAATCAAAAACCCTAATTAAGTCCTATTTTGAACTTGGGGGCTTGATTTCGGGGGTCAAAACATTTCGAAATCACCTGTAACTTCGGGATTCTCTCTAAAATCATCATATCCGACGGCCTTGAAAATTTGGTGAAAAGTTGTCGGGACCGTGGCACCCGGAGCGCACACGGTCCTGAACATTTTTCCTGAAATTTTAGGAGCACGATCCAATCATAAAATAAAGCTTAACCCCAAGAAATTGGCAGGATATTCAATCTCTAAGTCGGCCAAAAGTTGGAATTAAGGCCTAAGGTTTCATACATAAGAGCTCTCTTTCTTCATTGGAAAGGATCCGAATTTTGTTTTCAGGAACCTCATATGCAGCGAAAGAGCAGATCTTTGAAGACTTCAACAACATTCAACATCCCTCTATCAAGCATTTATCAATTCCATTCATCCATTTAGGGCTTGAAAGACATTGAAGAACAATAGGAGATTACCGACTGAAGATTGGCTTGTACCTCTCCCTTGGGGGTTGGGTATGATTTCATGTTGTTTTCATGTCTTTGCATAAGCTTCAATATATCATTTATTCATGCTTTAGATCACTTTGCATCTTGATTTGGAGCATTGACATTATCATTTACAAGCAATTAGGGTTTACTTTCTAGGTTGCTCTAGTTTGCTTACTTGCATTTTAGATCTTGCACACACACAAGGTCTGCACACACATTACTTTTACAATACAACTTGGCTATTCATGGAGGTGGAAATCACCGAAGCGGGGGTTTGACTAAGGCAAAACCCTATATAGCCACCCAAACACCTTTTTCAGATACAAGTGCAGGTTTCGGGACTCGGACGACGCCGCAGGTTGAAGATCCGAGAAAAGCAGGTCGAGACAGCACTCCACACCAAATTGCAGAGCAAAAGACCAAGACAGGGGCGTGGGGCGCCCTGGTCCCTGGGACAGAGGCGCTGGGCGCCCTGGTCCTCCTGACAGACAGCATTTCCGATAGTTTTCCAGAGTGCAAAACGACAGTTTCGGGTGCAGTTTCCGGGACAGAATCAGGACAGTGGCGCTCACGCCCCCGTCTTGAACATTTTCAATCAAATTTTGACTCTGGGTACGCATCTGCATTCTTGTCTTGTCCTTGTGTTTGTAGCTTTCCATTGTTTAAGTTCAATTCTGCAATCTTGTTATTAGTTCATACTTGCATTTTAGGGTTAGGAATTGAACTTGCATAATCTTACCTTTCAATTTCAACAAAGGAATAGAAATCCTAATAGGTAGCCCGTGGCTCTCTCTTTCATAAAAAGAAGTAGCCAATTGTGTGATACCTCTAGGCTCTTTCGTATTCCGTAATGTGTGTCAAAAGGTAGGATTAGGGCATGTTAACCTAGTCTCGCTTTTTCCCCCACACAGTTAGTAAAAGCAAATATGCAAATATGAATATACCAATGATTAATTCTTCAAAAAAAAGTATCCACATGATGTCTTTGACATTACCAAGTGTCTTCCATATCGTTCTAGGTACCGGTGAACATTATATCCTGCCGGTGAACCATATACCAGTAACTGTGCAATAGTTACTTGCTTGCCAGTGAATGTTGTTGGATCTCCAAAGTGCTAGTTTTTTAGTAGGTGTTGACATCAAAGACAAAACCATACCAAAATACCAACAATCTATTGGGACTAATTAAATTTGAGTCAAATTTTATAGGCCCATTTCATTGTTTTGCCCTGCATTTCCAAATGATTAAAATAAGTCAGTTTGAATGGCCTAGTTAGCAAGGGGGTAAAATGGAGCCAGTTAATTTTCAGAGGGTAAGGCTCGGGATTCATGTTCCACACCTTTCATTTGGCCTATTCAGTGATGTGCAACTTTCAGAATTCAATTTGGATAAGTTTATGAGGTACCTAGTTTGAGGGGTGAGTTGAAAGTGCATTCTAGGCACAAATGCAAATTTTATTGAGTAGCCTACTTTGAGTGATTACATCTTTTGCCCTGTTGATCGTCATGGAGAAATTCAAAATGGATTAAATTGTATGCATTAATGTGAGTCATCCTACAAAATTTCAGGTCTTGACGAATCCATTTGCTCATTTTTTGAAGTCAAATCTGTTTGCAGTTTGTGTGGTTTGACTAGTCCCTGTTTCGACAGCTAGTCGGAGCCCTATTTCGCATAAGTGTAAAAGTTACCTTAGTAAGCATCATGCCATAATGTTTGTTCTGGGATAATGTTGGTATAAATGATGAGCTACGTTTCAAATTTCAAGCCTCTACCAATCCGTTTGATCGGTTTTCAAAAGAGCTCATTTTGCCATCAAATACAATTATATGTATTTTCAGTGCTTTATCAGTTAATGTAACCATTTTTGCGAGCGCGCCGTTTGCATCCTGTCAGTCTGGTGATCGAACTGAGGATTCAAAGATTTAATATGTACTTCAAGGTACCTATGTTTCAAATTTGAGGGCCTACGGAGGTCGTTTGATATTTTTGAGAAAGGCATCATGTGTTGCCAGGACATTGACTTCATCAGGTCCCCAGTGTCGACAAAGCCAGTTAGGTATTTTCGGAAATTAATATCTCTTTGCTTGGGACTCGTCTTGAGAAACCGTTTTGTAGAAGTCATCCTTGTATATCAGAGTACACGCCTGTTAGATGGCGAGCTCCAGAAAGGTGTTTGACAGGTTTGAAAATTACGTCTTCGCGATTAAATGCGAAAATTGTGGCGTAATTGCCTAAAGGTTGTAAAATACGGATTAATGATCCGAAAATGATGTCGATCATTTCCAGAGGTATGTTTGAGGTCCGTGAAGCATTCCAGGGGTCAGTTGCATGAAAACAATTTTTTTTTTAGTCAGACCCACTTTGGGGCCCGACCTGGCTCATGCCTGTGCCGTATTAGTTTATTGGCGACTTTGTTCACTAAGAGATTTTCAGAATATCTAAATATGGATTATAATCACGAGGCATGTCATAAGAGTTCAAGATGTTATTATGAACTTCAGGCAATTTCAAATTGGCGAGTTTAGAGCCAAATCCTCCTTCAGCAACAGAGAAGAAACATTAAAAATGCAAATGCACTTGGCAGCCGTGGTGTTGAGAAGACCATTTAAAAGTTTTAAACCAAATGCATTGGCATGTGGAAATTCATTAAACCTTTCAACCAAATATAATTTGGGAGGTTGAAAGCCAAATTCCACAACCTTCCCAGCATTCTCCTTGTTGTGTGTGATGTCTAGGAGTGCATTTTAAAACTCCAGCCAATGCAATCAACAGGTGTATCTCCAACATTTCCCCTTTGATGAAGCAAATGGTAAAGGCATGATTGCTAGGCATAAATCCAATTCCAAAAACAATGCAAAGTATCCCTGCACAAATGAGAAAGGGGCAATTCAGAAACAATTAGCAACAAATAGCAATTGGTTGGAGGAGAGGCAAATGAAAAGAATAGAAATATTTTCAATACAAATGAAATTTGGCAACCAATCTTGTTTCCTCCTTGCTATGCTTGGATGTTTGGAAGGCATTTAAAATTTAGCAAAAGCAACAGCAAGCCATAAACCCTCTTCATGTGGCATGGTGATGGTCTCATGAGAGAAAATAGAAAATGCTTCCAGCAAATAGTTTGGCAACCCTTGCGTGATTAGTGAAGGAGAGGGAATGTTGAAACTCCAAGTTAATGCAATTGCAAATGGCAACGTGGCTGGTAAAAGACTTCTTTCCTCCAGTGTGTGGTATGGTGAAAGGCGTTTAAAACTTAAGAAAATGCCATTGGTGGGAGGCATTACCAGCAGCAACAAGCTCCAATTAATGCATTTGGTAGTTTGAAACAGGTGAATTTAGAAGTTCAACGCATATTCTGCCCAAGTCCTCCTCTCTGCGTGGATATTGGGAGGCCAATGTTCAGCAACAATAAACTATCAAATTAGTGAAACACTCTCCTCCTCTACGTGGTTTTCTTTTTTGAACAACATAGTCTTTCAAGCAAATGCATTGGTAGATGGAAAATCCTAGTGAAGACCCTGTGCAGAGCATGATGGAGGAGAGTGGGCATGTGTGAAATTTGTATGAAATCTCCAAGCAAATGCAAACACCAATGTAAATCCCTATGCGTGGTGGAGGAGAAGTAGCGTTAAAACCAAAGCAAAGGGCATTGATTTCCCAGGAAAATCACAAAATCGCCATTAAAACCCAGAGAGAAAGCTTTCAAATGCAGCTACAGGCAAAACATAATATCCCACATTGGCTTGGAAGTGGTTTTTTTAAATGTTTATAAGCAAATTCACACAGTAGTAATATGTCTAAGCCATAAAGGCTTTTGACAGATGGTGCCTATGGGCGCCCAAGGTGGGCCCACACGCGAGCATGGATCCCGAGGCGATGGAGGAGGTGACTGAGTGGCGACTAGGTGGACCCCACGCAGGCACACTTTTCGAGGTAGACGGGCAAATTTTACAGAGAAAGGTCGACTTAACTAGTGAGCAGGTTCGAGATGGATCAACGGTGCGTGCGGCTTCGCGAAGGCGAGATGCTCAAACGTTAAACCCTGCGAAAGGAAAATGGCGAAAATGCAGCAGGTTAACCAGTGAGCATGTTAGATCAAGATCGATGGCCCGCGTGATTTCACAGGACAAAGATGCACGAAAGTTAGAGCTTGCAAAATGGTGAAAGCTAGGTGGCGCACAGGTGGCGGGTACAGTCAGATGTCCAGCAGGTGGGCTAGGTGAGGTGGTGCAGAGGTGGCGCCTAGGTGGCGATGACGTGGCACTGAGGTGGTGTACACGTGGCCGCCAAGTGAAGGATGAGCAAGCAAACATGTGGTAGTGATGAGATGTCATCTCAGGTGGCACCCAGTGGACCCCATCAGCCAATCAGATCTCACCACGTGGCAAAAGCGTCAGGACCAAATGGAGGCAAAAATAAAAATAAAAATGAGTAAATGATATAGTTTAAACTATATTAAAATTCAAAAAATTTAAATGATTGAGCACAAATGGGGATTAATTCGCTCAGGGTCTAAATTTTGGCCAAAATATAAAGTGTTATATGTTTTCGAAAAGCTCTCAGAGTGAGGAATCCGATTATGGTGTTAATTTTGACAAATGTGGGATATTTTGGAAGCAGTTTGGCCAGGAGTAAAATTCAGTTAGAGAGAAAATATTTGATAATTTCAGTTGCAGATTTGATTTTCTTCCCTCCTCTTTTTATTCCCAATTCTTCTCAGTTGTAAGGGTTCCAAAAATTTGGAAAATGCTCCAAATTTGATGGCTTCCATTTTCTGAAGATCTTGATCCAAGTTTGTAAATGCTTCTGTTTGGTTTCAGGGTATAGAGATTGCAGTGCAATGTTGTAAATATGGTTTTAATTGCAGGTCTTACTTGTGTCAGGCATGAGTAATTTCCCACAAGATTGTCTCTGTGATATGTTTTTTCATTATTATGAATTCAATCCTCAAGGAGGATGAAATTTGTCATCTCAAGGAGATTGTATGATTGTTTGTAGGCATTCTTCAATGAAGAGTTTAAACTCTGTAGTCAATCATAAATAATGAAATAATGTATCCAGATCTGATAAAATTGTGAATGAATCAAATAGTGCATTAATATAAGGTATTGATGCACGAATATCTTGTTTAAGGAAAACAAACTTGCATCTATGATTCATATTTGTAGTTCTGTGAGTGACTCTGCTGCCCAATGAACAAGGCACTAGTCTTTGACAGATTTGGGAATGGTCTCAGATATACATTTTAAAAGATAAATCTATTTCCCTTTATGTTTAGGGGTTAATGTTCTATCCTTCCAAAGCTCTATTTCACTTATTATTTGTATAAGATCCAGCCCATCTGTACATGTTACCTAATTTGGTGAGCTTGTGGAATGGTTTGTCTGCTCATTGTTGATGCAGTCTTATGTTTGTGATTGTTGTATTCAATGCATCAAAAGGGTGTCCCCCTCTAGGTCTTGTAGAACCTGAAGTGCAGGAGGATCATTAGGATCCTATGTTATGTTGTCCAAGCCCTGAGGTGTTTCATTGATTGAGATTGGCTATCTCATAGATAGATTTACAGGTGTCTTGGGTTATCACTTTTGGTGAAAAACACAATCTCCCCCTTTGACATTGATGGCAACACAAGATGGAAAAACCATCAAAGTGCCAAATACCAAAAACCAACAATCTTCTTTAAACAATAATTTCTCCCTCTGGGAGCAACATGTGTTTATCCAAAGATTTATTTTCATACCAATCTCTCCTCAAAAAAGATAATGTGTTTTTCCATAGATATCTCTCCCCCTTTGACATCAAATGCCAAAGTTACAAAAATCAAGTTCATACAAAATACCAACTACTCCCCCTGAGAAGTAGCTTCCTCATCAAAAGACCGGAGTAAAAGATTTGTCTTTCAATTCTGTCGGTTGATGATAATCATCAACTATCTAAGTCTCTATCGGTGGTGGTATGACTCCAAGCTGATCTCTGAGATATTCAAAAGTCTCCTTAGGCAAAGGTTTTGTGAAAATATCTACAAGCTATTCTTTAGTATTCACATAAACCAGTTTTATCTCCTTTTCTTCAACTTTTTCCCTTAGAAAATTAAGTTTGATAGAAACATGTTTTGTTTTAGAATGTAATACCGGATTCTTAGATATATCAATTGCTACAATGTTATCACAATATATAGTAATGGGCTCCTTGCATTTTACCTTTATGTCTTTCAACATTTGTTTAAGCCATAGTACCTGTGTACAGTTAGTTGTTGCTGCAACATATTCTGATTCTGCTGTTGATAAAGATGTACAACTCTGTTTCTTACTAAACCAAGAAACTAATCTTTTTCCAAGAAAGAATGCTCCTCCAGTGGTGCTTTTTCTATCATTCACATCTCCTACCCAATTTGCATCTGTGTATGCACATAGGTCAAAATTTTCATCTCTAGGATACCATAATCCAAGATTTGTTGTGCCTTGTAAATACCGGAAAATCCTTTTTACAGCTGATTCATGATTTTCCCTAGGATTACTTTGAAATCTAGAAACAATACATACTGCATTCATAATATCAGGCCTGGTTTGTGTCAAATACAGTAAACCTCCTATCATAGATTTGTATCTAGTTGGATTAACAGGTGTAGATTCATTCCTTTGAGATAGTTTGTCATTTATAGTCATAGGTGTGCTTACCAGTTTAGAGTTCTCCATCCCAAATTTCCTTAGTAATTATTTCAAGTACTTGGATTGACTCAAAAATATACCTTTATCGTTCTGTGAAATCTGCAATCCTAAAAAGAATTTTAATTCTCCAATCATAGACATTTCAAATTATTGCTGCATTTTAATAGAAAATTCTTTACATAATCCATCTTCTCCTCCAAATATTATATCATCAACAAATACTTCAATAATCAAGATGTCATCATTAGTTATTTTGTAATATAAATTGCTATCTGCATTTCCTTTAATAAAACCAATCTTTAAAAGATACTTATCCAACCTTGCATACCAAGCTCTTGGGGCTTGTTTTAATCCATACAGAGCTTTTCTTAACCTGCAAACCATATCATTGTCATCTGTTAAAGAAAATCCATCAGGTTGTTCAATATATATTTCTTCTTCAAGATCTCCATTCAAAAATGCACATTTATTATCCATTCGATAAACTTTGTAGTCCTTGTGAGCTGCAAAAGCCAAGAATAATCTGACTGCCTCAATTTTGGCTACCGGTGCAAAGGTTTCATTATAATCAACTCCTTCTTTCTGAGAATATCCCTTACACACTAGTCTTGTTTTATTTTTGACAACCTTACCATCTTCATTAAGTTTGTTTCTAAATACCCATTTGATTCCAATTACATTTTTATCTTTAGGCCGGGGAACTAATGTCCAAGTATTATTTTTCTCAATTTGTCCTAATTCTTCTTACATAGCTTTATTCCAAAATTTATCTTCACATGCCTCATTGATAGATGATGGTTCAATTTGAGAAATAAGACATACCTCTTCATTTGCCAATCTTCCTCTTGTCATAACTCCTTTAAATTTGTTTCCAATTATATGATCTTCAGAATGATTCAATCTTACATACTGGGGTGTCTTAGTTTGTTGTTGTTCTTCAATTACTGTGGAATCCTTTGATGATACCGGGGTAACTGGATCTTCATTCTGTACCAGTGGATTTGGTGTAGGTTCAATTGTCACAATTTTTGTTGCCGGTTCAGAGTCTATATACCTTGAAGTTCCTCTGAATTGTTCATCGATCTTTACATTTGTACTCTCAACAATTTTCTGCAATCTCTTGTTAAAACATCTATATGCCTTGCTCTTAGATGAATAACCAAGAAATATTCCTTCATCACTTCTAGGATCAAATTTTCCAATATACTCATCTCTTCTAATATAACATTTACTTCCAAAAATTCTGAAATACTTAAGAGTAGGAGTATTACCAAATCATAGTTCATGAGGGGTCTTATCGATTTCACCTTTGATGTGAACTTTGTTGAATGTATAGACAACAATGCTAACTGCCTCCCTCCAATACACATGTGGTAGATTTGCTTTTGATAACATACTTCTTGCTGCATCCAAGATGGTTCTATTTTTCCTTTCAACAACTCCATTCTGCTGTGGTGTCCGAGGTGCTGATAACTGTCTTCTGATTCCATTCACTTCACAGAATGTATTAAAGTCCTTAGATGTGAATTCTCCTCCTTGATCTGATCTTAAACATTTGATTTTCTTACCGGTTTCATTTTCAACCATTGCTTTGAATAGTTTGAACTTTCCAAGTGCTTTTGATTTTTCTTTGAGAAAAGTAACCCAACACATTCTAGAATAATCATCAATAATTAGTATGAAATATCTATCACCTTGTAAGCTTTTTGTTCTAGCTAGACCACATAAATCAGTGTGAATTAAATCAAGACCATTATTGGATTTTTTTGGAATACTTTTGAAACTAGCTCTAACTTGTTTTCCAAATTTACATTCCTTACAAATTGTATTCAGAGGTTTCACAATTTTAGGTAGATCTCTTACTGCCTTAGAAGTACTGATTTTTACCATGCAATCAAAGTTTACATGACATAGTCTCTTATGCCATAACCAACTTTCATCTATATGTGTAATCAAACATGCCTTTTCACTGTTATTCAAATGAAAGATATTACCTCTAGTCTGATTACCGGTTGCAATTTCCAAACCAATTCTATTCTTGATTTTGCATTTTCCATTTTTAAATTGTAACTGAAATCCCTTCTCAACCAATTGACCAACACTTAAAAAATTATGCTTTAATCCTTCAACATAGTAGACATTGTCAGTGTTATGCTTACCATCAAGAGATATTGAACCCTTACCTTTGATTGAATAGGCTTTGTCATCTCCAAATCTTACTAAACCTCATTGTATTCTTGAAAGTTCAAGAATTTTCCTTTGTCTCCTATCATATGATGTGAGCATCCTCAGTCAATGATCCATTCATCCTTTGCTTCAACTTTAGCTACTAGGGCTTGTTCTACTGGTTGAGCAGTAGGTGCCGGTTGATCCTCTGTTATAGCAACAAAAATGCATCCATTGTCTGCTAGATTCTCATCAGAATCATCAGTCACACCTTCATCAACAATGTAACAAGATTTATCTTTGTTCTTCTTAAATCTGTATCTTTGATATTCAGGATTAGGCTTGTATGTTCTTCTTGCTTCTTCTCTTAGTCTAGCATGTCTATCAGGGCATCTTGAAGCCATATGACCAATCTTATTGCAGTTAAAACATTTAAAGGGTGCTTTACCTTCATACTTACTTCCAACTGGACCTTTTGGTATTTTCCTTGCAAATAGTGCTTCAAGTTCTTCATTCTCCTTCCTGGTTTCTTCAAGTTCTCTTGCATAAAAGGCTTTCCAGTCTGATTTGTCAAATGATGGAGCAGATGATGTTGATGCTTTAAAGGCCAAATTTGTCTTTATAGTAGCAATAGGACCAAATTCCTCAATTTCAAAGGCTGAAAGTTTTCCAATCAATGTATCCCTAGTTACTGATGTATTAGGCATTGTTCTCAACTCATTTATAGCAGTAACCTTCATTTTATATGCCGGTGGCAAATCTCTTAAGATTTTTGAAACAATTTCATCCTCACTCAAGGTTCCTCCACAACATTTAATACCCAAAACAATTTCATTTACTCTTTCCATAGAAGCAGAAATCCTTTCATCTTCTTCCATTTTCAGATGTTCATACTTGACTCGAAAGCTTTCAAGTTTTGCAATCTTAACTATGGAATCTCCTTCATTTAGTATTTCCAAATGATCTCAAATAGCTTTAACAGTAGACCTATCTGATAATCCCATGATTTGTTGATCTAATAATGCGCACAAAAGTGCTTCTCTTGCTTTGCAATCATTCTCTTCATCTTTAGCTAAGGTAGTTGGAGCAGTCTAACCAGCTACAACAGTAGTATAACCATTCTTTGTGACTTCCTAGATGTCTTTACCGATGCAATTCAGATGTGTCTCCATCCTGATCTTCCATATCCCATAGTTGGTTCCATCAAGTTTAGGACTGTCCTTCCTGAAATAATTTGTAGACATTGGATCTCCTCAAGTTGTTAAACTTCTACAAAAGAGGACAAGGCTCTGATACCAATTGTTAGGTCCCGAAGACAACTGAGAGGGGGGGGTGATTCAGTTGTCTAATAAATATAAACCAAAAACCATTTAACCAGCTTAATGCTTAATATCGGTAAACCAGTTAAGTATGCCGGTAGACAGTGTTAACAGTAAATTACTATACCGGTAAGGATTAATGCATGAAACATAAACATAAAGTCATCCACAACACATAACACCAATATTTGTTCGTGGAAACCTTGTAAGGGGAAAAACCACGGTGGGAAACCTTACCCACAATCAGATGATACTACTATAGATAATAAGTGTACATAAATGGGGTCTGCACATGCAGAAAGGCCAACAGCCTAGAGCTCACTGTTCAAATACAAATGGGAGTCACACTGACTACAGTTGGATGGTTAAATCCAATAAGAATGTACTGCACAAAATAACATCTTCATATGTTGGATTTAGTACCGATGTAATGCTGATATGCTTCTACAAATACCTAGCTTCACCTTCAAATGATGTCTTCATGTATACCTCTGCTTAATCTCGCATATACCTTCACACAATTCTTTTTCGCATTCCACATTCGATCTTACAAATAAGATCTTACATTTATACCATACCCTAAGACCAATTTTAGTAGGTCGGCTCTACAAGATATTACAATAAAATCATTTACATACACTATAATATCCGATGCAATAACTGATTGAACATGTCGACTTAATGCATTTACAACAATAATAAATCATCTTGATAGCGTGCCATGCTGATTTGGAAAAGATAAACCTACCGGTGTAACTCTAGATAACCCTGGACCTATTTGTCGGTAAAAGCAAATATGCAAATATGAATATACCAATGATTAATTCTTCAAAACAAAGTATCCATACGATGTCTTCGACATTACCAAGTGTCTTCCATATCTTTTCAGGTACCGGTGAACCATATACTAGTAACTGTGCAATAGTTACTTGCTTGTCGGTGAATGTTGCTGGATCTCCAAAGTGCTAGTTTTTCTGTAGGTGTTGACATCAATGACAAAACCATACCAAAATACCAACAATTGCATGTTAAGTCAATCCACAACATATAGTGAAGTGTTTGGCAATAAATAAATGATTCTAAATTTTATAAGTAAATGAATTAGATTCATAACTATAAAATTGCCTAAATTAAGTCTTCATATATAAATATAATATAGGGTGGTGAAAATAACTCATTGGGAATGAAGAATGTGAATAAGGATTTCAATGATGAAGAAATCAAAATACAAATGTCTTGTGTCAATTTCATGCAATTATCTTAGTAAGGTGTTCCATGCACAATTATGTCAGTAAGGTGTTCCATGCACAATTATGTCAATAAGGTATTCCATCTAAAAAAAGTAGGCCTAAAGCACAAGGGAAAGGATCAAGGGTGTCAAATTTATACCATTACATTTTTTCTTCACATTGATGTGTATCTGAACTACTAAGCAAATGCATTTCAAAGTAAAAACAAGTAGTCGATATGTAAAAGTAAATAATGTTCAATAAAATAATAATCTCTATAATGTTGTGGATCATACTTAAAAATTTATTGTATTTAACAATCCACAAAACCTTCAAAATAAAGAAAAATATGGAATGAATAGCTTATGGGTCAATGCAAGATCATTGGGGTCCAAACTAGGTCCTTACGTGGCAATGAAAATTTGGAAAAAAAAAACAAAGTTAGCTAAATTCACATAAAAATTTGAAAGGGTTATTAAAATAAATTAGAAAATATGTAAGAACAAAATTTATAGCAAATTGAATGTAGTTTGTAGGCTAATAGTTGTTTTTTGGAAAAAGATAAATCTATTTGGTGAAAATTTGAAAATTCAATGCACTAGAACTAAATTTTTTGAAAAAAATTTAGAAAGCAGATGTATGTCCGACCAACCTAAATACAAACAAAAAAAGAAAAATTAAAACTTTCCATATAAGTAGAGGACACATGCCCAAGTGTGGCACATGTTTTTTGTAATTTTTATCCAGTAAATAATTAGTCGTGATTTTTTTAGTAAGACTTCTTTTTTTAATATTAAAAACTATTTCTTTGGCCAACCTAAATTGGTCAAAAAATTATGAAGTTCAATTTTTTTAAATTGTAGATTATGAAGCAAGAGTGTGACACATTTTTTGAATTCAAAAAATGTGAAACTATTTCAAAGTTATAGATGTTTTTCAATTAACCTATCAATCAAGACTTTAGACATAATTCATGTAGAAAATTAATGATAATTATCTATTAGATTCAAAATACTCTCTCTCTCTCTCTCTCTCTCTCTCTCTCTCTCTCTCTCTCTCTCTCTCTCTCTCTCTCTCTCTCTCTCTCCACCTATCCCTCCCTCCCCTCTATCCCTAGCTCCTTCCCCCTCTCTCCCTCCCTCTATCTTACTCTATATTAATATAATATTTATATCATATAAATACAATATTATAATATATTAATATTAATATAAAATCATTCAACCATGAAACGAAAAAATAAAAATTATTTTCCAAATGGTGGCTCGAACAAATTCGTATCTTCTTACTAGAAGAGCAAGAGAAAAAGAAAATTATTGGGTGACACTATATTGACAAACTTATTGTCAAGATTTTAATCTATCTATCTAAAAGATTCATTGGAATATGTTTTGAAAACATTGGCCCCAACACTTCTAACCAAAAGGATAGAAAAGGAAATATAATATATAATATTATAATATATTAATATTAATATTAATATAATATTGTAGCATCGTAAATTGTCACTGGTATAATTTGCACCTCATGTTTGTGCTCCTACTTTAGTGTGTTCTATCCCCATCCCCTCTCTAGGTCTGATTCGTGGTAATTACCCAACTTTGATGCACATGTGCAACCTGTTATGGGTCCCACAAAGGGGTGCCCACCTCCCTAACACCTTGTTTTGGTCCCTTTGTAGTGGGACTAGGGTGTGCTACATCTTGGTCTGGACCATGGCACCCTAAAATGTTGTGGTCCCCCTCAAAGGAGCCCCAATTTGAAACGGGGCAATTGTTATGTCTCCCCACCAAGATTTGACCCCTGGGGTTATACATGACTATTGGAGGTCAGCCAAATAAGTAATTTGACTAGAGACCCCTAAATAAAGAGATCATATCAATTCATTTGACATAAGTGGACATACCCCATTATTCTTGCATTCGTGAAACATTCAATGGCAAGAATTTTTAGAGATCTTCAAGGCTACATATTCATCATCAGGCATTGTGGAGAAAAGTCACGTCAAATTTCATGCAAGCATGTGTGTGTGATTAGAGTTTTATCATGTTCATGTGTTTATCATGCCATTACATATAGCATTTTTGATTACATTCAAAGAGTATTGCATCATCAACAACAATTGTAGATATGAGGTATATTTCCTTAAAAAATTATTTGAGTATTTGCATTATTTCATTCAAGGTTCATTCCAAATCGGGGATTGACTTAGGCAAACCCCCATTCCCAACATATTTCCCCTTTTCTTTATATGTAGGAACAGGTACAGAGTTGTAATTGGGAGGATCAACATAATTCGTTGAGACGAACAAGTTCAACTTTCGGAGGCATGGAATTCGGAGGACCATGGCGAATTGATACTACTTGGTCCTGAAAAATCAAGCCAAACTTATGGAAACAGATCCAAAACATATTCTTTTTGCTAGATCCGGGTGCAATATTTGTAGCTCATTGTTTCTAACAAATTGCTTCAATAATCACCTATTTTGTCCTAATTTACAAACATTCAACATTCAACATTCAACTTAGAAAGAGGATTAATCAACTACAAACGCCCATTGAATCCAATCAGAATCTTAATATCTTTCCTATAAGGATTGAACCTAGATTTATTAGGTTCAATCCTCTTTCAATGTAATTGGGTAAATTTAGTAAGTGGTTTAGTTATCTAAAATGCTTATTCCTAATTTTCCATCCATTACAAATATAATATATGTATATTATGTAAGTACAAAAATTTATCATATTAAATATAATATTATTACATGTGATTGTTACACATTTTTATTAAAAAAAAAAGATATTCATTTTGAAACCTTGTTTCCCTACAAAGGAACACAAGCATCGCAAAATAAATATCTATTTTTTGAAGCATGCTTTCTAGTGCCTGAAAACAAGCTCTACAAAATGAATATCCATTTTGTGAAACGTTAAAAAAGATATAAAGGAACATTTTCAACATTTAAATGGTCCCCACATGCTCTCTACTGTCAGGATGCTCACTATTTCTATTCAATACAAACAAAATTAACCTTTTGTTGCATTCTTTTACACAAATCTCATTTTATAAATCATTTGGGTCCTCATTTTTGTAGGTATAATGGGGAGCAATAGTTGTTCTAAAGCCAAAAGGTAGAAAAAAGTCTAAGTAGAAGGAGTTGAAGTGATTAGGGAAAGAGATGGATTGAGGAAGAGGAATAAAATAAAATGTATGTCATATACTCTTCAAGATTAAGGCTCTCCTCTACCTATAAATATCATTGAAAGTGAATATGATATTGAATTTGAAAATATTGAAGATGATATTGAGAAAGAATATTTTGAACATCAAATTGAAAATATTGCACTCCCTAATCCACTAATTGATAACATTGAAAATGAAGCAATGGAGCCTTATGTATCTCCAAATTATATAAGAAGAGAGGACCTTTGTGAAGAAGAAAAATAAATTCCCAACCCAAAACATTCAAGAACCCCAAAATGGTTACTTAAAATCAATAAGAACATAATTGAAAATCTTGAAGGAAAGAGGTCAACATGAACCATTCTGTTACAAGTTATGAAACTTTTCAATGAATAGTTTATCAATAAGACATTAACCAAACAATAACATTTTTTGTAAAAATACTAAAGATGCACAAAATGAAACCTCTAATAGCTAAATTGAAGATTTGTGCAAACAAATAGTTGGATAAAAATATTATTATTATTAAAAATCTTTTTAATGCACTCAATTTTATTGTAAAGAGTAGCAAGGAAACACATAAGAGAGTTGTGTGTATAGTAATAACAACCTCATTAGTAAGCCATTAATTAAGAACAACTCATTTATTGAGGCAAACTTGTGTTTATTTAAAAGCCTAAATTGTAAAACATTATTTAGAGCCCTCGCAAGAAGATCAAGACTAGATAGTCCTCTTCAAAATGATATTGGGGATTTTAGTGGTAGGTTTCCACGAGTTGATAACAAGCTAACCAATAACATAAATGATGACATTCAACAATTTTGGCACACTATATCTAGAGTATCATCACATATAAGATATGTTTTAAAGTTGTGAATTTGCAATCAAGACTACACACACATCCTCAACATTTCTTGGAATGTAGCCAAACAATTTTTTGAAACACATCCAACTCTGAAAATATCACAAAGGGCTTTTGAATCTTGTAATTCATTTTATTGTGTGCCTCTAAAAATTTGAAATACACATTGTTGTAAATACCATGCAGAGTTTTCAATGTATCATAAGCTATTATGCTATATTCATTCTAATTTGCATACTAACAAAATGTTGTAGGAGAGTGGTGCAATGCAACTTCTAAAGTCGTCTAAAGACTTGTTAGATTTATTATTCTATGTTAGATTTGATGGTTTCTTTTTTTATAAAAATGATTGTTCAAATGAAAAGTGTTTACAATGTGGGTGAATTCACAAAGCTGGTTCCCACTTTTGCCAACGAAGGAATTTGGCGAAAGTGGGAATTTCGGATTTGCCAGTGTTCGAGCGAAATACAAATGTTCGCTCGGACTACCCCTGGGAGTCCGAGCGAACCAAACTATTAAGTTGGGCTCGCTCGAACATCGGGCGGGTTCGCTCGAACATTGGGCATGCCAAAATCGAGCTCACTTGTTCGAGCGAATGGGGGTTCGCTCGAACCCCTTTTGGTTCGAGCGAACCCAATCCGATCGAACTCGTGTTCGTTCGAACCCCAAAAATTAGAAGTTTCTCCCAAAATATTTCAGAGTTCTCAAGAATTAATGACTTCAGAGCTCTGGTTCAATGCATGAATGAAATAATCTTGATAACCCAAAATTATTAGATGGTAGTACTCAAAGCAAGCTTTCCAACGAATATAATTTTGTTATATTTTGAATTTATTATGTTCTTGATTTTTTAATTTTATTAAAAATTGGTTTTTCACTGAACATGAACTTCTCTGTTCAACGCATTGGGAAAAATAAGAAACTAATTCAAAAAAATTCTGAAAAATATCTATGCCCTTGGTATTGATGTCTTCTTTCTAACAAAAAAATAAAAATTGAATTTCGATTTATATAGAACAAGTTATGTGTTCAAACGTAAACCTATGTTTGAATTATGACTAGTCGGACTTCAAAACTTTATAAAATGAAAAATATTGAACATATCACTATAAAACCAAATGCAAGCCCTGGATATTGATGTTACAAACCAAAATTCGAAAGAATTGAGTTTTTATCATTTATAGAAAAAAAGTTATGCGTTTCGGGAGGCACATCACTCTTAAAAAATGTAGTTTGTTGTAAAAAACTACTTTTCGAGGGAGATGGAAAATTTTTCAAAAAATCCTTCAAAAAAATTTGAAAAAAATGTATATAGAATCTACAAACAAAATGCTAGAAATCACTAATTTACATCATCTTCAAATTTTTAATAGTTTAAAAGTTATAGTTCTCGGAAGTTGAAGATTATTTTAAAAATGTACATCTCAGTGTCAAAAGTGGCAAAAAAGTGGGAACCATTATTGTGAGTTCACCCATGTGGTGAGTCATCAAACTTTGTATCATGTATTCATGAGGGCAACAAACATGATTTTGAAAAGCAAATTGTTGAGAAAAATATTCCTACCAATATAGTTAACAAAAATAAGAGAGATTAGTTTGAAGGGATTCCATATCCACCTATAGGTCTAGATGAAACATTTGTACATGCCATGAGCTCCTAGAACTACTTTGCCATAGTTTGGCAATTTTTTGCTCTAAGGGCTCTTTAGAGATTACTCGAGAAGGGTGCACTCCAAAATGACTAGGTGACTTGGGAAATGAAAAGAGGCCTTCCCTAGCATATACTTGCCTACCTTGACATGTTCACACTACTTGTATGCCAAATCTACTAACAATTTTGTAATTTTGTAATTTTTTCTCTTAGGACTCTTTAGACATTTCCACAAAATAGAGCACATTGGAATGATTGGGTGACTTCGAAAATGAATAGAGGCCTTCCCTAGCATTTACCTGCCTACCTTGACGTTTTCAAACTGCTCATTCGTCAAATCTACTAACAATTTTGCATTTTTTGCTTGTAGGGATCATTAGAGACTACCCCATAATAGTACATATCAAAATGATCAAGGGAATTGGGAAATGAAAAGAGGACTTTCATAGCACTTGCCTACCTACCTTAATGTGTTCATACTACCCATTTGTCAAAACTACTAATAATTTTACAACTTTGTGTTTTTTGTTCTTAACCTAGATTTTTAGAGACTACCAAGGATCAGTGCACTCTAGAATTATCGGGAGACATGGGAAATTAAAATAGGTCTTCCCTAGCATCTATATACCTACCTCAATGTGTCCACACTGCCTCTTTGTCAAAGCTACTAACAATTTTACAATTTAGCAAATTTTTCTCTTAAAGGTATTTAGTGATTACCCCAAAATAGTTCACTCTAGAATAATCGAGTGACTTAGAAAACAAGCAGAGGCCTTCCCTAGTGTTTACCTACCCACCTTTACATGTTGGTATAGTTGGTTTTTCTCTAGGATGCATGAAATAAAAAATATGATTCTTGTCATTTTTGCACTGCTTTTCACTAACAGTTTGATGGTATGATGAAATAATAAGTATCCAGTAGAATACTGAGAGGGTGGCGTGAATCAGTATATTGAAAAACTGATACAAAGTTCCCAAACTCAAACTCAGTCAAACAAAGTAAACATATCTCAGTCAAGATCAATATTCATAGGAATACTTGACATTAACAGGTTTAACTATTATGACAACTTTAACAATAAACACCTTCAATCTTGTAAACATCAACAATGCTTAATCATAACTCAACATATTTATCTCTCAATTCTTATACTTAACATGCCTTATGAGAAGTTAATCAAATCAACAAATAAGATCACAGCCACAAAAGCATTTACCACTTGACACAAATGTTTATATGTAGAAAACCCAAATAGGTAAAAACCACGATGAGATGGGACTCATAAGGATATCTATTTGAACTCTTTCAAAGTTCACCCTATTAGGAGCCAAAGCCTGTTAGAGCTTTACAATAAATCCTATTAATAACTAATTCTGGTTAGGAATCACTCGGTTAAGGGATTTACAAATATACCTTGATAGAAGCACAATACCTTGTTAGGAGTAACCTCGTTGGAGGATTTAAGAATCCAAGCTAATGGACCACCTTGTTAGAGGATTTAATGAGTAACCAAGCTTGTTAGATCTTACCCAATTAAGGGATTTTACTTCTACTGTAATTGTTAGAAAACAACAGGTTTTCTTGATCTGTCTGAGTAGCACTGTTTTTGCTTGATCAAATCCTTCTAAGCTTCAATCTGCCTTCACTCAAAGTGCAGATCCATTCATTGGTTGGGCAACCACACACTCAACAGGTTTTCTATCAACCTTGCCAACACTCTTTACAAACAACTTCATCGACCTTAAATACAAATCAATTAGGTTGGTAACACAACAAAAACCTAATTCTCATCATTGAGATTACAAACAAATCGATTCAATCTTGATTGTTAGAAATCATAACAATCTCTTCACATTCTTCCAGACAATTCCAACCGCTACATGATCACCGCTCCATTTTTTGTAACTCATCACACGCTATGCATTAAATGCAATCCACTTTGCTCCTTCCCCAGACAATAATAAAATGCACCAAACCAATTTGATTTTATCCTCATACGGTGGTCACACATGTCTCCATCATTACCTCTCATTAGATAACAAACCAACAAACTTGATCGGTTAGGGTTTAACAACTGATAGGGTTTACCGGTTACATTACATAGAAATTTTTAACCCTTCACACCGGTTCACCGGTTCAACTCACAAAATTTACATACACTGGTTACAACATCTTGTACAACTCTCTTCTTATTGGTTACTAGCCAATATAAAAAACAACAATATCAACAATAACATGAATACCTTTTACCGGTTCAATTGACATCAATGACAACATATCATCAATGCAATCTCTTATGTAAAATGCCAAACAAACTCAAAATGCCAACAATCTCCCCCTTTGGCATTGATGGCAATAAAAATATCAACGCCTCTGATTGTTGCTGAGATTGGTGAATAGGAATCCTGGTTTACATTACCAAGTATTCACCTTGCTTTGACACATAATTATTCTCCTCAATCACATAATTCTTCTCCCCCTTTGATAGCAATGCCAAAGTGAAAGTAAAACATGTAATTCTGCTCTCACTGTGTATCAGCATCATTCTCCAACTTGATGCTCCCCCTGTGGAATACATCCACTCCTTCATCAATCCATACAAGATTCTACAAGTAATTCAAGGATTGATACAATCAGCATCATGTTCAACTAACTTCATGAAGAGAGAGAACCCCCAATTGACTTCTAAGATACTCAAAAGTGGTCTCAAGCAGAGGTTTGGTAAAGATATCTACAAGCCACTCCTTGGTAGAAACATGCTCCAAGATAACATCTTTACTTTGAACCTTTTTCCCTCAAGAAGTGATATTTCAATTCAATGTGCTTAGTCCTTGCATGCAAAATAGGATATTTAGAAATGTTTATTGCACTTGTATTATCACACAGCATCTTTATAGGTTCTGAGATTTTCATATTCAAACCTTCCAAAATGTGCCTCATCCACATAGCTTGTGTGAAATTCATATAAGCTACTACATATTCAACTTCAACAGTAGATTGTGAAGTGCAACTCTACTTTTTACTACTCCATGAGACTTGCCTTCCTCCTAGAAAGAATGCTCCATCGGTAGTACTCTTCCGGTAATCAATATTTCCTACCCAATCAGCATTTGTGTATGCCTCCAAGTCAAAATATCCACCATATGGATACCATAATCCATAATCAACAGTACCTTTTAGATATCTAAAGATTCTCTTAGTTGCCATCAGATGTGCCTCCTTTAGATTCTTCTGAAATCTAGCCACAATACCAACTGCATGGGCAATATCTGGTCGACTGTGAACAACATAGTGTAGTTTGACAATAATTAACCTAAATTCTTTTTCATCTACAGACTTAGATGCATCTTCCTTGGACAATTTACAACCTGTAACCATTGGGGTTCCAACTGGTTTACAGTCACTCATACCAAAAGTCTTCATAACCTCCTTCACATACTTGGATTAAGTAATGAAAATACCATTCTTCATCTGTTGTATCTGTAAGCCTATAAATTTTTTATTTCCCCTACTAATGATATCTCAAATTCATTCTTCATTTCATCTGCAAAACAATTACTCATGTCATCATTTCCTCCAAATATAATGTCATCTACAAATACTTCACTGACCAGTATATCATCTCCTTCTGACTTGAGATAAATGTTGTTGTCATCATCAGTTCTAGCAAAGCCTATCTTCATCAGACGAGTATGAAGTCGTTCATACCATGCTCTGGGTGCCTGCTTTAGTCCATACAAAGCTTTATGCAGTTTGCATACCATGTCTTCCTTATTTGTCAATGCATAACCATCAGGCTTCTCTATATAAACCTCTTCTTCCAGTATCCCATTCAAGAATGTAGACTTGACATCCATCTAGTATACTTTGAACTTCTTATGAGCTGCAAATGCAAGTAGTTTTCTAACACCTTCCAAACTTGCTACTGGTGCAAAAGTTTCTCCATAGTCTTCTCCTTCTTCTTGTGCATAACCTTTGCATACTAATCTTGCCTTATTGTGAACTACAACACCATCTGCATTTAACTTGTTTCTGAATACCCATTTAGTACCTATAACATTCTTGTTTACCGGTCAGGGTACCAGGGTCCAAGTGTTGTTCTTCTCAATTTGTTCTAACTCCTCCTCCATAGCTTTTACCCAATGATCATCACCAAATGCCTCTTTAGCATTTCTGGGTTCAAAGGTGGATATCATGCAAGAGTTCTCTCTTATTCTCCTTCTAGTTAGTACTCCAACATCCTTATCCCCAATTATCTATTCAGGACTATGATTCAGTCTCACATACCTAGGAATAACATGATCATTCTCTTCATGTTCAGCTTCTTCATTGTCATCTTCCTCTGAATTTATTTGTTCCAGTTGAACAAGTACATTAGGATTTGCTTTACTAGTTTCTGATTTAACAATTTTTGGTTCTAAAAGCAAAATTCAAGGATCTTCATCCTTCTTAGGATCTTCATCCTTCTTCTCAGAATTGGTTCCTTCTAATATTTCAGGATATTCATCTACACAAACATCAACACTCTCAACAATTTTCTGTGTCCAATTGTTGAAGCATTTATAAGCCTTTTTCTTGGTGGAATAGCCAAGAAATATGCCTTCACCTCTCTTAGCTTCAAACTTGCTTATGTAGTCACCTCATTTAATAAAACATTTGCTACCAAAAAATTTAAAATAGCTAACATCGGGTGATCTCCCATACCAGCACTCACATGGGGTTTCGTCCTTACCTCTTTTTACCAGAACTCGGTTCATTGTGTAGACAACTGTACTTACAACTTCTTTCCAAAAGGTGTTTGATACACCTCCTTGTATCAACATAGTTCTAGCAACTTCAACCATTGATCGATTATTTCTCTCTACTATACCATTTTGTTGTGGTGTCCTTGGTGCAAAAAGTTGCCACTTGATACCATTATCATCACAATATTTAGTGAACTCTGCAGAAGTGAATTCACCGCCTTGATCTATTCTTGGACATTTTATCTTTTTGCCACTTTCTTTCTCAGCCAAGGCTCTGAATGCCTTGAATTTTCCAAAAGCTTCATTCTTATCCTTCAAGAATGTGACCACATCATCCTTGAACAATCATCAATGAAGATCATGAAGTATCTATCACCTTGAATGCTTCTTGTTCTTATTGGTCCACATAGGTCTGTATGAACCAAATCTAACAAGTGCTCTACTAAGAAGGACTTGCTCTTGAAAGTTGAATAAGTCATCTTTCCTAGTTGACATTCATTACAAAGAGCATTAACCAGTTTGTCTAGCTCAGGCAGACCTCTTATTGTCTTAGACTTTCTTACTTTAATAATATTGTCTGTTTCCCGATTGCAATCAATTCACCTTTGTTGTCAAAGATTTTGCATATACCATTTCTAAACTCTAGTGGGTAACCTCTGTCATTAAGTTGTGCCACACTTAATAGATTATGCTTTAGGCCTTCAACCCAATAGACATCATCAACACTGCTCTTGTCATTAAGAGAAATAACTCCCTTACCTTTTACCATACAGGGTGAGTCATTGCCAAATCTAACAACACCGCCATCAAATTCATTCAGGGAAAGAAATTTGCTTCGATCACTGGTCATGTGATGTGAACAACCACTATCAATGATCCAATCATCAGAGTTATCCATTCTAGATACTAGTGACTTTTGATCTATACTTCTTCCTTAATTGCTACAAACACAATATCTTCACTAGCATCATCATCAGTAATACCATTGTCAATAGCTACAAGACAATCCCTCTTGCCTTTACCCTTGTACTTCTTAAATTTGTCTCTTGCAATCATTTTCACCATTAGGGCAGTTTGCTGCTATATGACCAATATTGTTGTATGCATAACATTTTAAAGGTAGCTTACCTCTATATTTACCAGTGCCTCTAGGCAGATGTTTTGCCAACAATGCTTCAAGTTCCACTAAATTGTCTTCATCGTCAGCATCTCTACTGGATCTAGATTCATAGCTATTGCTGGTATCTCTACTTCTTCTCACAGATGGGTTAGAGACAAAAGCTCTAAATGCATATTCCGATTTCTGTACACTACCATCATAGCCATTTAGTTCAAAAGCAGTAAGTTTTGCCAATAATAGAGTCAAGAGTTACCTTTGTCTTGTCAATGGATTTCAACTCCTGAATAGCTGCAAATCGGATAACATAGACTAGTAGCAGGGTTCTCAGTACCTTACTGATTATTGTGGCATCTTCCACTTTCCCTCCTGCACTCTTTATCTCTCCAACCATCTCTGTGATCCTTTGACCATACTACTGGATGTTCTCACCTTCAGACTTTCTCATGTCGTCAAACTTGCCTCTTAAACTCTCTTCTTTAGCAATCTTGACATGCTCATCACCGCTATAGATATCTTCAATTTTCTTCCATACTTCATATGTAGTTTCAAGACCATGAACATCTGCATATTCAACATCAGACAAAGAACTGATAATAGCTTCTAATGCCTGGTGATTTTCTTGTTGTTCTTTCTTCTGATCATCAGCCAGGGGTCCAGTAGGTGTAGTATACTTATGTTCTATATGATCCCAATACTGACTACCAAGACTCTTAATGTAAATATTCATTTTGTCACTCCATATTCTATAGTTATCTTTGTTAAACTTCAGACCTTCTTTCTTCATCATGATCTACAAGATCTTTTCCTCAAGCTGTTAGGCTTTTAGATTAAGAGGACCTGAGACGCTCTGATACCAATTGATGGTATGATGAAAGAATAAGTATCTGGTAGAAGACTGAGAGAAGGGGGGGGTGAATCAGTATATTGAAAAACTGATACAAAGTTCCCAAACTCAAACTCAGTCAAACAAAGTAAACATATCTTAGTCAAGATCAATATTCATAGGAATACTTGACATTAACAGGTTTAAGTGTTATGACAACTTTAACAATAAACACCTTCAATCTTGTAAACATCAACAATGCTTAATCATAGCTCAACATATTCATCTCTTAATGCTTATACTTAACATGCCTTATCAGAAGTTAATCAAATCAACAAATAAGATCACAACCACGAAAGCATTCACCACTTGACACAAATGTTTATACGTGGAAAACCCAAATAGGTAAAAACCACGGTGAGATGGGACTAACAAGGATAGCTATCTGAACTCTTTCAAAGTTCGCCCTCTTAGGAGCCAAAGCCTGTTAGAGCTTTACGATAAGTCCTGTTAAGAACTACTTTTGGTTAGGAATCACTTGGTTAAGGGATTTACATGTTTTCTTGATCTGTCTGAGTAGTGCTACATTTGCTTGATAAGATCCTTCTAAGCTTCAATCTGCCTTCACTCAAAGTGCAGATCCATTCATTGGTTGGTTAACCACACACTCAACAGGTTTTCTATCAACCTTGCCAACACTCTCTACAAACAACTTCATCGACCTTAAATACAAATCAATTAGGTTGGTAACACAACAAAAACCTAATTCTCATCATTGAGATTATAAACAAGTCAGTTCAATCTTGACCGTTAGAAATCATAACAACCTCTTCACAATCTTCAAGACAATTCAAACTGCTACATGATCACCACTCCATTGGATTTTGTAACTCATACAGTGATCACACGTGTCTCCATCATTACCTCTCATCAGATAATAAACTAACAAACTTGATCGGTTAGGGTTTAACAGCTAATAGGGTTTACTGGTTACATTACATAGAAAGGTTTAACCCTTCACACCGGTTCACCGGTTCAACTCACAAACTTTACATACACCGGTTACAACATCTTGTATAACTCTCTTCTTACCGATTACTAGCCAATATAAAAAGCAACAATATCAACAATAACATGGATACCTTTTACCAGTTCAATTGACATCAATGACAACATATCATTAACGCAATCTTTTATGCAAAATGCTAAACAAACTCAAAATGCCAACACAGTTTTTACAAGAAAGCACTTGATGTTGACATGGTCAAATAGTGTTGATTTGACCAAATCAAGAGAGGTTAGTTTGGTGAGATTTTACATCCACTTATAAGTCCATATGAAACATTCTTAAGTGTCACAAGGTCTAAGAACTACTTTATAGTCTGGCAATTTTTAGCTCTTAGGGCTCTTTAGAGACTACCATGAAATAGTGCACTCTGAAATGATATGATGAATTGGGCAATGAACAAATCCCTTCCCTAGTGTTTACCTATCCATATTGACATTTTGGTGTAGTATCATAAATTGTACTCCTTTAGTTAATGAGTCCAACTTCACACTCTCCTAGCACTTATTTTAATTTTCCCATTCCTCTAAGCATTATGGGACCTTTTTCTGCATTAAATTAATATTTAATTCAATATTATGAGTTCTATTTTACTTTAATATATCAACACATTTCTATTTGGTCCCTTATTTTAAGTGTGCCCTTTATCTTGCATCATTTTAAGTCTATATGGGTCCTATCTCATTTTAAAGTTCAATGCACCTTTCTCCCCACTTAAATATTGTCATTTTTCATATAAATTATAGATCTAGTATCAAGGTCCTATTATCTCGTGACCCTTAAAATTCGGGCCTATTTTGTTGGGACAATAGATACACGCAATATTTGATACTTTTTGGTTTATCAAAAAAATTTGGGAGGATAAATTGTCGATCTTGCAATTTTTGGATCTATCCTCAATGTGAAAAATGATTAGTTTAGGTCAACCAAAAGCTAAATTTACCTTAAGAGCCCTATATAAGACATCTTCCCTAATTAATTTCTCCAGCTCATATTATCCTATCATTCCAATTCAAGAGCAATTATTATTCTTCAAGAGCAAATCCAAATCTAAGGAGCACCAAGCCACAACAAGGCATCCTCAATTATGTTTTATGATAGATTTTATGACCATTTATCATGTTATTGCACCAACAAATGGAGGACTTATCCCAATAGTATTGCATCATTCATTGAAGGTATAATCATTTCAAATGAGAATTTTCATTCAAGCATTTAACTTCAAACTTCTATTTCTTTATCATCATTGTTTTAGGGTTGATTCCAACCTAGGGTTTGATTGAGGCAAGCCCCTATACAGTCCAACAACATTTTTATGTCCTTTTGTGTATATTTAGGTTCAAAAATAGGTTTTAGGTTTAGTTTGAGGATACAAGAGCACATTTAGATAGAGACAAGACTAGTGAGACAATATTCAGTAGAAAAGAGAAGGACTAGGGCTCCTAGTGCCATAGTGTAGGTGGTTTGACCTAAAAGTTGACTAGAAAGAAGTTTGGTAGCTCTTGAGATCAGTTTGACCCTTGTTTTGAACCCAAACAACTGTTTGGACTAGGGCGCCTAGCTACAATGTCTATTCAGTTTCAACCTAGATTTTTATCACAACTACCTCCCTGCATCCCCTTTTCTAGTTCTATATGTATTAGTTAATTTCTAGATTTGTATTTGTTTGTCCATTTTGTTTATTGCCAATTTTGCACTATTTAGCCTAGTTCTTGCATCCAACTTATCCAACCAATCAAATCAACAAAACAGAACAAACAAACCATAATGTCCAACTCTCCCAAGGGTTTGTAGTTGGACCTATTTGTTTTTATCAAATGTAATTGATGGGATTGGGTTTGATTCCTAGTTTGCATGTTTATACTAGCAAACCCCATTTTCCAATAATTATAATTGGTATAGTTAGTTTTCCTCTAGGATGCATGAAACAAAAATATGCTTCTTGTCATTTTTGCACTGCTCTCCACTGACAGTTTTTGCAAGAGTGAATTTGATGTTGGCATTATCAAATGATGTTGATTTTATCAAAACTAAGAGAGGTTAATGTGGAGGGATTTCCTATCCATTTGTAGGTCTAGACGAAACATTCCTACATGCCATGAGCCAAGAGAACTATTTTTTCCATAGTTTGATTATTTTTTTCAATTAGATCTTTTTAGAGACTACCCCCAAATGGTGCACTTTAGATTTATCGAGTGACTTGGGCAACAAACATATGACTTCCCTAACATTTAATTGTCTACCTTGAATATGTTTTCATTACCTGTTTATAAATGTTACTAACAATTTTGCACTTTTACAATTTAGTAACTTTTGTTTGAACAATCATTTTTCCAAAGGCAACTAGGGCTATCCTATTTTTCTCATTTTTAGGACATAATGACACCTCATAGCTAGATTATAGTGTGTAATACCTTGGTAAACTGATATATTTCATATTATTAGCATTAATTTGTTGTATTTGATGATCTTATGGGTTGTTATGTGTAGTGTTGTAAGTTGTACACCTTTAATTACGGAGTCCAATTCCATGCTAAGTTAGCACTCATTTAATATGTCTCATTATATTATGCATTGTAGGACTTCCATATGAATTTTAATATATTAATTAAAATCTAAGTCCTTTTATTAATTCAAACCACATCACACTTTATAAATTGGGCCCTTGATTCTAGGTGTGCCCTTTTATTATTTCATCATGATTTATTCTTAATCCTACCCCAACTGCAACTTTCAAAATAAATCCCATATATCTATACATCTTGGTTTGAACCATCAGGATTAAATTAGAATTAGAACCTTTTTATCTTGCATCCTTAGAAATTTAAGATGAAGTTGTTTGGACTAGGATGGTCGGCTCCCCCTCAGTCCAAAGAAAATTTTCCCAAATTTTGGGAGGATAATTTGGTGGTCCTAATCAATTAAAATACTGCTTAGTGTGAAAAAATAGCTAACTTAAGTCAACTTTTTTATCAAATTCAAACCTAAGGATTTATATATAAATCAATTCACTTTCTCATTTGTAATAATTTTTGGGCATCTTTGGAGAGCAACAATTATGCAATTGAATCCTAATGAAGTGAAAGTGTTGTTTTAAGGCAGTTTTAGGTTTGCAAATCAATTACTTCTCCATCAACAATCATTCAATCATGGAAGCTTCAAGAGACATTGGAGGATGATAGAGAATCACTGACTAATGATTGGACCTCTTCTTAAGGGATTTGGTATGATTTCATGTTGTTTTTATGTTTCTACCATTGAGATTCAAATCTATACTACATTTAGCTTCAAGTTTACATTATTGCTTTAGATTTGTATTCTAATTGTGTAGTTTAAAGAATTTCAATTCAATCATTTAGGGTTTTTCTCTAACACATTTGAGTACACTTTAGTTTGCATATTAGACACTTTAACTCATAGCAATCTTAGACACACTTGATATTTAAGAGCACACAAATTATTCTAATTTAATATTGACTATTTATGGAGGTAGAAATCACCAAAATAAAGGGTTGACCAAGGCAAACCCTTATATAGCCACCACTATACCATTTCCCCTCTTGCAGGTGCAACTATAGGTATCCAACAAAGCCAGGAAGCCCTGATCAACATTAGATATTGTTTGAAACTTGTTCCCAAAATTTAGACCTTATATCTAAGGACTAAGGTGCTAGGGGCACCCCTATCTTTAAGATTTGGCATTAAATTTGGTAGACACCTTCCATATAAGCTCAAGTTGTAGATTTTTAGACAACAACTTATACTTAGAAGGCTCGGGCATTATAAGTGTCTTGAACCTGTAAAATTAGCTTCAAATTGTAGTCATAGGTGCACAGTTAGATTTCCCATCCTTTTTTGTGTTTGATATAACATCTTAATGTGTTTATTAGTCAATTACAATAGCATGAGTGTTCATTTATTTTATACTTTAGTCTTACTATTATATTTCCCCAACCTATGTCCATCTATTTCCACAGTTCATCCATGTTCTAAAGCAACACAGGAATAAAAAGCCTACAAGTGTCATTCGGCTCTCTTTTACAAGAGTTAATCAAATACGATCACTCTTCTAGGTGATTTTGTATTCCAGTGTGTGTATGAAAGTGGATCTTGGTCTTAGTCTTACCCGGTTCCATTTTCAGACCCTACATTATTATTGTCCCAACATGGCAGTGTATTGTTATGTAGATTATGGTAGTCCTGAAATCATGAAAATAACCCTTTTTATGAAGTTATCTATCAATACTAAGCATCCATGTTATGATCAATGATACTTGCCAATGTTATGTGAGAATTACATGAGATTGTTCAAGATTTGATGGTCAATGACCACTCATCAAATCTATTAGTTGTTCTCATAAATACATAATAGTCATATCTAATTAGACATTTGATAGAAAAAAGACACTATAAAATTATTTTAATAATATTATATCACATTAGAAAAAATGGTCATACAAGCTAAGAAAAATAATTCATATATAGAGATATTAAGAAGGTGTTTGATATGTTCAAAATGATTCGTGCATTGGAATAATGATACTATGTAAACTACCATAATCAAGTAATTGATTGTAATGCATAAAGAATTATTGTTTCCTTCAAAATTTTCATAAATAACTAACATAGTGTTATCCTCAATTTCGACATTGGGTAAAATTGAGGTAACCCCACAAATTTTTGGCCAAATTATGGATTTCAATCTTTATGCACGCTTTTGAAGACATTTTCATCATCACAAGCATGATTGTCACCTAGTTTTCCCATTTTTTGATAAGTGTGAATCCTAGGTGCAAATCGGGTTCATAAACTTGATTTACACCAAATGAGAGTTCTAGGTATCAATCAGGTTTATAGGCCTGATTTACACTTCTTTTCTATGTTTTTTTCCCCAAGTGCAAATTGGGTTTGTAAACCCAAAATGCACCTTGGTAAGTGCAAATCAGGTTTATAAACCCGAAATACACCTATTCATGGCACTTGAAGTTATTAATTGCCCCTTTGTGCAATTCGATTGGGAGTCTATTTCTCGGTTTTTAATCTATTTTCTCTACATTTTGGGCTTTGTTTTTCCATTCCAAGTCAATCTGAGGTCGTGGAAGGAAAAGTTTTAATTGGATTTTACTAGAGATTATTCCATCTTTCTGGGCAAGGTTTTTCTTCTCTTCCCCTTGTTTTTTATTTGTCTTATCTAGGTTTTGAAAACTCGTTTTATTTTTCGAATAGATGTTTTGAATGCATTGAATTTTCATTTGATTCAATTCACAGCATATCCCTAAGTGGTGCATGGCGGGTTCATTGGCCCAAACAACACCACATTTGTTGTGTTTCTCAGGTTTATAGACCCAAACAACATTAATTATTGTCAATATTTTGGTTTTTGTCATCATTTTTTGACTTATCCTAAGTCTTGGTGAAGTGTGGGTTCCTCATCTTAAATTACACCAAGCTTTGGTGTAATTTGAGGTTGGTGGCTTGCACTCTACCTTCTCTTTTATCTTACATTTTTTGTTATATGGTGAAAGTTGGGGCTGTAGGCCCATCATGCATCATATGTTACATTGGTGCATGGTGGGTCTACGACCCCGCCTTACACCATGATACCCTTGCATTTTCCCACAAGATCTTGGTGCAGTGAGGGTTCATGAACCCAAACTACACCAAGCTTTGGTGGAGTTCAGCTTCATTAACTTGCACTCTAACATCCATTCGTACCATTGTCATTTCCCATGTATAAGGTAGTGCTTGTCGAGGCTATAGGCCCTCCATACACCGAAGCCTTTGCTTGGTGCATGGTGGGTCTACGACCTCGCTAAGCACCATGTTTCTTTGTTGCCATCACTTTTGTGTATGGCAAGTCTATAAACCTTCCTTACACCATCTTTCAAGCCTTTAGTGTGTGGAGGGTTTATAAACCTGCCCTAAACTAAATTTGTGTTTTATCTTCCATGGTGTATGCATAAGTTTATGATGGTATGATGAAAGAATAAGTATCCGGTAGAATACTGGGAGGGGGGGGGGGTTGAATCAGTATATTGAAAAACTGATACAAAGTTCCCAAACTCAAACTCAATCAAACAAAGTAAACATATCTCAGTCAAGATCAATATTCATAAGAATACTTGACATCAACCGGTTTAACTGTTATGACAACTTTAACAGTAAACAACTTCAATCTTGTAAACATCATAACTCAACATATTCAACTATTAATGCTTCTACATAACATGCCTTATCAGAAATTAACCACATCAACAAATAAGATCACAACCACAAAAGCATTCACCACTTGACACAAATGTTTATACGTGGAAAACCCAAATAGGTAAAAACCACGGTGAGATGAGACTCACAAGGATAGCTATATGAACTCTTCTGAAGTTCGCCCTGTTAGGAGCCAAGCTTGTTAAAGCTTTACAATAAGTCTTGTTAAGAACTAATTCCGGTTAGGAATCACTCGGTTGAGGGACTTACAAATATGCCTTGATTAAAAGCACAATACCCTGTTAGGAGTTGTAGACACTCAAAATTGTCATGTCTAATTAAATAAATATTTTATTTATTTAATTATCTAAGCCTATTTCTTCTATTAATTAAATAAATTTTTATTTATTTAATTAATTCATTTATCCTCTTCTAGCCTTATTTCTCATTTAAATAAATACATTTATTTATTTAAATTACCCCTTTCCTAAATTAAATAAATATTTTATTTATTTAATTATCCTACTTCTTCTATTAATTAAATAAATCTTTATTTATTTAATTAATTCATTAGCCTTTTCTACACATGACACATGTCATTCATCTCTTAATTCCTACACTACCTACCTCTTTCATTATTTTATTATTTCCTCTACCTACCCTCTAATCCTAGCCGACCTCTCTTTTTACACCTCTCAATCTTAACCCTCCATTTCTTATTGTGTCTTCTATTTAAGGAGATGCTTTCTTCATTGTCAAACCCTAATAACAGATGCTAATGATCTTTCATGCAACTTGGCTACACTACAATTCCACTTGCAACCACATTCCGTTCTTTATTGAGCTCTTGTGCATACAAAAATCTGAGAGCAAGTATATCAAGCAAGATCAATGGAGATAGGAAGAATGGAGATCAAAACCCTATTGGACATGTGATGGTATAATCTTTGTGATTTTGAGTTATTTTGCATTGTCTTAGGTTATCTTCATATGTTATGGTGGATCTTTGTTCATTGTTAGGCTAGGGTTTAGTGGTTGAATCCATTTCAGTCTTTCAATATTGTTATTATTGTTATCCATTTTCACCATAAACATTTTGGCACGCCCGGTGGGACCCTTGTCCCTTTGCATTTAACATTTTTGTTGCAGATTTTGCATTTTTGAAGTTGCAGATCGGACGATTTCGACGACATTTTAGGTTTTTTTTTTCCGCGTCTGCGAGTGTTCGGATCGCGTTTTTGTGTTTCAGAAGCATCTGTGATATCGTGAATCGCGCCTGTGTTTTTGCCAGATTTTTATTTTTGCAGGTTTCTGGAATCGCGTCTGAGAATTTTAATCGCGTCTGTGACTGCTCTTATCGCGTTTGTGTTCGGGAGTCGCGTCTGTGACCTTTGATCGCGTTTGTGAACTACAGAACCACGTCTATGTAGTTCAGACGCGTCTGTGTCTGGTATAAAGGCGTCTGTGCTTTCTGTTGTGCAAATTTTTCAAGTTTCTTTGATTCGGGTTTTCGGATTTTGTACTTAGGGTTTCAGATCTGGTTTATTTTCGGCTAACCTTTGCAGATCTAGCTAACCTGGTTTGTGCAGCTTGCTTTGGAGGCAAATACGTTTTTGTTGAAGGCCCCTTTTCACAAAGTCTTTTTGGGTTTTCTAAAATTTACCTAACTTGTGTGCTTGCAGGAAGGGGTTATCATTTGAAACAACCCAAACTACTAACAATTTTGTTGCAGGGCCTTAGCTAGGGTTTTGTAATTTTTATTGTGTGCCTTGTTTTCATAGCTTAGCAAACACTTCAATTGGTGCACTAAAATTGAATCATTGTCTTTTGTGTCTTGAGCAATAGGCTCTTTTTGTTTACTCTTTAGAGGGCCTGTCTTCCCGTGTGGTCATTAGGACTACTAGTGAGAAGAGAACGACCCAAGTGGTAGCGAGGAAAACCCACCTCATCCAAACCACTATAATCAAATGTATTCATGGTGAAAACTATGAATAACGTGTGCTGATTAGTTCATACCGACACTATGTCTCCCCATAAACCCGTTTGATCAAATTTATTTGATCATTTGTAGGGCGTAACCCCTACCAGCTGGGAGCCTTCTGTATTTACAGAGCTGAAAGTACCGCATGTATGGCCACACGAGCGGATGCCCTTACTAGCACCTTTTTGTTTTAGATGCCCAAATCCTTCTAGTTGTTGAGGCAGGAGGTCGGACCTCTGGTAGCGGCCCACACACATACGGTTCTTAGTAGAGATACAAAGTTCGCCATGGGGAGTTTTCATGGGGACTGATGCTTGGCTGACCCGAGAAGTGAGTGCCGAGGGTGGAGCCAGTGAGGTCAAGCATCTAAGTATCCGCTCTGAATAGCGTAGCCTCGGGGGTAAAACCCTATGTGGGATCAACAACTATTGTCTTGGCCAGCCCTAAGATTTGTGCTTGACTTATGTTAAACATTCAAACAATCAAGACCAAACAGCAAAACATTGTGTCTTTTGTGTCTTCAAGTGTATGCAAAACTTTTTACATCAAACAACACACTTTTTGGAGTCTAAACAGTCTGCAAACATTGAGTCATCAACATTGTGTCCTCTTGTCACGAAAAATAGTCGAACAATCAGATTTGGTCACAGCAAAACAAATTCACAGATAGGAAAGATTGCACTAAGGTTACAGAAACGCGTCTGTGTCTGTTCAAACCGCGTTTGTGTAGGATAAACGCGTCTGTGAAGTACAGAATAGCGTCTGTGTTTTTATTAGCGTCTGTGTCGAACAGAGACACGTCTATGTCTGGGAATCGCGTCTGTGAAGTATACAGGCGCGTCTGTGTCCACAATTGCAAACAAAAAAAAAAAAACTGTTACAGTCCCGACAAACATCAACAGGAAAATCTCAGAATCATGTCTGCGTCAAACAGAGTAGCGGCTGTGTCTTAAAACCGCGTCTGTGAAGTATACAGAGGCGTCTGTGTCAGGATTTGAAAAATTTTAACAGTCAAGCAAACAAAGAAAATCAGTTTCGGCATACTTGAGCTTCCTAGGTTGTCTCTTCAGGTTTAATCTAGCATTCAGCCTGTTCTAAGGTCTTACACAGTCTATCATTGCTTCACATCTCATTTTACATTCATACTTGTCTAAACTTGAGTCAAAAGGTCACTTGCTTGTCCTCATCATACTTTGTCAACACACTACATACTACTACACTTTGCTAAGTGGTCCCTCATCAAGGTTTCTTACCTTTGGGTCTCATTTGGTCTTACTTAGAGTCAAGGTCAGCTTACCTCATCAAGAGAAACTATCCTCTCTTTGGAAGTCACACCTACTCTACTACTTACATACTTGGTCTTACACTTTGGACATTGCAAGTACACCTCAGATTCATTTACACTCCATACAACTCTTAGTCTTCCATACTCTTTTCATTCTTCGTCTAGTCTCTCACATATTGGTCAAACACCTAGTTCATGGTTGAAACCCGCCTTCAAAAATCTAGGAGAATAGCTAAAGAAGCTCAAGAATCCGTAAACATGAGTTCTTATGAGTATGACAATGATCTATTCTACAATCCTGAGCACACTACATTACCAGACATGAATGTTTATAGAAACAATCCAAATGTGGAAAGCGCAAATGCTATAAACAACAATACTACACACAATGACAATGTTGACAACTCTTCAATACTATCAGCAGACATACAAGAATCCATAATGGATCCTCAATTCAATAGATTGGTTGAAGAGATAATGAAGAGAGATCGTCAATACTTTTTAAACATGATGGCACAAAGTGGAGCTAAAATACCGCATGATTTTGACTTATCTCAACTTATGGAAAGTCGACCTTCACAACAAACTCAACCCAACATGGATCAAAGGAGACCAAATAGTGGAGGAAATAGAGGACCGAATATGATGCCTGAGTCACCATCAGTTTTGCTTCAAAAACCGGCAATCCCACATACACAAGCTCAAACATATGATACTTACATTCAAAGACCATCATGGAGGCCTTATGCTCAAACACATGCTTAAGGTATGGATCAATCAAGACAAGTGGATACTCAAGGACATCCTCAAAATTTTGACACAAGGAGACCTCATGTCAAAATTGGGGGCAACACAATGGAAAATGAAAGACCTGTTGAATATGGTTTATACACACAAAACAGATATGGAGTCCCTCAACAAGAAGTTATGCCAAGTGCTCCATATATGTCGCAACAATATAGACCTCCATATGGACATGTCTACGATCAGTATCATCCATACATGCAACAAGCTCCTCCTTAAATGGGTGTTTCAAACATGGGGTATGCTACAAGAAATCAGTCTCCTCCCAAGAATAATTTGGAACAACAAATTAGAGATCTACAAAAGAAAGTGGAGGACATGAGTACATCCAAACCTGCATACACTATGAGAGATATATGCCCTTATCCCTTCGATAAGAGCATTCCAATGCCTCCGTTTCCTCCGCACTTTGTAACACCAAAATTTGACAAATATAGAGGGAGAGGAGACCCCAAGGCACATATAAGACAATTCTTCACAGCTTGCATTGAGGTAGCCGCGGAAGAAACATACTTAATGAGGTTGTTCCCACAGAGCTTAGGAGATCAAGCGATGGAATGGTTTTCTCAATTACCTCCCGGTATTAAGTCATGGGGCGACTTAGCAGAGGCATTCATTCAGCATTTCTCTTACAACATTGAAACAGATGTCTCAGTTACTACCTTGTGCAATACGAAACAAAAGGAAGGAGAATCTTTCGCAACATTCTTACAGAGATGGAGAAACCTAGCTAGCAGATGCTCTTGTGAAATCCCGCAAAAACAAATGGTGGAGATGTTCACACAAAACGTTAATAAAGCTATTGGCTATGATCTCAGAAAAGCTTGTTTGTCTACATTCAAGGATGTCATTGAAAAGGGCCTAGCAACAGAAAAGGTCTTAATTGAACAAGGAGTTATCAAACTATTCAAAGACAACAAAGAGGACTTCAAAGGAAAGGACAAACCAAAATTTTGGAACAAGAATAAGAACACAGTTAATGATGGTGTTGTTGATGCCAACACAGTAAGACCAAAGTTCGTCTTTTCTGGATCAAGTTCTACCAACAATCAAGTGAACAATCAAACAACTTCAAAACCACGAAGGAAGTACACTCCATTGGGAGAACCACTTGAATCAGTATTCAAAAAGCTTGTAGCAAATAAAGTGATCACGGTCCCAGATTTTCCTCCATATGAACCAAAGGTAAAACCGAATTGGTGGAATGATGATGAATTTTGCGAATTTCATAAGAGCAAGGGTCATAAGACAAGTAATTGCCATCGATTGAAAAACATTGTACAAGATCTCATTGACAGAGGAGATATTGAGATTGAGGGACATTCATCTAACCAAGAGCATGAGGTGTTTAAGGAACCATTCCCAAAACATGACAAGGGAAAAGGCAAAGTCACAGATGATCAAGCCAATTACACTAGAGCATCTTACAATTATGATTCCACCATCAATCACATCTCAATGGACAATCATATCTCTACCATTACTATCAAAAATAAAAATCCTGAGAATCCTCCTCAGCGACCTAAAATTGTCCTAAAGGGTGTGGGATCTTCATCCGAAGCTACCTCCGAATGTCATGTTACAACCCGTCGAGGTAAGATTACATTGCCAGGTGCCTCCACTAAGAATACCAATCCTTTATCTACCAAGCCTGAGTACAATCTTGTAGAACAACTAGGGAAGACACCCGCGCTCATCTCCATTCTTGAGCTCTTACGTATATCTCCTGCACATAAAGCCATCCTCGACAAAATCTTGAGACACACTGCTGTCCCTACTAATCTGAACGTGGACCAGTTTCAAGCCATGGTGGGATACCTATCCGTTCCACATTCCCTCACATTCACAGAAGCCGATGATGCCTCCATAAGTCAGCCTCATAATGCACCTTTACACGTTGAAGCCTTCATACATACACACCGAATAAAGCGAGTCCTGATAGATGGAGGAGCTGGTCTAAACATTTGTACATTGAGCACTATTAAACAATTAGGATATTCTGATAAAGCTGTGAATTCTACAAACAAAATTACTATCAAAGCATATGATGATGAAGAGCGTTCATCCAAGGGCACAATCATTTTACCTCTCAGAGTTGGGCCAGTTACAAAGGATGTGGTTTGTCAAGTCCTTGATCTGGATCTCACATACAACATACTCTTGGGACGCCCATGGATTCATGAAATGAGCGCAGTCCCATCTACATATCATCGATGTATCAAGTTTCCACACAATGGAGTTGAAGTGACCGTCAAAGCGGATCCAAATCCATTCATCTATTGCAACAATCTACAACCTAGATCAGAAATAACAATCCCAGTCAATTGCGAAGCTATTCCTTCATCGGCATATGTGGATCCTGAATCATTGAAAGCTTCTACATCAAAACAAACAGAGCTCAAAGAAAAATTCAAGGTTAAAGACATGGGATGTGGTGAATATATCTTCCATGTTGATCAACTCCCACTATCTCCTAAGGCATTCAGTCGACAGGAACAACCTAGAAACAATTTTCAATGCCAAGGAATTGGGTGTGAACCACCTAGTGTTGTGGCTACTAAGTTTGAATGCAAATCTCCTCTAGTGGTGCAAGCAACTCTTGATATCAATAGTCCTAAGAGTGGTTCCAACAAAGAATCTATTGAGCGTATTGCCAGCCCTCTTGAGAACTCACATAGCCTTACCATTTCATCCACTCATTCCATTTCCACTTCACTTCCAGACTTGGATCAACAAGAATTACAAAAGCCCTTACTCATTGGGGATCAAAAATCAAGCCTTGAAAAGAAAAATCTGAAAGTCAAAAATAAAGAAAAGTCCTTTAGTCCAAATCAAAATCAAAAGCTATTGGACTCTGCAAAAATCAAATTCAAGGATAAAAATCCTATGAAAGAAAAAGAGCAAGAGTTGATATCCCCTAATATCAAAATAACTGGGGGCAAAAGTTCTAAAATTTCAAGTAAAAAAAGCATACTTGTTGATCCTAAGTCTCCATCATGCTATCCTACTTTCACTTCTTTTCGCAATCATAAGCCTTCATAACTCATCCACTTGTTCCACACATCCTTTTCCTTCTGGTGATACATCATGGACCTTTAATGGAGCTTCCTCGAAGGACTTTGTTATCAGGGATGCCCAAACTTCTTCAGGTGACACGCATACGAGCCTGTGTAGTCCACACACTAGTAATTTTATCTCAGTTCCTTTATCAAGGAAGACAGTCACTCAAGCTACACATAATTCAGTCAAGGAACATTGCAGCTACAATCACAAAGTCAAGCCTCGCGCATTTGAGGTAGGTGACTTGGTTCTCAGAGAGAACCCCAAGAATCAGCAAGACAGAGATAAGAAGGGCAAATTTGAACCCAACTGGCTTGGTCCTTACATCATCACAGCAGTATATGGATCTGGGGCATATCAGCTCTCAACTACAGAAGGTGAACCCTTGGAGGATCCTATCAACAGCATGCACCTTCGCAGGTTCTACACATAGCTCTTTGGAATATCCTAATTCAAAAATACAAAAAAAATCAAAAATTTTCAAAAATACAAAAAAAATTATAAAACAAAAAAAATCGTTACTTGGTGAAAACCTGGCAAACAGGCGCCTTGTGACAACAAAAAAAATGAAAAATCGAGAAAAGTAAAGAGAAATAATTTCGTCCAACGGTGAAAACCACTTCGGTGGCGCCCTGGGCAAGTACCATGGTGAGAACTGGGTCACCAGTGCCATGCGTAGAGACATTGCTCCTCTCTCCTTCAGGATTCTCTTTCATCCTTTCACTTTGCACACACTCACAACCTATTCACTCACAATAAACTTACCCATTCCCATCATGGCTTGTTATTGATCTACCTAAGATTGGTTAGCCATCCATAACCCTCCCTTTTTCACTCCCTTTCCATCCATAATAAATCAGATCCTATCTGTGGCTAAGGCAAATCCTACGTCTAGTGATGGGTGTGAAACTGAGAACATCACATGTTTCGAGGAGTACAGTTTTTGCCAGCTTCCTTCAGTCTATCTGCGCACAATCCGCAATAAAGCAACATCTGCATCGCCAGTCCACAATAAAGTATCAGTTTCATGGATTCAGTCAGTTTCAAATGAGACACAGCAACAACAATGAGCTTCAACAAAATCAAATCTTTCAACAGACTCAGACAACATATGGTTCAGTGCTATCTATCCTTTTTGTGAAAGTGAACATTGTGACCACAATCGAATAAGACTTAAACAAGTGACAAGAGACACTAAACTTGAGGACTACAGTGGATGTTGGTGTCGAGTCTTGGTTTTCTTTTGATTTTATCTTTTTGGTGACATGTCTTTTAGCTTTTCCAGGATGTCTTTGACTAGAGATTCTATCTCCAGGATGTCTTTGACTAGAAAGGCGAGGATGGGGTATCGTCACCTATTTGCATTTGCTGTCTGTGGATTGTCTTTTAGTAATACTATGACTTGTCCAAGGATATGAGGACACTATGAGTCTAGTATGAACTGGGGCATTCCTTGTTTGTGACTGTCTTATCTCCATGCAAACAGGTACAATGACTTTCTGGGCCGAACAAATGCCTCGATTGTCATAACCTATTCTGCCATAATAAAGCTCAATGATGATAACGCACAAGAAACTCTTTCACTTTCATATCTTCTGTCTTTCATCCCCCTTTCTTGATTGACTTCCATTGTCCTTCTCAAGTCCACGTATCCCGCTATCACATGACTGAGTATAATGACACACCAAAAACATTTGCATTTCATATAGTTACACCTACATCACCACATATAAGTATTTCATACATACATATAGATATCACAACTGCATCACATCCTGCACACAACACCTGTTAGCACAATTTACATCTGCATTATCATATTCATCTGCATTACATACATTCACATTTGCATCATGCATACACATATAAAACATAAAAGAAAAAAAACAAAATATTGCATTGCATCATATACATATTTGCATCCATATCATAAGCATCACATAAAACATACATCACATAAGAACATCTCATCACATAGGTACACATGCATATAGCTACCGCAAAGATGCATCATCTCATATATATATAAAGTGTCATGATACAATGATGTCAAAATCATATGGCTACAATCACCCGTAGGTGTCTACATCATTATTCAAAATGGTACAAAATTGATACAGAGGAACCCACTGATAACTCCTGCCAACACTGTTGGTAGTGCTAATCTTGTCCATGTCATGGTATCCCATGCCACATGTCCCACCCTCATCTCTAGTCCTGGATCCTAGAAGACCCGTCTCAATGCCTCCCTGTCACCGTCACGGTCATAGGGAATCAACTCTCCATCAATAGGGATATGCAGAATCCTGTAGACATCCTCTAATGTAACTGTCATCTCACCCATCGGCAGGTGAAACGTGCACGTCTCCGAGTGCCATCTCTCAGCTAATGCAGTCAGCAACCCCATGTTTGCCCGAAACTCAGGCACATAGAGCACATGTGTGAGACCCATCTCCTCAATGGATATCATGTCCTGAATCGACAACTCTGGTCGCAGCCTCTGAGTCGACGGGAATCTCTCCCGTGACTCTAACATCGGCAAATACTCCTGCAGTCACACAATCAATTTTGTCAGTTATCGTGGCATTCACTGTTTATCACAAAATGCTACTTGCTACCTAAATGCATCTGGTTATCTCTCCTAGTGACACTCACTGTTCATCACAAAGTGTTGCTATCTACCCTAGTAGTGCTCCCTGTTCATCACAAAGTACTACGTGTGTGACACTCACTGTTCATCACAAAGTGTTACTCACATTCGCACTCCCTGTTCATCACAAAGTGCTGCCTATCTTGGTGCTCCCTGTTCATCACAAAGTGCCTTGATCTATTCTACTCTTCCTAGAGGACCTGCTTGAAGTGTATCCTCTCAGCAGCTTATCCAATCGACAGCGTATGTTCATCACAAAACTGCTGGTTTGACCTAAAAGACTAAAACCATGCATTTTGACACACAAACGCACTTTTAACACACAAACGCGCTTTTAACACCTAAACGCGCTTATAGACTGCACAAACGCGCTTCTGCAACACAGACGTGTTTTCTGAACACAAACGTGCCTATGCCATGCACAAACGCGACCAGGGAACACAGACGTCCCTACATGACATAAACGCTCCTACAAAGCACAGACGCTTCTACATTTCACAAACGCGTCCGCATTCAGCAAAAACGTGGTTCCAGGCACAGACGCGCCTGGACCCGACACAGACGCGCCTGCCCGACACAGACGCGCCTGGCACCGACACAGACGCGGTTGCGCATTTTTGCATATTTAAACTATCCTATTCCTAGCGCATTTATTGCTACTAAACATGCATTTATGACAAAACTCGAAATGCGTGAAAGTACAAGGAGGTTTTCGGGTACTTACCGGCTCTCCTACATCGGCTAGTCGCTGGAATCGGCGAACACGGTCGAATCTATGAATGGATGCCATCGCTACTGACTGCTGCTGCTCTTTTCTCGCTCTGCACTGTGATCTCGTAAGGGTGTGGATGACAATGAGGATGTATTTTCCCCCGTGGTCTATCTTATAGCCTAGCCTAGCCCTCGTCTTCATTTCCGGAGTCAGTCTTCCTTATCCCGTGACTTTGTCACTTTATCTGATCAGTCCATTCTATCCCGTTTTTCTTATCGAGAGATTGTCTGCAATCTTTTCAGACATTTTCATCCAATCTCTCGAGGGGGCATATCATTCCCATCGTGGGGCAACTCTGTATCAGTTCATCTTATCTTCTTTGAAACAACGCGACAAGCCGCATTGTCTCAAAGAGGGGCAAAATGTAGACACTCAAAATTGTCATGTCTAATTAAATAAATATTTTATTTATTTAATTATCTAAGCCTATTTCTTCTATTAATTAAATAAATTTTTATTTATTTAATTAATTCATTTATCCTCTTCTAGCCTTATTTCTCATTTAAATAAATACATTTATTTATTTAAATTACCCCTTTCCTAAATTAAATAAATATTTTATTTATTTAATTATCCTACTTCTTCTATTAATTAAATAAATCTTTATTTATTTAATTAATTCATTAGCCTTTTCTACACATGACACATGTCATTCATCTCTTAATTCCTACACTACCTACCTCTTTCATTATTTTATTATTTCCTCTACCTACCCTCTAATCCTAGCCGACCTCTCTTTTTACACCTCTCAATCTTAACCCTCCATTTCTTATTGTGTCTTCTATTTAAGGAGATTCTTTCTTCATTGTCAAACCCTAATAACAGATGCTAATGATCTTTCATGCAACTTGGCTACACTACAATTCCACTTGCAACCACATTCCGTTCTTTATTGAGCTCTTGTGCATACAAAAATCTGAGAGCAAGTATATCAAGCAAGATCAATGGAGATAGGAAGAATGGAGATCAAAACCCTATTGGACATGTGATGGTATAATCTTTGTGATTTTGAGTTATTTTGCATTGTCTTAGGTTATCTTCATATGTTATGGTGGATCTTTGTTCATTGTTAGGCTAGGGTTTAGTGGTTGAATCCATTTCAGTCTTTCAATATTGTTATTATTGTTATCCATTTTCACCATAAACAGGAGTAACCTCGCTGGAGGATTTAAGAATCCAAGCTAATGGACCACCTTGTTAGAGGATTTAATGAGTAACCACACTTGTTAGAGCTTACCCGGTTAAGGGATTTAACTTCTGCTGTAATTGTTAGAAAACAATAGGTTTTCTTGATCTATCTGAGTAGCATTACATTTGCTTGATCAGATCTTTCTAAGCTTCAATCTGCCTTCACTCAAAGTGCAAATCCATTCACTGATTAGGCAACTACACACTCAACAGGTTTTCATCAATCTTGCCAACAAATTTTTTAAACAAGTTCATCGACCTTAAATAGAAATCAATTAGGTGGGCAACACAACAAAAACCTAATTCTCATCATCGAGATTACAAACAAGTCGATACAATCTTGACCGTTAGAAATTATGACAATCTCTTCACATTCTTCAAGAAAATTCCAACCACTTCATTGAACTTTGTAACTCATCATGCGCTGTGCATTAGATGCAATCCAATTTGATCATTCCCTAGAGAAAAACAAACGTGCCAAAACAATTTGAACATATCCTTATTCAATGATCACACGTGTCTTCATCATTACCGCTTATTAGATAATAAACCATCAAACTTGATCGATTAGGGTTTAACAGCTGATAGGGTTTACCGGTTGCATTACATAGAAAGGTTTAACCCTTTACACCGGTTCACCGGTTCAACTCACAAATTTAACATACCGGTTTACAACATCTTCCACAAAGCTCTCCTTACCGATTACTAGCCAGTATAAAAAATAACAATATCAACATTAACATGAATACCATTACCAGTTCAATTGACATCAATGACAACATATCATTAATGCAATCTTTATGCAAAATACCAACAAACTCAAAATGCCAACAATCTCCCCTTTTGGCATTGATGACAATACAAATATCAACGCCTCTGATTGTTGCTAAGATTGGTGAATAGGAATCCTGGTTTACATTACCAAGTATTCACCTTGCTCTATCTATCTTCTGCCTGTCACTGGTTCACCTAATCAGACACATAATTCTTCTCTTCAATCACATAATTCTTCTCCCCCTTTGACAACAATGCCAAAGTGAAAGTAAAACATGTAATTCTGCTCTCACTATGCATCAACATCATTTTGCAACTTGATGCTCCCCCTGTGGAATACATCCACTTCTTCATCAATCCATGTAAAATTCTGCAAGTGGTTCAGGGACCCATGCAATCAGCATCATGCTCAACTAACTTCATGAAGAGGGACAACCCCCAATTGACTTCTAAGATACTTGAAAGTGGTCTTAGGTAGAGGTTTGGTAAAGATATCTGCAAGCTGCTCCTTGGTAGAAACATGCTCCAAGATAACATCTTTACTTTGAACTTTTCCCCTCAAGAAGTGATATTTCAATTCAATGTGCTTAGTCCTTGTGTACAAAACAAAATTTTTAGAAATATTTATTGCACTTATATTATCACACAAAATCTGTATTGGTTCTGAGATTTCCATCTTCAAACCTTCCAAAATGCGCCTCATCCACATAGCTTGTGTGCAATTCATATAAGCTGCTTGTTGTGACCATTTCACACATCGCCCCATTGCAAATGGGGACCCCTGCTTTTTGCTTTCTAGGGTTTGTTTTCTAGGTCTTTTAGGGTTTTGTCTGTTAGCCTTTGCATTTTGAGTGTCACCAAGGGGATCACCTAGATAGCAGGTCCTACTTGAGTGATGTCCTGATCCTGAAATTTGGCTAAGTCTGGAATGTCCTGATCTTGAAATTTGACTAAGTCTGGAAAACTGAAAATCCTCCAAAAACTAGATTTTGCAATATAGCTCCTAGAGGTCTGAAACTACTCTCAAACATCCTGAAAGTATATATGGAATATAACTTAAAGTATATAAATGTTATATTCCATATACTTAAATGTTATATTCCATAAAATGATCTTGATGGAGAGTTCAAAAAGTCAAATTTTGCTCCTGACCCTTCCAAAGGGTCCAGAGCGAAAATCTCCATAAGACATTCTAGTTTGACCCAAACTTGGAACCAACTCGTCCCCAGGCATCTTTGAGGGAAAAACACTTGTTTGGATGGAAAAACCTTGAAGAAAATGATGGATTCTAGCCTGGAAGAGGAATTTCGCTCTTGACCCTTCCAGAGGGTCCAGAGCAAAATTCATTATAGAATTCATTGCCACCTTGTTTGAGCTTGAAAACTTGTTCCTAACTTGGAAAACCATCTAATTTTTCCTTGTGAAGTGGTTTGAACCAAAAAAATTGAATAGTTTAGCCTGGAATGAATATTTTGCTCCTGACCCTTGCTGAGGGTCCAGGGTGAAAATTTTATATGAGCTTATTTTTCACTAATTTTGGCTTACTTGTTTTGTGCAGGGTCTCTTGGAATGAAGGTTGAACATCATTCAAAGGTTTGGAAGCATGCAAAATGATGAATTCTGGACAAGGAAGGCAATTTTGCTCCTGACCCTTCTAGAGGGTCCAGAGCGAAATTCCCAATAGCTCTGATCTTGCAATGAAAAAAGTCAAGTTTTAGGCATGAGTGAAACAAGAACAACTTCCTTTTGCCTCCTGAAGAAGTTTTAACTTTGAAGAATGAAAGATTTTGCTTGAAACCTAATTTTCGCTCCTGACCCTTGCTGAGGGTCCAGGGCGAAAATTTTATGGGGGATGATTTTACTTAGTTTTGGAATGTCAAAGAGGTTTCAAGGTGAAAAATGAAACATTTTGAGTCTAGATTGCAAAATTCGCTCCTGACCTTGCTGAGGGTCCAGGGCGAAAAGGCTTAGAAGGAGGCTTTCTTGCTTGGTTTGGTTGAAATGAAGTATCAAAAGCATGATGAAAGATGAGAACCTACCTTGCAAAGGAGTTTCAAGTTGGAAAAATGAAATTTTTTAAAGTCAAAATTGCAAAAATCGCTCCTGACCCTTGCTGAGGGCCCAGGGCGAAATTTCCAAGTTCTTCCCTTTTTTTGCAAATTAAGACAAGATCTTGCTATTCATGATTTGGATGGGAGGGAGGCATGACGTTCTTTGCCTTAGAAGTGATTCCAAGTTAAAAGCATAAAGAAATATGTCTAAAATTCAAAATTCACTCCTGACCCTCTTAAGAGGCCCAGGGCAAAAATTTGAAAAACTCTTATTTCACCTTGCAGAAACAAAGCAAATTTGGATGAGATGAATGAAAGGGATCATTGCCTAACCTTGTGAGGTAGATTGGGGTTAAAATGATGGAGGAGTAAGCACAAATTTGAGAAATTGCTCCTGACCCTTGCTGAAGGTCCAGGGCGAAAAAACCCTAAATGCACTTTCCCTCCAAAATTCAAGTGAAATCAAACCCAAACTCCAGTAAAAGATGCCATTTACAATGCCTAGGTTAAATTTTGGATTTATAAAAATGGGGTATTGAAGGCCTAAATTGAAAAATCACTCCTGACCCTTGCTAAGGGTCCAGGGCGAAGTTATTGGCATTCTTCATTGATACCTTAGTCAAGCGTTGATATTCCTCAAATTCCCCAAAATTGCTAACTTCAAAGCCTTTGGAAAAGATAAATTAAATTCACATTTATTAAGGCTTTGGCAATCTAATAAATTAATTTTTAGGCCTTGAAATAATTAAAAAATCCACCTTTGGGCCTTGTAATTAATTTTGAAATTTAAAAAAATAAAAGGTGAGCGCTCAAAAGCATTTATTTGCTTTTACAAGCAAGTTGGCCTCCTTTTAGGTGGGATTTTATCTTATTTTATTATTAAAAAACTAGGTCGGCCTCATGGTTGAGTAGGGTGAGCGCTCTATATAATGGGAGATGTTCTTTAGCAAATTCAAATCATTCTTGCATTATCTCTCATGCGAACTTGAAGAGCATATTTGGAGGTGCGAAATTGAGCAAGCTGGAGGATAATTTCCAAATTTTGGAAGGTGTTTGAAGGTGAAATTTTGCTAAGTGTGGAGACTAAAGAAGGTGAAATTCATTTTGAAGGCTAATGGAGGCATAATTCATCCAAGGGAGGACTATAATCTAAGCCTTGTCCATCAAAATCCAGTCTTCTTTCATCATTTTCCAAGGTTGTATAGTTAGGCTTTCAAAGGAGGAGGTATGAAGATTTTTTTGAAGTTCTTATTCAAGACTTATTGTGATTTCATAGCAATTTTGTAAAGTCTAAGTCTTGAAAATCCAATTTCCATTCATAATTAGTTTGAAAATGTATAATTCTTGATTTATCATGTCTTTTTCAAATTAATATCTTAAGTTATACCCTTGAAAGGTCTTAAATTTCATGCTTTAAGGTTTGATGCTCAAAGACTAACTTTAAATCTTTTGTGTAGGCATCAAATGGCAGCCCCAGAGTCGGAAGATCAACTACTTGGAGGCCCCTCATCAAAGAAGATCAAGTCAAGACAAGGATGACCTCCCGTCTAGCATCGACAAGGACGGCCTTCTTCGGTCAAACATCATCAAGAATAACCTCTTCCAATCCAGCATTCCAAGGCGAGGTACATTATCATCCTGCACATTAAAGACAAAAGAAGTCAGAGCAAGGGTTTGTTGAAGAAGTAGATAGTTTCAGATGAATTCATTAAAGCTAGCTTCTCAACATCATCGAATTGGATATCTACCAAGTTGCAAGTATCAGACAAGGTGGCATCCCAATCATTACTCCTCCAATCGGATTGGTCCACCTCAGCATGTCCAAATTCAATGTACCTAACTCATTAAAGGTGGCACAAACTTCGATGTACCTACCCCAGCTATCCATTGGTCGAATATTCTAGAGAAGACATGTGTCCAATTAATACAATTATTTCATTGGTCAGAATTGAGTTTGTTGTAACAAACCCTAATTAGGGTTTTCATTGTAGAATCTTGGCCATTGAATTGTATTAAGGGCACTATATAAACCCCGACTCTTCATTTGAAAAAGGCTAATAGAAAGTAGTTAGTGAATAGTGGAAAAATAGTGGGTAAATAGTTAGTGAATAGTCAGTTAATAGTATAGCAATTAGAGTAGAGTAGAGAGAGAAGGCAAAGATTGTTGCCAAGATTTTGTAAAAGACTTTTAAAACTTCATTGAAGAAATGGTGAAATCTATGGGTCAATTCAACAATTTGCATGGTCTCTATACTTCTCAGTTTTGATTTCATGTTACTAGATGAGTGGAAGAAATGTGTTTGATTGATGGTGAAATTCGTATATCCATACTACTAGCAGTTTGTTGATTGCAGACTTGCCTTGCGTAGTCAACTAGAATCATTCAGCTTAAGCTTAACTTCAATTGTTTCTTCTTCACTTATATGCATCAGCTTGATGGTGTCTATGCCTGTAGCGATGATCTGAACATCATAAAGCTTTCCTCCGAAGAATGCACTAACCTTGTGGAGATGGTCCTGCGATGTCAAAACAAGACTCAGTTAGAATTTCATCAAAGATCAATCATTGCTCCTACATTTCTTAGTATTAGAATTAGATCCTTTCCTCACCCTCATCCTTTTTCCTTTTTTCAAAATCTAAGCCAGTGAAATCCTGTGATTCCAGCAAATCAGACGTTTAGGTCGTCAAGTGTAAGTCCCCTTGTGATTCCAACAAAATCACATCATACCACAGAGAGCTTATCCACATGTAGAGATCCTACATAACATAACCTTGGAGTTACTCCGACTGATCCTTCAGCGAGATCTTTAGCAGTCGGGAACTTTGTTCAAGAGAGGATAAGGTACCTCTAAGTACTTTATTATGTGTTTGGTCATGTACAAAATACACATCAACACTGCTACATATTAAGCTTCAATAGTAGATTGTGAAGTGCAACTCTGCCTTTTACTACTCCATGAGACTAGTCTTCCCTCTAGAAAGAATGCTTCACCAGTAGTACTCTTCCGGTCATCAATATTTCCTGCCCAATCAACATCTGTGTATGCTTTCAAATCAAAATTTCTACCATATGGATACCATAACCCATAGTCAACAATACCTTTCAGATATCTAAAAATTCTCTTGGTTGCCATCAAATGTGCCTCCTTTGGATTCTTCTGAAATCTTGCAACAATACCAACTGCATGGGCAATATCCGGTCAACTGTGAACAACATATTGTAATTTGCCAATCATTGACTTGTATTCCTTTTCATCTATAGACTTAGATGCATCTTCCTTGGACAATTTACAATCTGTAACCATTGGGGTTCCAACTGGTTTACAATCACTCATACCGAAAGTCTTCAAGACTTCTTTCACATACTTGGATTGAGTAATGAAATTACCATTCTTCATCTGCTATATCTGTAAGCCTATGAATTTTTTTATTTCCCCTACTAATGACATCTCAAATTCACTCTTCATTTCATCTTCAAAAGAATTACTCATGTCATCACCACCTCCAAATATAATGTCATCTATAAATACTTCACTGACTAGTATTTCATCTCCTTCAGACTTGAGATAATTGTTGTTGTCATCACTGGTTCTAGAAAAGCCTATCTTTATCAAATGATTATAAAGCCATTCATACCATGTTTTGGGTGCCTACTTTAATCCATACAAGACTTTATGCAATTTGCATACCATGTCTTCCTTATCTGTCAATGCATAACCTTGAGGCTTCTCTATATAAACCTCTTCTTCTAGTATCCCATTCAAGAATGCAGACTTAACATCCATCTGGTATACCTTGAAATTCTTATGAGCTGCAAATGCAAGTAATGTTCTGACACCTTCCAGTCTTGCTATTGGTGCAAAAGTTTCTCCATAATCCTCTCCTTCTTCTTGCACATATCCTTTGCATAATAATCTTGCCTTATTGCGAACTAAAACACCATCTTCATTTAATTTGTTTCTGAACACCCATTCAGTACCTATAACATTCTTGTTTACTGGTCGAGGTACCAGGGTCCAAGTGTTGTTCTTCTCAATTTGATCCAACTCCTCCTCCATAGCTTTCACCCAATGATCATCACCAAATGCCTCCTTAGCACTTCTAGGTTCAAAGGTGGAGATCATGCAAGAGTTATCTCTTATTCTCCTTCTAGTTGGTACACTGGCATCCTTATCCCCAATTATCAGTTCAGGACCGTGATTCGGTCTCACATACCTAGGAATAACATGATCATTCTCTTCAAGTTCAATTTCTTCATTATCATCTTCTTCTGAATTTATTTGTTCCGGTTGAACAAGTACATCAGGATTTTCTTTATCGATTTCTGATTTAACAATTTTAGGTTCCAAAAGCAAAATGCAAGGATCTTCATCCTTCTTCTTAGAATTGGTTCCTTCTAAAATTTTAGGACATTCATCTACACGAACATCAACACTTTCAACAATTTATGTGTCTAGTTGTTGAAGCATTTATAGGCCTTACTCTTGATGGAATAGCTAAGAAATATGCCTTAATCACTTTGAGCTTCAAACTTGCTTATGTAAACACCTCTTTTAATAAAACATTTGCTTCCAAATATCTTAAAATAGATAACATCAGGTGATCTCCCATACCAATACTCATATGGGGTCTTGTCCTTCCCTCTTTTCACTAGAACTCGGTTCATTGTGTACACAACTACACTTACAACTTCTTTCCAAAATGTTTTTGATACACCTCCTTGTATCAACATAGTCCTCGCATCTTCAACCACTGATAGGTTATTTCTCTCTGCTATACCATTCTGCTGTGGTGTCCTTGGTGCAGAAAGCTGCCGCTTCATACCATTATCATCACAATATTTAGTGAACTCTACAGAAGTGAATTCACTGCCTTGATATGTTCTTAGACATTTTATCTTTTTGCTACTCTCTTTCTCAGCTAAGGTTCCGAATGCCTTGAATTTACCAAAAGCTTCATTCTTATCCTTCAAGAATGTGACCCACATCATCCTTAAACAATCATCAGTCAAGATCATGAAGTGTATCTCATCTTAAATGCTTCTTGTTCTTATTGGTCCACATAGGTCTGTATGAACCAAATCTAACAAGTGCTTTGTTGAGAAGGACTTTCTCTTAAAAGTTGAAGAAGTCATCTTTCCTAGTTGACATTCTTTACAAAGAGCATTAACCGGTTTGTCTAGCTGAGGCAGACCTCTTATTATCTTAGACTTGCTTACTTTAATAATATTATCAAAATTTATATGACAAAATCTCCTATGCCAAAGCCAGTTATCATCTATTTTTGCAATCAAACAGTTGCTAACTTTAGGATTGAGATGAAATAGATTACCTCTGGTCTGTTTCCCAGTTGCAATCAATTCACCTTTGTTGTCAAATATTTTGCACATTCCATTTCTAAACTCCAGTGGGTATCCTCTGTCATTAAGTTGTGCCACACTTAAAAGATTGTGCTTTAGGCCTTCAACCCAATAGACATCGTTAGCACTGCTCTTCCCATTAAGAGAAATAACTCCCTTACCTTTAACCATATAGGGTGAGTCATTGCCAAATCTGACAACACCGCCATCAAATTGCTTCAGGGAAATAAATTTGCTCCGATCACTAGTCATGTGATGTGAACAACCACTATCAATTATCCAATCATCAGAGTTATCCATTCTGGATACTAGTGCCTTCTGATCTGATATTTCTTCCTTAATAGCAACAAACACAATATCTTCACTAACCTCATCATCAGATTCTTCATCAGTAATACCACTATCAATAGCTACAAGACAATCTCTCTTGCCTTTACCCTTGTATTTCTTAAATTTATCTTTCTTGTATGAATTTTCACGATTAGGGCAATTTGCTACTATATGACTAATCTTGTTGCATGCAAAACATTTTAAAGGTAGCTTACCTCTATATTTACCAGTGCCTCTAGGCAGTCATTTTGCCAACAATGCTTCAAGTTCCACTAAGTTGTCTTCATCTTCAGCATCTCTGCTGGATCTAGATTTATAGTTATGGCCGGTATCTCCACTACTTCACACAAATGGGTTAGAGACAAAATCTCTAAATGCAGATTCTGATTTTTGTACACTACCATTATAGCCATTTAGTTCAAAAGTAGTAAGTTTGCCAATAATAGAGTCAAGAGTTACCTTTGTCTTGTCAATGGATTTCAGCTCTTGAATAGCTGCAACTCAGATAGCATAGACCGGTAGCAGGGTTCTCAATACCTTACTGATTACTATGGCGTCTTTCACTTTCCCTCCTGCACTCTTTATCTCACCAACTATCTCTTTAATCCTTTGACCATACTGCTGGATATTCTCACCTTCAGACATTCTCCTGTCATCAAACTTTCCTCTTAAACTCTCCTCTTTGGCAATTTTAACATGTCCATCACTACTATAATCTCTTCTAATTTCTTCCATACTTCATATGCAGTTTCAAGACCATGAACATCTACATATTCAACATCAAATAGGGAACTGATAATAGCTTCTAATGCCTGGTGATTTTCTTGTTGTTCTTTCTTCTAATCATCAGTCAGGGGTCTAGTAGGTGTAGTATACTTATTTTCTATATGATCCCAATACTGACTACCAAGACTCTTAATGTAAATTTTCATTCTATCACTCCATATTCTATAGTTATCTTTGTTGAACTTCGGACCTTCTTTCTTCATCATGATCTACAAGATCTTTTCCTCAAACTGTTAGGCTTTTAGATTAAGAGGACCTGAGATGCTCTGATACCAATTGATGGTATGATGAAAGAATAAGTATCCGGTAGAATACTGAGAGGGGGTGAATCAACATATTGAAAAACTGATACAAAGTTCCCAAACTCAAACTCAGTCAAACAAAGTAAACATATCTCAATCATGATCAATATTCATAAGTATACTTGACATCAACCAGTTTAACTGTTATGACAACTTTAACAGTAAACAACTTCGATCTTGCAAACATCAACAATGGTTAATCATAACTCAACATATTCATCTCTTAATACTTCTACATAACATGCCTTATCAAAAATTAACCACATCAATAAATAAGATCACAACCACAAAAGCATTCACCACTGGACACAAATGTTTATACGTGGAAAACCCAAATAGGTAAAAACCATAGTGAGATGAGACTCACAAGGATAACTATCTGAACTCTTCTGAAGTTCACCCTGTTAGGAGCCAAGCTTGTTAAAGCTTTACAATAAGTCCTGTTAAGAACTAATTCCAGTTAGGAATCACCTGGTTAAGGGATTTACAAATATGCCTTGATTAAAAGCACAATACCTTGTTAGGAGTAACCTCGTTGGAGGATTTAAGAATCCAAGCTAATGGACCACCTTGTTAGAGGATTTAATGAGTAACAAGGCTTGTTAAAGCTTACTCGGTTAAGGGATTTAACTTCTGTTGTAATTGTTAGAAAACAACAGGTTTTCTTGATCTGTCTGAGTAGCACTACATTTTCTTGATCAGATCCTTCTAAGCTTCAAAGTGCAGATCCATTCACTGATTAGGCAACTACACACTCAATAGGTTTTCATCAATTTTGTGAACAAATTTTATAAACAACTTCATCGACCTTAAATAGAATTCAGTTAGGTCGGTAACACAACAAAAACCTAATTCTCATCATTGAGATTACAGACAAGTCGGTACAATCTTGACCGTTATAAATCATGACAATATCTTCACATTCTTCAAGAAAATTCCAACTGCTCCATGATCACCACTTCATCGGACTTTGTAACTCATCATGCACTGTGCATTAGATGCAATCCACTTTAGTCCTTCCCTAGAGAAAAACAAACGCACCAAAACAATTTGAACATATCCTCATTCAATGATCACACGTGTCTCCATCATTACCGCTTATTAGATAATAAACCATCAAACTTGATCGGTTAGGGTTTAATGATTGATAGGGTTTACCGGTTGCATTACATAGAAAGGTTTAACCCTTTACACCGGTTCACTAGTTCAACTTACAAAATTAACATACCGGTTTACAACATCTTCCACAAAGCTCTCCTTACCGGTTACTAGCCAATATCAAAAACAACAATATCAACAATAACATAAATACCATTACCGGTTCAATTGACATCAATGACAATATATCATTAATGCAATCTTTATGCAAAATACCAACAAACTCAAAATACCAACAATTTATAAACCTGTCTTACACTGAATTGCTCATTTGGGTGTTGAGTGGACTTATAAGCCCAACTTGAGTTACCTATTTGTGATTTGCACTAAGTTGGTGTATTTCAGACCCGTAGGTCTGACCTACACCTGGTTTTATCTTTCCCAAAGTGTAATTCGGGGCTATGAATCCAAATTACACCTAAGAACCACACTTTGTCAAAAGTGTAATTCGGGCCTATGAACCCAAATTACACCAATCACACACACATAAAAAGGGTTCACAGGCCCTATTTCCATTAAACTACCAAGATACAATGTGGGTTTTGGAAACCCCAATGAATTCAAATACATCACATTCAGTAGTTTGTTCAATTCAAGTGAACAAAATGGTTAGTTGATTGCACTTCCCTGGTATTGATAATTCTTCCTGTTATAGTGTTGCCATTATACAAATGACAAAGGCATCTCCAAGAAAGAAGATGATGAAGTTCAAAAAGAAAGACCCACATCTAGTCTTCCCACCTTTGTCAGTTCTGTCAAACATAGATCATAAAAGGGATACAAAGATAGGTCATGTCGACCTAGTTGAGTTTCTTAAAAGAGTTGAGAAACCTCCTTGATACTACAAAATGGAGTCCATCATCAACATTGGTATCCATTTAGTTGCAACATTTCCTATGTTTTCTCAAGATCTTGAATTCATTATGGTAGCTGCGAGTCACTTTGATCCTGCTAGCAAGAGTGTAAAGGACACCACTGGTAAAGAGTTGATCAGAATGGATGAAGATTTCTTTAACACCATTTTCAAGTGTCCTAAGTTTGAAAAGTACTCAAATATAACCAGGCAATGAGTGAAAGCCTACTATGACAAAAAAACTAACAAATTTAGGAGGAACATGAATGATAATTGGTTGAAGACCCAAAGGCCTACAATTGCCAGGTGGTCAGAGACTTTTCCTAGAAGTGATTTCATTGAAGAGGTAAATTATTTGGTAACTCTTTTGAGTAGGGTGAAAGGTCTTCCCACTTCTAACACCTACTATAAATGGATGTATCAATATATCCATGTTATCAGACAAAACAAGGAAAGGATCTTCTGGGGTAAGCAAATCAGTGATTCCATATGTGAATAACTTACCAAAGTACAAACCACTCTCAATTTCTACATGACCTCCTATTTTGTGTATATTACAGCTTCAATGAGGCATTTTACAAGATTGTCTACAACAGGTGACACAAGACAAGTTGTTGTACGCGAGTTATACTCCTAGTTAGTGTTGAAGAACAATTTAAATCATTTCTAAGGAGTGAATGATGCTTTTTTAGATATCACACGTGAATGTTGAATAAGGATTTGTATGGGAGAAGAGTCTCTAATCATGTTTGGTAGGTGGTTAATGAATATGGATGCACGTTCTTGTAGTTCCCAACTTTCACATATCTTAGAGTAGAGTGTTTCAATGATAAACCCTTTTATGCTCTCAAGGTACTCATAAGATAAAATCATGCTGATGGAATTGGCTTGACAATAGTGGTGGTTCATGAGGTCCAATCAGGTTCCCACAAAATAGGTTTGAAGTTTACTTTGACCATTGGCAGACATTTCATCACTTCTATCTTCAAAGTTAGGGTGATGTAAGAAGAGATGGCAAGAGTGACTATGAAGTTCTTCAAGACAAGAAGAGACTTCGATTACAAAGGAACGAGGAACAAATTGAAAAAGGCATATGTTCATCTGCACTGTATTGAAGATGTAGGGTTGATTGTAGGACTAAACATGATATCGGGAAGCTTGATTATTGTCGTTTGACACTGGATTAGATAAGGGAGTTTGATTTTGTTGATATCCTCGAGGACCTAGAAGAAGATGGTAATGTCTTGGACCTCACCTATATTGATAATAAAATTTCATCAAATCCCTTGCCTCTCATTCAATGGTCACATAAGAAGTCGACCTCAATCAGAGACAGATTTCAAAGTATTCTTGCAAATACTAATGTATGGCTCTCAAGCAATGGAATCCAGTTGAAACCCTTCTTATCTGGCTCTGATGGTGATACATTGGGACCTATTGGAAAGAGATAAAAAATCAGGACAAAGAACAAACAAGACTCTACCACTCCTTCAAAGGCTCCCAAATTTAAGTTGATAGTTGTAACCAATAAGGGAAAAGCCTAAGGATATTCATCAACCTCTAATGTTCATGAGGTATAGGAACTTGAAATAGAAGATGAACAATTGGAAGGTGAGCATCTTGATACATAGACTATTTATGTTGATCAACTTGAAGATGATCGAGAGGGTGATCAAGAGCATGATGAATATGATGAGGAAGGACTACTGCAACTAGATAAGTCCCATACAACTCTACCCTGGGTATCTCTTTCTTCATCCATGATGCAAGCTCCAGTTTCCACTTCAAAGTCAGATTCTTTTGTCATCACATGTGTCTCTCCTAGCATGATTTTTCATGTTTCTTCCACTGGTGCTAGCGAGTCTTCTATAGAGATCCTCCCCATGATAACATCGAGAATGTTTTCTTCGCTTTTCCCACTTTGTCCAAGGTTTCAACCACCATGTTGGATGACTTTGATAAGTTTATCATAAGAATGAGTTCTAAGCCCAATGAATCATATTTTAAAAATCTTCCCCCGGTTATTATCACGACATCACCCATTGTAACCACTACTATTCAAGAGATAACCAATCCCTCTCAAGTTGTGGAAATTGGTGATGATGATGATTCAAATTTGCCTCCATGATTATTCTCTAATACTCCCAAGAGAAAGAAGCAAACAATATCTCTTGATGATTCTGACTTTAGTTAGCTTGTCCCCACCAAACCTAAGGTCACCAAGAAAGATAAAACTTCCCTTGTTGTCAGGTATGATGAAGATAAGGTAAAAAAGGATCAACTCAAAGCATAGGCTGATCAACTCACCTCTGTGCTACTCAAAGTTTCCAAGTCTTTAAAAGCCATTGAACTAGTGACTTCATCACTAGATGAACAAGTTGTGAAAAGGGTTGAGAAAGCAATGTCATGAATTAGAGATTTAGTAGAATGTATAGATAGAATGTTAAGTCAGGGCACATGACTCCTAAACTCAACTTCTACCATTGTTAGTAACCTTGATGTCGTAAGGACATAAGTAGACAACACCATAGAAATTTTCTCTCAAGAACTAGACACACAAGAGAAGGATTTTGAAGCATGGTTGAAGCTTGAAGATTTTAATACAGATGATCTCATGCAAAATGGTGACATTCCTTCATGACATATGTATGTTGAACAAAGAGAGGTGTCAGAACATCAAATGAATATCCTAGAGTGCCTTATCAAGGACATGAAGAAATCCCAAAAAGAATGTGCACATAAGAGGAAAGAGATTGTTAATAAAAAATTTGAGGTCCCATGTGCTTTTCTTAATGAAAATCAAAAGGTTCTTGATGCATATGTAGTCATTAAGGATTTCACCTTGTTAGTGACTATTGAAATTGATAGAGAGGACTTCTCCTTGTCCTATATTGATAAATTAGTTGATCTACTATTCACCCTAGACTTTCTGTATTCTCTTCTAAAGAAACACAAAAGGTGTTGCATTGATTTAGAAGACTCTATCACATGGGTTAAGATCATCACTAGACACACCCAGGGGCTCGATGGAGCTTAGATGAAAGATGTCTTGTAGAAATTTGAAGAATTCCAAAAGCGAGAATTGTAATGCTTGCCAAAATACCCTAGAGAAAATAACTAAACTAACTAACAAATGGAGATATATATATTTTTTAAACATCCACCAATGCATCTTATAAATATACCATTACTCCTATGTATGAACCATAACATATCATGATTGCATAAATAACTTAGATATAACCATAATCATAGCCACATATATCGCAAGCATAAATAATATTATAACCATCTTCACCTCAAAATATATGTATACATCTATTTACTCTTTCCCTAGGGTATTCCAAGGTCACTACTCACTAGCAACAACACATTACACATCCACATCATGAATTCATTAACATTAATTTCATTTAAGTTCTACTTAATTACTTTCTTGTTGCCATGAGATTATGAGTTATCGTATGCCTATTAATGAGCTGAGATATTAGCTCCTTTTATTCCTAGAACTCATAAGTTTTTGTCACATTTTAATTTGTATAATGGGATGGTAATTATGTATTAAAGCTTGAATATATGCATTTTAGATGTTAACTGAACCCATTAAATCATGTTTTGTCTTTGCCAGTTATTCCTGTAGCCATGTGATTTGTTCCTGTTGCCATACAGATTGTCATAGGCGATATCATGTGTGAAATGAATAAGTGTTATGATTAATTAAAATAGACATGTATATGCTTGTATGTTCTTTGTTTTTAATTGCAGGAATAAATGAGATGTTGCGAAGAAGGTTGTCCTGTCACGTCGAGAAGGCAGTTTGAGATATTCAAGGGGGCGACTAAAAGTTCAAATCAACGAAGAGGATAATGAGAGCGAGGAATGACAGAGGAGTAGTAGGGCATGCAAGACTCATTTATGTCTGACTTTAGTGGAGATCAATCTTGTAATACTATCGCTGTGGTTTGGTGTAGATCCACGTTTTTAGTGGCTTAACTTTGACTGTTCTCCTTTATGAATGCTATCCGCCTCTTCTCATTGGCATGATCTTAATTGTAGGAGGTTATTATTTTCTTTTAAATAAGTGTCTCCATCTCTTCTCCGAGGTTAAAAATAAAGAGAGGGAAAAAGAGTAGTAGATTTAGAAATAAAGTTGTAGAGTGTTTGAGTTTTCTTTCATTTTGAATGATGTATCGACTTTTGAGAAACAATGAATAAAGTTATGTTATTCTGAGCACTTAGAGTTATTTTGGAAGCCTGGATACACTCATTCAAGGGGGCCCACTTGGTGAGTGATCCCGTGCCTTTGTTAAATTTAGTTTTCTTTTTCTGCTGCAGTAGAGGTCCTGGCATTGACTGTTCCTATAGCCACTGGAAACAGATCCATTGACTATTCTCGCAACCAAAACAAACAGAGTAATTCCTGTTTGACAACTTTGGGATTAGTTAGCATTTATTTAAGTGATTTTTATGTTAATGAAGGGTTTTCCTATAGCCATTCAGTTGCTTTAATTCTTGCTCTCTTTTCCCAAATAGATTTTAGTTGCTGCAGTAATGCAGGATAGCTATCGCAGGAACTTAGTGCATATATAGTGCAGACCCATTTCAAGTAATACGTCCCTGGGTTGACAATCAAATGAACTTTAGTTATGGAGATAGTAACTTCACAGAGTGAATGTCCAAACTTCGGGTTGAGACTTTAACTATAGTTATTATTCCTATTGATGCAGCGAACACCTATCTGCATAATCCCCATTAACTTTCTAAGTTCATTTTAAAATACCAAATCAAATATTCCTAATTCCCATATCTTCCATTATTCATCTATCACATCATGAATATATATATATATATATATATATATATATATATATATATATATATATATATATATATATATATATATATATATATATATATATATATATATATATATATATATATATATATATATATATATATATATATATATATATATATATATATATATATAAATTCTCCTACAAATGGAACTATAATGCTTCCTTAAGGATTAATCATTAAACATTTCATCAAGTTACTATCTACAAGCATATGCAAGATTATGAAAACAAGTACTAATCTTCCTTCCAATTAGGATCTCATGCTATTAGACCTATTTAAAGAACCATTGATACAAAAATAATTCACATAATCTAATCATTAAATTACCTAATCCAACATAGATCTTAATCTTAACATATTAAACATTCTTACAACATGAGCTACACAATGATACATCATCCTATTCCATTACAAGATCATAGTCTCTACATCATCATATCCTATTCCATAATTGAACATAGTTCAATTACATAATCTCCCTTATATTTACAATTCCATCATAATACAACATATATACAACACATATACATCATAAATGACCAGGCAAGTGATAGAGAATCATAACATCATATCATGCTTGCAATGAGTGGTATGACATCGTCTCTAATCACAAAGACACTAGAAGACAATCACAATCATCATAGCATCAAATCAATCATCATGATCATAGAGTAGGGTTAGCATAATCATATTATCATCAAAATCCCATAAGCAATATGATCCCTCATGAATAATGAACACATATAAATCATCGAATATAGGTTCATCATCAATATAGTCCAATATGTATCAATCATCCTCATAAGTCATAAAATAACATATGTCCATATAAAGTATCTAGCATCATCAATATCAATCTAAGATAGAAATCAAGCATCACATAAGAGTCTATATATGTCTAATGATGCATAAATCAAAATGCAAGTCTAGGAGGAACTAATGTCAAAGAGACTATCAGAGCACAAATCTAAAAGTGTCTATCACATCCTCTCACAAAGGATGAGTAAGGGAGGGGCATTACACCCTCCTCCCCTAAAACTAACTTACTCCTGGAAGTCAGAAGCTTGGGATGAAGTTTTACCCACACATTGATCTAAAACTTCTTTTGAACACAAGCAAACTATATCCTTCCTATATAACATTTACATACAGTATACACAATGTCTTTACTAAAGGATTTATCAATCTTTAAAACATCTTATTTCAAACATTTCCTAGCTCACAGTGAGATAATAACAACAACAGTTTCCTTACTATGCTTCAATTATTCAAGGTGAATGCATTACACAAGAGATAAAACAAGTCACAATACCCTTACTAATTAGAATAGGTACGCTAAATCATTAAAATATTTATAAGAAAACTTCATTTAACCATATTTTTCAAGACAAAGCTATAATTTATGTCGTCGAGTTAGCATCTATTAAGCAAAATTCACAATAACTCAGACCATTCAAGGATGGTAACACTCTTTTAAGATCTAGTTACATGCAATTAAGAAGATAGGTGTACATTTTACACAACATCTTACTCATAGGAACATCCTTATATTATTAAAGAAGCCACATGTTATACACCTATATGAGGAAATTTTGAAAAGTTTCCTTCAAGATCGAATAAAATCAAAATAATCTTACAATTACCAGAAATCTATATCAAAAGAATCTCACAATTACCAAGATTTCACAACTACTCATTAATTCCATATTCCAAAGATAACTAACATTAAAGATAAACATCTTTCAAGACAAGGCATACATGATCGTTAACATATTCACTACCATCCACAAGATTTGCACAAGACAATCCAATCATATCACTCAATCATTTAATTCCTCTCTAATATAGAATTACATACACAATTAAATATCCATTTACATCTCACTATGGAATCAACGTACTACAAGTCTTAATACACATGTTCACAAGACACTGATTACATAGTCTACTTTACTATTACATCTATCTTGAGTTACAAACTACATGATATCAATTCCAATTACATAGATTATGCTTCAAGATCCATCCACATGATGAGATAATATAAATCCATGTCCATGCACACAAGCATCCAATGAAAACATCCTAATGGAAGAAGGCATCAAACCACATGACCATGTGGAACCAATAGGAACCACGCCCTGTGCTAAGAGATGACATGGGGTTCCAAATCACACTCAAGACCTAGGCTAACACCTAACAACCAAGGGAATCAACAAGACATCCACAAGATAACAACCAAGAACAATGAATCAAAACACATCACAGGGATAAACACAAAGCAATAAACTCCTAGAGGCATAATCAACAATCAAGGCACAAGGATAACAGACACATGTAGGGAAGAGTGTCATCACATGCTAGTATCATGTGGAGTCCTCCTCAACCTTGGAGACAAACAAGGGAGGTTGGTTTACCGCTCCAATGATCTTACCAACCATAGATCCTAAATCTGTTTCTCAGGGACCCACCATTGGGGCATACAACTCAAATTAATTATCTTGATTAAGTGAATCCCAACTACCCAACCCATTAATAAATTTATTAAGGTTATCACTTTCAATTAAACATAAACTCTTCATGTGGTTCCATGACAAGTCTAGACCCTAAGCATCCTCTCTAGGAACCTCTAAGAGCCTATTGCTCATCCTACACATGCAAGAGCCCACTCTCCCTAACCATGGACCAATATCTTAGGGTAAAAACATAAACCACAAATAACATGACAACAACATCATGAAGGCTCTCCAAAGACATAAACACAACCACAATATCACTGATACAAACTGAAACATAATATGAATCATACATCCAAATGCAAGCAAGAGCCTTCACCAAAACAACATAAGAACGAACCGAGGAATAAAAAATGAGTTAAAAGGATAATAAAAAATAAATTCCAATCCTCAACAATGAGGCAATAACATCCCACTGGAGCTCTCATAAACATTCCTCAACAGCGAGGCATTCTTCCTCTCGCTAGAGCAACTCAACATATGAATAATATCCTCAATGGTAAGGCACAAATCCTCTTACTGGAGAACAAAAACAACATGTAAAGATAAAGATAACATCATAAAAACCTATGAGGAACTCAATGAAATCAAAAAATGTGTTGGGTAAATGCCCAAAATCAGATAAATCAATCACAGTGACCAAAACTGACAAAACCTGCACCCTGGAGCAATTCAGCGCATCCAAAACCTAATGGCGCATTTGGGAGATAGTTTAGATCTCCCATGACATTTTTGGCATTTTGGGGCCATACTTTGGTGTTTTGGTGCCAAACATTAGCGTTTTGGGTTCAAAGGCCAAAAATCAATGAAAACAAACATTTTATGTAACGAAACTTGCCTAGATTGCACATAGGCTTGCTAAATGAACAAACGACTATCCCAGGAGGTGCGGAAGGAAAAAAATAATTCCTTGAAAACATAAAAACTGTATTCACAAGTCACACAAATGGATTTTAACATCAAATCCCTGCACCTCCTTTACATAGACTTGCACTAAAAGACACCAAGTTAACATAGAAACTCATGGAGATGCAGTATATCATAATGGGAGACAAAACAACAACACAAGGGAATATTAAAGCCCAAAAATAATACAAGGGGATACATAAATTCAAAAATATAATATGTAGAATAAACATCCCCAACAATACACCATTTTTTAGATTTTATACATATATATTTATAGAAACATAATTCATTATTTTGCAAACCAATATTGCAATTTTAAACACTCAAATATCCCTCACATTCAATCTTTTAGCAAACACAAAGAAGACAATCTTTTCAAATTAAAATGTAGAGAGAGAAAATCAAAGTTTCAACCTGGAAATCACAACCAAGGTAAAAATTCAACTTGATGAAGAGCAAATAAAATCTTGTGAATCCAACCACACAATCTTCAGATTCAATCAACAAGTCCTCAACAATCCAAGATTCAACCAAATCCAAACTCCAAATGCAATCGAAATGGTCCCAGATGGTAACTTGACAACATTCCCATAAACCTCAATAAATAGGCAATTAATTCAAAACTATAGAAAATCATCAACCAATCAAAATATTCCATAAAACTATATATTATACCTACCATACATAATATCAAGGTAGATAATATTAAATAGTTTTATTTACCTACCTCCCACAATTCGGTCAATAAGGTAAAATGGTAGGTAACAAATATATTTTCTCAATTAACCATATAGTAACAAGAGGAAATAATATTATTACAAACAATAATAGATTAATAATAAATCAAACCCATGAATAAATAAAGACCAACATAAATAAAATTTAATTGATTATAAAATCAATATCAACATAAGAAACATTAATAAACAATAAATAATTAAATAAAATCAAATAAACAATAAATCGTAATTAAATAATAAATAAATAATAAAGGTTCAATTAAACAATAAATCATTAAACCAATTAAATTAAATAAATAAACATTAGAACATAATAAATAAATAATTAGTTAATCGATTAAGCAACAGATCAAATAAATCAATAAATTAATCTCAATTAAATAAATATCAAATAATCAATTAAACAATAAATAAACCAAATAAATAAATAGGCATTCTTTATGATAAATTAATCTAAACATTAATAAATTATATTAATCCGATTACTAATTAAATAATAACCACACAACCACATCACTTGAACCAATCCGACAAGGGGTAAAACACCGACACAAGACTCTAACCACCAACTTGCGCCACAACACAAAATCAATAAGATGAACAACTTAAGCCTAGAGTATGAGAGGGAAACACATGCCATGTCCAACAACTTGCCATTGGGATAAAGGCACGCTCAGACCTGTGAGACCAGGTGGAGTTGATGTTTGGTACCTGCAATCCTGCATCTACCACCAATACAATACAACATATATACAACACATATACATCATAAATGATCAGACAAGTGATAGAGAATCGCAACATCATATCATGCTCACAATGAGTGGTATAACATCGTCTCTAATCAAGAAGACACTAGAAGACAATCACAATCATCGTAGCATCAACTTAGTCACCATGATCATAGAGTAGGTTTAGCATTATCATATTATCATCAAAATCCCATAAGCAATATGATTCATCATGAATAATGGACACATATAAATCATCAAATATAGGTTCACCATCAATATAATCCAAGATGTATCAATCATCCTCATAAGTCATCAAATAACATATGTCCATATAAATCATCTAGCATCATCAATATCATCTAAGATAGAAATCAAGCATCACATAAAAGTATATATATGTCTAATGATGCATAAATCAAAATGCAAGTCTAGGAGGAACTAATGTCAAAGAGACTATCAGAGCACAATTTTAATTTTTTTTATCACATCCTCTCACAAAGGATGAGTCGGGGAGGGGCATTACAAGAATTAGCATGAAGAAATGACACTTATCCTTTTTTGTGATTTTCCAATGGCATTTTGTAATGTCAAGTGACACTTTAAGTGTCTTTTTATATATGCTCATGTGCACATGTTTGGTGCACAAGTCCTAAGCGAAGTCTAACTCTTCCTTTGATGTAGTCTTAAAGTTAGTTGTAGTTTCCTATTTTCATGTTGCACCTCTCCTTTATATATACAAGGATTTTTATTGTAATAAGGATCTTTTCCATCATTGTTTTATGCAACAAAACTCTGCAAAGTGAAGATCAAAGTGAAACTTGGTGTTCATATTGTGAATTTGCAAACTTAATCAAAGAGAAGACAAGTTTGGCTTTCAATATTTGTATCAAAATCACTCTTGAGTATGATATAAATATTCTTATGTCATTTATGTTATATTTTCTTAGAAGATCCAAGTTGTGTATGGTTATTGCTACAAAGTATTGAGGAATAACTTGAGTTTATAAAGGTAGACTTTATGTTACTTTGAGAATTCAAGTATAAGAAATTGGTGTGGGTAATATTGGAAAGTCTTTGAGATTTTGTTTATTATCTCCAAATTTTATATTGAGTGGATAAGAAGGTAAAGTATTTGTGCTATACTGGGTTATCTTGTTATAGTAGAAAGCCTCATGACATATTTGGAAGTCCTTGAGCTAGCAATATATAAGTATTTTGGGTTACATTGGTTGATAGTGATGGCATTGTGTTGTCATTGATGTCAACCAGTATGGGATAACCACCGGTAGATGAGATGTGTGTGCAACAATGATATGAAGGAGTACATGATGTGATAGATTGGGTTGTGTAGGGGAAAAAGCGAGACTAGGTTAATCATGCCCTAATCCTACCTTTTGACACACATTATGGAATACGAAAGAGCCTAGAGATATCGCACAATTGGCTACTTCTTTTTGTGAAAGAGAGAGCCACGGGATATCTATTAGGATTTCTATTCCCTTGTTGAAATTGTAAGATCAAGTAATGCAAGTTCAAACCCTAATCCCAAAATGCAAGTATAGACTAATAACAAGATTGCAGAATTGAGATTAAACAATGAACAACTGTAAATACAAGGATGAAATAAGAATGCAGATGTGTACCCAGAGTTAAAATCGGACTGAAAATGTTCGGGATGGTGGCGCGGGCACCACTGTCTTGAAAACTGCACCGGAAACTGTTGTTCTGCACTCTGAAACACTGTCGGGAAGCTGTCTGAAAGCTGTCTATCCGGAGGACCAGGGTGCCCAGCGCCTCTATCCCAAGGACTAGGGTGCCCAGCGCCCCTATCCTGGCAAGACCAGGGCGCCCAACGCTCCTGTCCCAGTCTTCTACTCTGCAATTTGATACAGAGTGTTGTCTCGATCTTCTCTCTCCGGATCTGTATCTCGTGGCGTCGTTCGAATCCTGAAACCTGCAATGATATCTGAAAAGGGGTGTATGGGGGGCTATATAGGGTTTTGCCTTAGTCAAACCCCCGCTTCGGTGATTTCCACCTCCACGAATAGCCAAGTTGTTTTGTAAAATGTATTGTGTGTGCAAACCTAGTGTGTGTGCAAGGTCCTAAAATGCAAGAAAGCAAACTAGAGCAACCTAGAAAGTAAACCCTAATTGCTTGTAAATGATAGTGTAAATGCTCTAAATCAAGATGCAATGTGATCTAAAGCATGAATAAATGATGTATTTAAAGCTTATGTAAAGACATGAAAACAACATGAAATCATACCCAACCCTCAAGGGAGGAGTACAAGCCAATCTTCAGTCGGTAATCTCCTATTGTTCTTCAATGTCTTCCAAGCCCTAAGTGGATGAATGAATTTGATATATGCTTGATAGAAGGATGTTGTAAGATGTTGAAGTCTTCAAAGATCTACCCTTTCGCTGCCTATGAAGTTCCTGAAAACAAAAATCCGATCCCTTCAAATGAGGAAAGAGAGCTTTTATGTATGAAACCCTAGGTCGTAAATTCGTATTTTGGCCGACCTAGAGATTGAATATCCCGCCAATTTCTTGGGGTTAAGCTTTATTTTATGATTGGATCGCGCTCCTAAAATTTTGGGAAAAATGTCTGGGACCATGTTGCACTCCGGGCGCCACGGTCCCGACAACTTTTCACCAAATTTTCAGGGCCGTCGGATATGATGATTTTAGAGAGAATCCTGAAGTTACAGGTGATTTCGAGATGTTTTGACCCCGAAATCAAGCCCCCAAGTTTGAAATAGGACTTAATTAGGGTTTTTGATTAAGTGGTGTATAGACCTAATTAATTTGATTAATTAAGTGCTTAAGGAGAAATGCAATGCAAAATGTAAAATGCACAAAGGCGGGTGCTAAACTAGGTGTGAAATTGTACCACCCTAGCAAGTGCGTACAATTTACGATGCTACATTTAGCCCCCACTTTAGCGGTCATATGAGTACTACGTGCATATGCAAGCTAAAGTACATAAAAGTAAACATTATTTGAAAAAGGATATATCCATAAGTTGTCGAACGAAGCCCCCAGCGGTATCTGCAGTACACAGTTAGGAACCGCACCCTACAAAACACACATTAGATCACAAAATCACCTAATGCTTACTAGGGAAAGTGATGAAATCTGTGAGTAGCTATATGCCCCCCCTGTTTTGACTTGCTTATTAGGGAGGTGAAACAGGGTAGCATGTTTACTTGCGACAAATTGTGTAAGAGAGTATTGATGCGGGGTGTTCACTAAATAGGCTTCATCAGAGCGCTTTTTGGAACATCTCGAGAGTAGGGGAAGGAAAATACGATTCCAACGCAACAAACGGTTCGAAAATCGCATCTCCCAAACTCAAGTTATGATAAAATGAATGACAGAGGAGAATTAGGGTTTCAAAAGTGAAAAAAAATGAGAGTATATACTTTGAAAGTGACACATTTGTCACTTTGTTGATTTCAAAATACTATTCAGTGCAGCGGAGCCCACCTAGCCATCATCATGCCTTCACGATGATCGGAGCGTCCCACGAGGATCGAGATCCTGCGCCAGGCCGTGATCGACGACGAGCCACTGGACGAGGTGAGTTGACTGAACGTTTGACTTTTGATTCTTTTGCATTTTGACTTTTTTGTGATCGTATGCGGGCCTTGAAGGCTGACCGGGGCCCACCCAGGGCGCCATGGTCCCTGTGGGGCGCCCTGGTCCCCCCAGGGCGCCATGGTCCCTGACAGGGGCGCCATGGTCCCTGACAGGGTGCCATGGTCCCCTCAGGGCGCCATGGTCCCCAATCAGGGCCTGGCGAGGGGTTACAAGGCTAGCATACAATGTACGACAATTTGCATTAGCGTTTTTGATGATCGAGTACTGATTACAGTCATGTTTTGATGTTGCAGGGTCTCCCGTACATGAGAGAGCATACAGCGGGACATATTCTTCGCACTTTGCGAGATCAGATTCCACTGTTGACTCAGTCAGAGAGAGACACACTATCGATTGTGGGATTGTGGTCTGTGATTCTCATGCCGGCCATTCGTTTCCATCCTGCGATGCTGATGGCCTTGATGGAGCGATGGGATCCTGACACATGCACTTTTCACCTTCCAGTAGGAGAGCTGACGGTCACACTCGAGGATGTATACCGTATACTTCGTCTTCCTATCAGAGGAGCGACAATTACATACGCGACCGATCGATCAGCGGAGGATCATCAGAGAGAGCAGGTGTATTGCATAGGGAGAGTCATGCCGAGCGAGACGAGAGGTCGCATCATGGTCAGTTGGCTCTTACATCCTACAGGGGAGGTACCCCTTCTGAGACGCCTTATGATAGCCATCATAGCACTAGCCGTCTGCCCTAATGGGTGAGGGACGCATATGCATGGGGGTCTCACATGGTGTATCAGAGCGATGGAGAGACACAGGAGAGTGTATGCTTGGGGTCAGAGTATGCTTGCACATCTCTATCACGACCTTGAGGAGTATGTATTCGGACAGGGGTTCAGTTTGATGACATGCACACTTCTACAGGTGTGGATTTTAGAGCACTTCACATGCACCAGGCCCGTCGGCTTTCCGCTGAGTACAGCGAGCGAGCGACCTAGGGTGTTCGCTTATCCACTTACCAGCGAGTGGAGATTTGGAGATTTGTTATATTGGAGAGTGATTTTTGACAGACTGACAGCCGAGGTGATAGTGTGGAGACCTTACCTATGGATGCACAGATGGGATGGTATGGAGAGATAGTTAGCATGCCTACAGAGGAACTGCCTACTGCGAGGATGATATGCACACATAGTAGTCCCTTTCTACTTCGACCGAGTACGGAGGCAGTTCGGGCTAGAGTAGTGTGTTCCAGCCGATGTGCCCATCTATACTCGACACTCACGGGTCCTTCCTAGACCTAGAGCAGTAGCAAGACCGACGGTAGATGACATTGAGACTACAGACTTAGAGGGATCTGATCAGGATGTAGTCACTGACTACTCTGCAGAGCCTGGAGCACAGCGCAGGTATGTCTCATGGTTTATGAGATCATATCCAGGTCCTATCTTTTCACCAGATCATCCGACAGGCTATCCAGGCCCATGGAGACATGGAGACCAAGACGAGGACCAGGGATCCAGGTCAGAGGAGCCAGAGGAGGGAGAGGATCATGAGGAGGCGGGAGATCCTAATCCACCTACAGGCGATCAGTCCAGTGCCGAGGAGGAGGATGAGGAGGATACAGATAGAGAGGAAGATGAGGGAGATGCAGGTGATGATGCAGATGAGGATGAGGATGACAAGGAGGAGGATAGAGATGATGAGGAGGAATCGGATGCAGCTCCCCACCATTCAGGAGACGATACCATAGCTCTGGATCCACCTCTTATTCCCCAACAGGGGGAACATGAGGCGATACAGAGACCTATTCCTAGTACCATCTAGCCTACACCCATCGTGCACAGATTATTCGAGCGAGGGGAGCCTAGCGGTGCCCAGGCACAGATGGTACCATATCATGATCCCTACTGGCGTGAGGGAGATCCAGGTATAGTAGTTTTATATTGATTGATTAATGTTTTGATGATATAGAATGGTACTAACAAAAAATCTGTTCTACTGCCACAACTAATGTGCAGGAGTGGCGTTCCCTGATTCAACAGGCAATGACAGACATTTCCATGATAGCACAGATCCCCAGTTCCTCACAGATTGCCTATAGGCCTCAGGGGAATGTGGGTCGGCATGAGGACTTGTTTTCCCCATTCCGAGTACAGGTAGATATATGGAGGGAGAGAGAGAGAGTCTTATCAGAGGACGTCCAGCGGGCGCAACAGAGAGAGAGAGTCCTATCAGAGGACCTCCAGCAGGCGCGACGAGATCTAGCAGCAGCTCAGGCCGAGGCTACCACCTATCACGTGATCCTTATGGATAGGGATCGTAGGAGTTCCTCTCGGAGTCACTCACGGTCTGTATCGCGCTACACACCCATGGGTCCACCTTCACGGCCAGATCAAGAGGGAGCGTCCAGTCGACACTCTCCAGCCACTAGCCCTAGGGATAGGAGATGATTTTATGATGTAAAAGAGAGGTCACATTTTGGATATACAGTGACCTGTTTTTGTATACGATCCACACACACACACACACACACACATATATATATATATATATATATATATATATATATATATATATACATGCTTCTCTTTGTCTCAAATGTGTTATCTTTAATGCTTAAAACAATGTATATTTTGTTTTGATTAAATCTAATTCATTTGGTAAATGTACATGTATGTTCAGAATTTAATTTCCATGTGATTGATTTCTCAATGCTCCATGATTAAATTGATACATGTGTGACTTAATTAAATATTTAATCAAGTACTACATTGATGATAAGGAAGACATATGCATTAAGTCTAAGAATCATATAACTAATGTGATTTAATTCTGAATTTAAACACAACATGATATGATTCTACTTAACACATAAAGACACTGTATAATATGCTAGCATAATGGGAATGTAAATCTTTTACAATTTACATAAATGAATTCAAGACAAACTATAAAGTAAGAAGACACGCTTGTCAGGAACGAAGCAATATAGATTAAACAACATAACATTTAATTCTATTTTGCTTTAATTAAGAGATACTAACATATTATCCAATGTTTGAAGAATTGAAAAAGAAGATAGATGAAGAATGAAGAATTAAGCATAATATCTATGCAAGTGCATAGCATTAATAGGTTCTTTAAGAGGCGTACCATCTACATCCGCTATTTTGTAAGCACCTGATCCATAATCCTCAATAACGATATATGGTCCAAGCCAATTAGGACTAAATTTTCCCTTTTCTGCAGGTAAGGCATTCACATTGCGCTGATTCTCATAAAGGACTAAGTCGCCTACTGAGAAGGAACGTTGAATGACCTTATCATTATAGCTTCGTTGTAGAGTTTTGTGATACGCTTGAATATGCTCAAGAGCGTTTATGCGCTGTTCATCAAGCATCTCAAGCTGTTGAAGTCGTTGTTCTCTATAAGAGTCATCATCTACTATACCTTTGAGAGAAACCCTAAGTGATGGAATCTCTAATTCTAAGGGCATAATAGCATCAACACCATAAACAAGATTATAAGGAGTAGTTCCCATAGCAATTCGTACACTCATTCGGTAGGCCCAAAGAGCATAGATCAGCTGGTTACTCCAATCCTTACCATGCTTATTCATGGTTTTGCGAAGAATTTGTTCAATTATCTTATTGGATGATTCGGCTTGGCCATTTGATTGAGGATAGTATGGTGTAGAAAATCGATGTTTGATATGATACTTCTCGAGGAATTTCTTCACGTCCTTGTTCTTAAATGATGTCCCATTATCTGAGATTATAGTGGAAGGTATCCCGAATCAAGAAATAATGTTTTCTAGAAGAAATTGACAAATCACTTCAGCAGTAGTAGAGCGAAGGGGAATAGCTTCTACCCACTTTGTAAAGTAATCTGTTGCGGTTATAATGAAGGTGTGTCCTTGAGATGAAGGAGGAGAGATTTTTCCAATAAGATCCAAACCCCATGCGGAGAAAGGCCAAGAAGCTACTTGAGAATGGAGTTCTTGGGCAGAAGCATGAATCAGATTATTGTGTTGTTGACATTGATGACATTTTTTAACAAATGAAAAGGAATCCTTCTGCATAGTTTGCCAATAGTATCCCATATGAAGCAATCTATGAACCAAGGATTTGCCCCCAAAATGCCCCCCACAGGCACCTGAATGTGCCTCTTCAAGAGCAACAGGGATTTCTGACTTGTTAAGACAACGAAGGAGAAGACCATCATAACCCCTTCGGTATAGGACATTAGAAAGAATGATATACCTAGCAGACAGCTTGCGGATTCTAGCCCTAGTGTTCCTATTAGTGGAATCAGGAAAGGTACCATCAGTCAAATATCTTACGATATGCGAGTACCATTCGTCTGAGTCTACAAAGTCACAACATGTTACCAGGCTAGAATCATCTACAATAGCTGGAGAAATAAGGTTGTGAATAATGAATTTAAGATCGACCACGGGGTCCTCTAAAGATACCAGAGAAGCCACACATGCCATTGCATCCGCATGTCGATTATCTTTTCGAGGAACGGGTTCCATAGTATAAGAATCAAAATTTTGTAATAAAGAGACAGCAAGGTCTTTATATTGTGATAATTTGTCTTGTTTTGCTTGATATATTCCGGTTACTTGTCTTATAATCAATTGCGAATCTCCATAGATATGTATGTGTTTTATATTCAGAGCTAAGGCTGCTTTTATTCCCGCTATAAGAGCCTCATACTCAGCAATGTTATTGGTACACAGGAAATTTAGACGATATGATAAAGGAATGGACTTCTTTGTAGGAGAAATCAGAACAACCCCTGCCCCCGATCCCATACGACACTTAGAGCCATCAAAGTATAACTCCCAAGTTTCATCTTTCTCTATAGAAAGAATGAAGTCATCAGGAAAAGACTCAGGGTTAGGGAAGGAGAAAGGTGAAGGGGCCTCAACTAAGTGATCGGTCAACGCTTGCCCTTTAATTGCTCTTTGTGAAACAAATTTAAGGTCAAATTCAGTTAACATCATAACCCACTTAGCTAGACGTCCTGATAAATCAGTTTTAAAGAAAAGATGCTTCAAAGGATCAAACTTTACCATGACGTGGACTTCTGAATTTAAAAGATAATGTCTCAATTTTTGAGTCGCAAACACCAAGGCCAAGCATTGTCTTTCTATTGCAGAATATCGGGTCTCATAATCAAGTAAGGTACGACTTATGTAATAAACCGGACATTCCTTACCATCTTTATCATGTTGTGCCAACAATGCTGCGAGAGCATGAGAGGAAGCAGCTGTATACAGAAGGAAGGGTTTAGAAGGTTCGACAGGTTGAAGAATAGGAGGACTAGCCAAATACACTTTTAAATCTTCAAATGCTTGCTGACAATCCTCATTCCATTGAAAAGTGATATCCTTTTTAAGAAGTTGAGTAAAAGGAAAGGTACGATCCGCAAGCTGAGACACAAACCTACGAATAGCTTGAATCTTTCCTTGTAAGCTTTTAAGTTGAGACACATTTCTAGGAGGTGGCATGTTGACAATAGCATCTATTTTCTTAGTATCCACCTCAATCCCACGATGCGAAACTATGAACCCTAATAGTTTTCCACTATCCACACCAAAAACACATTTTTGGGGATTCAAGCGCATGTGATATTTACGAATTCTTTCAAAGATTTGACGAAGGACTTTAACATGATCCATGCGAAGAAAGGATTTAGCCAAAATATCATCAACATAATCCTCTAAAATCTTATGCATATAATCATGAAAGATAAGGGTCATCGCTCGTTGATAAGTCGCACCGGCATTTTTAAGTCCAAAAGGCATCATTATCCAACAAAACGTACCCCAAGGAGTGGTGAAAGCAGTTTTGAATTGATCTTGAGGGTTAATAAAAATTTGATTGTAACCTGAAAAACCATCCATGAAGGATAACAAGGCATGTCCTGTCGTAGAATCAACTATCATGTCAATGTTTGGAGGAGGGAAATCATCTTTCAAGGAAGCTTTATTCAAATCTTGAAAGTCAGTACACATTCTTATTTTGTTATTTGGTTTAGCCACAGCGACAATATTTGAAATCCATGGGGAATAGTCAATAGGGCGGATAAATCCAACCTCCAATAATTTTTCAATCTCAGCCTTAACAAGCAGAGCCACCTTAGGATTCATTTTTTGAATCTTTTGTTTCACGGGCTTAGCATCAGGAACTAAGACAATATTATGAGTAACAATCTTAGGATCTATACCAGGCATGTCAGAATATGTCCAAGCAAAGATCTCAGGGAATTCATGCAATAGTTCTTCATATTGTTTCTGTTCCTCTTCATCCAAACATTTTCCAATTTTAATAACTTTCTCTTTATTGCAAAGGTCTATCTTAACATCAGTGGTATCACTTATGAGAAGATTACTTTGTTGAGGAGTGTCCTTTAACTGAGGGAATTCTTTCACAATCTCATCATTATCAATCTCTTTTCCAAAATAGGCTTCAGTGTTCAAACAATAAGGGAGTCCCCTATTGTGATGATAACGAGGAAGAGTATCATAGGCTCCCAAGAACTCAGCTAAAGCATCATCGGTAGGGAAGATATCCAAAGCACAGTCACCTGAAGGATCCCCATCAATATACTCAGGGTGCTACATTGATAGAGATGTAGAAATAGCATTAACACTAATGCATGGTCTTTTAGAAGCTTTAGTACGTCTGCAGGGATTATAGCCAAGTCCAAAGGCATAATTGTGAAAATTAGTCTCTAGAGGAACTCTTATCCCTTGTTCATGAGCACCACAACCTTTTCCATGATACCCATGCTTAACAAAAATGCGAAAACCACGACCATAACGATCAGCCATTTCAGGAAGAGAAGGTGGTTTTTCATAAGACAAAGAATCAAACTCTTCATAATTATAGATGTGAGGAGAAGAAGTTTGAGAGGCGGCCACAAAATTATTACTCATAGATTCAGGTAAGGTTGATTGATTTTTAGCTTCTTCTTTCTTTTCAACTTTAATTTCTCTAGAAGGAACCTTATATTCACCTACAAAGGTAGGGTTAAAATCAAGAGATCCCCAATCATCCTCTGCGAGAACCTTCTCAGGATCAAAATCCTTTTTATGTGTAGTTTCAAGTCGAGAAGGATCCTCTTCAGGAGCTCCAGACTCATCCAAAGAATTCTGATCATCGGAGAGCGAGGATTCATCGATAGGTTTCTTGTTTAAAGAGTCATCACTAGACGAGGATGGCTTAGAAGAACTCCCTTTGGAAGTAGATGTTTGTAGACAAGCTTGAAAATTCGTATCACCCATCAAAGTGTATGTCTTATTGTTATAAACGAATTTAACTTGTCTATGCAATGTAGAGGGGACAGCTTGCATGCTGTGAATCCAAGGCCTCCCTAATAACAAGTTATATGTTAAATTTCCCGGCATAACATGGATAGGAGTAGGCAAAGTAACAGGTCCTACTGTGAGAGGTAAGGTGATGATACCTAATGAAGTCTTAGCCACATTGTCAAAGCCACGAATGGGACGAGAGTCAGGCTCAATAAGAGACGTATCCACATTCATCTTATGCAATAAACTAATGCTACACACATTAAGGCCAGAGCCATTATCTACTAGTGTTCGTCTTATAGCAGTGTCTTTCATGATAACCACAATCATCAAGGGATCATATTGTTGTTGAATTTCACTAGTAGGCAACTCATCTTGGGTAAACACAATTTGAGCTTTAGGATTCATCACAGAGTTAACAAAAGATGCTTTATTACTAGATGTATTCGGTGGAGGAACATTCAAATCTTTCAAGGCATCTTGTAACATTCCATGATAAGCGGAAGAAGTTTGAATCAAATCCCAAAGGGATATCTTAGCAGGGGTAGCTTTAAGTTGTTCTATGAGATCATATTCCTTACCCATAACTTGCGAAATACGGGGAGCTTGAGGAAGAATTGGTTGAGGATTAGGAAGGGAAACTGGAATAACAGGAGGAGGATTAGGTTGCCTATTATTTCTAGTATGATAAGTATGGGTAACCGCATGATAACTCTCTCTAGTTATTTGTTTAGCATAACTGTAAGGACTTACAGGTTTTCTTCCTTGCACGGTGATGATTGGTTTATTCGGAGTACGAAAGGAATCATGATCATACCTTCCTTGGACAGTAAGGAGAGGTGATTTATGAACTTGAAAGGTGGGAGAAGGATAAGCACCTTGGACTTCAAAGAGAGGCTTATTATGTTCATTCAAGTTTATCATGTTAACCAATTTAGAGGCCTTGTTCTTGTTTAAAGATTTCGATAAAGCCACAAAGTCATCAAGAGCATCATCCAACAAAGCATGATCATATCGGTTAAAAGGTTTGTCTTTTGATTCAAAAGGAGACATCTCCTCATAGAGGGGATTATTGAAAACAACCATGTTACTAGATTCAGGGGAAGAGTTGATAGGAATGTATCCTTGAGAGGAATCATTCAACTTATCTTTCTCATCACACCTAAATGGCATAGTAACAAGGTTTATGAGTTTTTGGTAAAATGAAGGTTTGGCATCTTTAGGGTTTAAAAACTCATCTAAAGCTTCATCTAATTCATCTTGGCTATACTCATAATAATCATCAAAAGCATGAACATTTTGCAAATAAAAATCTGACATTTTGAAAAGATTGCATAAAATTTAAACACACAATGCAAAGAAACACACTCTTTTTTTTTTTTCTCTTTAATGAAAATGAAATGAAAACACACTAAATCTAGATCTAGATCTAACAAATGTAATGCAAGAGGAAGCAATGATAGATTCACGTCGGGTTCACCAAAATGTGTAGGGGAAAAAGCGAGACTAGGTTAATCATGCCCTAATCCTACCTTTTGACACACATTACGGAATACGAAAGAGCCTAGAGATATCGCACAATTGACTACTTCTTTTGGTGAAAGAGAGAGCCATGGGATATCTATTAGGATTTCTATTCCCTTGTTGAAATTGTAAGATCAAGTAATGCAAGTTCAAACCCTAATCCCAAAATGCAAGTATAAACTAATAACAAGATTGCAGAATTGAGATTAAACAATGAACAGCTGTAAATACAAGGATGAAATAAGAATGCAGATGTGTACCCGGAGTTAAAATCGGACTAAAAATGTTCGGGACGGGGGCGCGGGCGCCACTGTCTTGAAAATTGCACCGGAAACTGCTGTTCTGCACTCTGAAACACTGTCGGGAAGCTGTCTGAAAGCTGTCTGTCCGGAGGACCAGGGCGCCCAGCGCCTCTGTCCTAGGGACCAGGGCACCCAGCGCCCCTGTCCTGGCAGGACCAGGGCGCCCAACGCTCCTGTCCCAGTCTTCTGCTCTGCAATTTGATACAGAGTGCTATCTCGATCTTCTCTCTCCGGATCTGTATCTCGCGGCGTCGTTCGAATCCTGAAACCTGCAATGATATCTGAAAAGGGGTGTATGGGCGGCTATATAGGGTTTTGCCTTAGTCAAACCCCCACTTCGGTGATTTCCACCTCCACGAATAGCCAAGTTGTTTTGTAAAATGTATTGTGTGTGCATACCTAGTGTGTGTGCAAGGTCCTAAAATGCAAGAAAGCAAACTAGAGCAACCTAGAAAGTAAACCCTAATTGCTTGTAAATGATAGTGTAAATGCTCTAAATCAAGATGCAATGTGATCTAAAGCATGAATAAATGATGTATTTAAAGCTTATGTAAAGACATGAAAACAACATGAAATCATACCCAACCCTCAAGGGAGGAGTACAAGCCAATCTTCAGTCGGTAATCTCCTATTGTTCTTCAATGTCTTCCAAGCCCTAAGTGGATGAATGAATTTGATATATGCTTGATAGAAGGATGTTGTAAGATGTTGAAGTCTTCAAATATTTGCCCTTTCACTGCCTATGAAGTTCCTGAAAACAAAAATCCGATCCCTTCAAATGAGGAAAGAGAGCTTTTATGTATGAAACCCTAGGTCGTAAATTCGTATTTTGGCCGACCTAGAGATTGAATATCCCGCCAATTTCTTGGGGTTAAGCTTTATTTTATGATTGGATCACGCTCCTAAAATTTCGGGAAAAATGTCCAGGACCATGTTGCACTCCGGGCGCCACGGTCCCGACAACTTTTCACCAAATTTTTAGGGCCGTCGGATATGATGATTTTAGAGAGAATCCCGAAGTTACAGGTGATTTTGAGATGTTTTGACCCCGAAACCAAGCCCCCAAGTTCGAAATAGGACTTAATTAGGGTTTTTGATTAAGTGGTGTATTGGAGGAATAAAATGCGAAGGGCGCGCTTTAGTGAAAAGGGCCCAATTTTATGATGTAGAGAATGGTGAAATAGAACCTTTAGACCTAATTAATTTGATTAATTAAGTGCTTAAGGAGAAATGCAATGCAAAATGTAAAATGCACTAAGGCGGGTGCTAAACTAGGTGTGAAATTGTACCACCCTAGCAAGTGCGTACAATTTACGACGCTACATGGGTATCATCTTGTGTTGCTAAACACCAGTAAAGGTAAAGAAGATGATCTTAGAGGTCATCAATACACAAGTTAGTACATAAATTGTGTGTTGAGATAAAGAGGTATTTTGAGCGGTTGTTTGTGATGAAGAGGTAGAATGTTACCTGAATCACATCAACACTGGAAGAGCAAAATGAACCAGTAAGTTGTAAGGTTGTAGAACAATAGGACTCCCACCGGGTGAATAAGCAGTCATCATGCGAAGCAATGACCGACAATAAATGTGCTCACATCAAACCACATGTAGAGCATTGTAAGATGTAGAAGAAAAGGTGTTACCTCATCTAGCAAGTGGAGCTTATCTCCTATTATGCATTGAGTGCATCATAGTTTGGAGAGATAAGAGTGAAGAGGTAAAGGCAAACAGTTGAAGGATTACACCAAATTTATCGGTGAATTGAAGGAATGCCCTAAGTGCATGAGATCAAGGTTATGCACCAGACCAGAAGAGAAGGCATGATGCCAGTATAGAGGAATTATGAAAGTTTTGTCATCTTGACAAACCGGTTATGACATGGTCAAAGCTAATCAGGAAAAGGAAAGGATGAGTAGATGCAAACAAAGGAATCTGACCTGACTAAAAGAAGATGGAGCCTTGAGAAAGAATGATGACATGGTGTCATCAAGCGTAGTAACCGGTATGTAAGTCTACCGGTTATATAAGCAAGGTGCAGTTGTAGAAGACCTCCCCATTGTGGGAATGAGCATACTTAGGACTTACCAGTCTGGAGACTGATTTGAGAGTTCCATCGACAGTTCAAGATGAGAGCAGATATGATAAGGTAACCAGTAGATTGGTTGAGATCGGAAGAGTTAGCAAACTGAAAGAAGTAAGAAACTGTTAGGGTGGTTGGTCGGTGAACCTACTTGAACCAACTTGAAGTGCCAAGCTGGCAGATTATCAACATGGAAAACCCAAGTTTGGATAAAGATAAAATGTACGTCGACAGGGTTTCTGCAGGGTTGGTCAGCTTTAATGAAAGACCACACAAATCACGGGACTTGCTGCAGAGCGATTGCAAGGGTTTGAGGCTCGAGGTCTGGAAGACAACTACGAGCCCACTAAGAGAAATTGAGAAGATTGAGGTGATGAAGGAAATAGCCAGACAGATCTTTTGTGATTGACCAAAGGATTAGCTATGAGGGTAAAAAGAAAATCGCCAGGAATGAAAGGCGCAATCGAGGAGATGCGACTATGGTGGAGATGTGCATTTAGACATCAGAAAGATCAGATGATGCAAGATCTGATTGGATTTGGTTTGCCTTGAGGATGGTGAGGAAACCCTAACCGCTTGAATTTTGAATTGGCTTTTGGCGGGAAATCTGGGCTATAAGTAAAAAGGCTGAAGAGATTGTTTATTGCTACTGAAGAGAGAAGAATATAGTGTTGTTGCGAAGTGGAAGACTTCCACAAATAATAAGAAGATCAACCAAGTGCTTAACGAGCATCTAAGAAGAGAGTGAGAGTGAACATCGTTGAAGCTTTCAACTAGTTGGAGAGAAGAACTGGTAGATCTTATACTGATAGAGTGTGATATCAATGATGTGCAGAGAAGTGAGGTGTAGATCCAACAAAGAAGTAGCAGGTGCAGAGTAGGAAGAAGAGTGAGTCGGTAAAGGAGAGGAGGTACTTCACCAATAGAGTAAGACATTTGAAAAGGTTGCAAGATTCACTTGTAACAAGATAACTACTTATGTATTTGAAGTTTATATTGTGAACATTGAGTTGTAGGTCAGTGCAGGGATTGTAGCTCCTTGGGTTGGTGCCCTAAAGTCAAGGGTTGGTGCTCCTTGGGTTGGTGCCCTAAAATTTGTAACTATGTTTTACCATGAGGTTGGATTGGAGTAGTAGACTCCAGCAACATTGCTCACCGAGGTTTTTCCCATCTTGGGTTTTTCTTGTATATGTTGGTGTTATGCGATGTCTCCTTGTGTGTGTGTGCGTATTTGAGTTAGTCTCATTACTAACTGGTAAGTCTTCACTGTGCTTGATTCACAAACCGGTGTTGCTCACAAAGGATAGATAAAGGGAAAAGTTTTGAGAACCACTGATTCACCCCCTTCCCCTCTCAGTGGTGCATTGTGTCTAACAGATAGGACTTAGGTATTTGAAATAATCTTTAATTTTGTTGTATACATAAGGCCTGTCCCTAAGTCATTTTCAGAAATAGGGAGTAACAAAAGAGTTTGTTCTTTCATGGACAATTTACTTCCTAATTAGCATAGTTTTAATATTATTGCAACTTTGAGTAGTTCAATTAAAAGAAGGAATATGTTCTAAAAAGAGAATTAGATAGAAAATGTTTTAAAAAAAGAGAACAAAGTTGTTGTGACATCCTGAATTAGTGTAAAGTTAGCAAGTAGAATAGGGAAAATAGAAATTGCCGTAAAAAGGGGGAGCCTTCCGTTATAATTAGGAGAGATTGTACTTTACCTTCTGAGAAGTATTATCTCATGTACTATCGTGAATTTCAAATTTTGTAACCCTTCACTAGTTTATAATTTTTTCACCCAACACATAGGAATCAAATTTGGTGAAGTTGACCAAAGAAACCAAATTTAACACTAATATATATTGATTACTAGATGTAAATGACCAACATTATTGTTTATGGCTGAAAATGATATGTAACTCATAAAATATTAGATCACAATATTGCAAGAAATCAGTCTATAACATATTATTCATAAAAACATTTTTAAATTGAATTTTAAGTTTGGAAGTAGGAAAAAATGCACACAAGGAACAAATTATATCGAATATCAATTTTTATATATCAAATTGTAGAATAATTGTGCACATATACAAAGTTGGCATGTATGCCAAGTCAAAACAAGTTTTAGAAATTGTGACATATGTCATCCCAAGATCTATATACAATATACATGCCAAATAGCTATATATCAAATCCTAAATATCTAATTGATCCTATATGCCTCAAGAAAATCCTAAACTTAAATCTAGCCTCTTTGAACTACTTGATGGATGTGAAAGTCAGTTGCACAATAACAATTCAAACCATAAATTATATTAATTATGTCAATGGTAAACAAGTTAGACTACTAAATATAAACTTATATACTATGATTTAGAACCTTCAATTTAACATCAAATCACTATGTTGAACTATAATTTCTCTTAAATTGAATTCTTGATCACCTCAAGTCTTAATCATTTTCTAGAAAGACATTCTCCATGTGGTAGTCCCTTAAGATTATCAAGAGTCCTAGCATATTCCTGTATTGGTGGAAAATTAGGAATAGGGTTAAATTAAGATAATAAAACCACTAAATTACCTAATTCACCAATACATTGAGGAGAGGAATCTAAAAGATCTAGCCTTGATAGACCAAGATTCTGACCAGATGCCAAGTTACTTTTATAAGACTTTATCCTCCTTATATTGAATTGTTGAAGATTAGGGCATGATAGTGAATTATTAAAGCAATTAGATAGAAACAGTGAGCTACGAATGTTGCATAGAGACACCAACTTGGATTTGACTAGAAGAAGATGATTCAGATACGTTCCCAGAAGTTTGGCCTAATTTTTTGAGACCCGATATTATCAATTTGCCATGGTTCTCCAAATTTCTTACGGTTGAAAGCTGAACATATTTATCTCTATGAATTCTGTTGAACACAAAGTACCATTAAGAGGGGGGGTGAATCAGTGGCTACCAAATTTTGACTTTTAAAGCAACTTCAGAATACCAGTTAACCACTTAAGCACTTAAACAATCAAACCGGTAAAGCAAGAAGGAAAACCAAAGAGATCAATCACACAAATGCAACTCACAACACCAGATGTATGAGGAAAACCCAATGTGGAAAAAACCTCGGTGAGAAAAGCTGTTGGAGACTACTACTCCAATCCAACCTCACAAGTAAAACACTGAATTACAAAGTTTAGGGCACCAATCCAAGGAGCACCAACCCCTGCACCAAGCTCTAACTTGGTGATGTATATTGAAATACAATTTGGCTTCTTGTTGCAAATGAATTCTACAACTCTTGATTAAATATCCTACTGCCGGTTGATAGTCTTTTCTCCTCCACTGAATCTCTGATTCTCAGCCTCTCTCTCTCTCTCTCTCACACTCTCTCTCTCTCTCACACACACACACACACACACACACACACACACACAATGTCACACTTAGATGCTGCCTTCTTTGCCACACATTGTCGGTTTAGCTTAACAGTGAAACTATAGTTATACCAGTACTCAATCACTGCCGGTAGAACCCTCTCACTGGTATGCTTTCTCACTTACTCTGGAACTCTCTTAGAATAATTTATAAGGTTAGAAATTCTTCTCTTTCCCTTAATATCTCTTTTCTTTTCCTCTTCTTTGCAACATCCTCTTGCCTTGTCTTGAGCTCTCCTCTTTATCGTGCGGTTTCCAGCCAAAAGGCAATTCAAATTCAGAGTGGTTAGGGTTTCCTTTTCCTAACACAATCTGCATAAGATCCGATCCAATCTGTCAGGGATCGATCCCCTATACTCAAGGGATGCATCTATTCACATTTCCCATTACCCAATTCATACTTGCTAATGATAGCAATCACGTACATGATTTCCTGCCTTGAATTCTGTCGACTCATAAAACCCTTCAACTGTTTCCTTTTCAAGGTCTTCTTGCAATCGTATTTCCTTTGCATTGATCCAGGTGCCAAATACTCCCTAATCTTCCTCTATCATCCTTTCTTCCTCGAGTCACATTAGTCAGTTGCAATCCCATGGTTTGTGGCTATTTCATTTATGTCAAAAATAGTTTCACCAACCGTGTCGATGGTGGCTTTATCAACCTCTGTATATTTGCCACCTTGGCTCCACATGGCACCACCATGGTCAATCACTCTTCTCATTGACACACAATCAGTTCAAACTTGAACATTCAAAAAACTCATACTGATACATGCCTTTACTGGTAAGGCCTTCTTCTTCTGCTAACTGGAAGTGCACACTATACCGGTAACACATCTTCACCTCTAGTGGTTTGTGATAACTTTAACATTCTGCCTTTTCATCATAAACAAGCAGCTAACCTCCAGACCGATTTATTTCTCAACATGTTAACACACACACAACCTTCATCCTAGTTTATGCCTTACCCGTAAGCTTTCATTATGTTTGCTCACTCTTATGAGAATTGTCATCATGTCGGTTGACATCAATGACAACTTAATGTGAAAATGGCAACAAATTCTGTCAATCCTCTTGAATGTAGCTGTGTACCTATTTCGTACACTCGGAAAGAAGGGGGAAATTGTTGGGAATTGAGGTTTGCCTTAGGTTAAACCCTGGCTATGGAATTAACCATGAAATTGAATTGAAAGATGTAAATGAAATACTGCAGTAAAATACTTTCCTTTTGAGGGAAGGGCTGAGAATGAACGAAACACTAATGATATACCTTTATTGAAGTTTTATTTGTCTCAACAAAAGAATCAGGGCTTCATGTAGGTTGTCTTCATAAAACATAGAACATGATAATCATCTCCAATGCTTGAATCTTGACTTCACTTCTTCTCTAATGCTCGATAGAAGACTAGTTGCTTGGTCACTTGAATTTGGTAGAATGTAGATCTTAATTTCGAATTCGATAGGTTTTAAAATTAGAGGGGCAAACCTCCTTTTATACCTTCTTGTTGAAAATTAAATTAAATTTCTAACCTAAGCTAACACGAGATCTAATTTCCCTCTCTAACTAGGTGACCATTAAGAGGGGCCAATTTGGGGCCCGATTAGGAGGCCCAAGGCGTATATGCCTTGGTCCCGATTTAGGACCAGGGTGTGGTACATCCTAGTCTCAATTTGGGACCAGGGCGTGGTACACCCTAGTCCTACAAATTAGGGTTCCAATTAGGGGGCCAAGATAGAAATGTGGTGATAACGTGAGGTAAATGAGTGGTGTGAGCATAATCAGTTCTACAATAAGGCCTTAGGGGATGAAACACCAAATTGAGGCCTAAGTGAGGACAAAATTGTAGGCAAGTTTAGGATGCTACATTTAGCCCCCACTTTAGTGGGAGTATGAGACTACGCATACTTGTGGTAAAGTACAAAGGTCTGCATTGAAAACTTTCATCAAAATATCAAAGAGACAAAACACACTAAGCTCCCAGGGACTTTAGGATCTTACTACTCCAATATCAAGATAAAAGGGACATCATAAGAAAGAGGAAAGAGAGAGAGAGAAAATGACTACTAGCCCAATAATATTTTGGTGCTATGAGTCATGAAAAAGAAAAATACCAAATTACAAAGCAAAAGGTTCAGTTTTCAAAGTAACTTGAGTATCAAAACATATCATGGTGAGTGCATAAAGTGTAACATTGAGGAGGGTGTACACCCCCACGTTAAAGCAATTGCATACACCTTATCAAGAGTAATTGCTTTAAGGTAGCATGCATCCAAAAGACAAGAATGTTACCATAATGAGATGCCCCCAAGAAAGAACAAATCAAAGGATAATGGTCACAAAACATAGAACACATAATGGATCCACTAACTCTAGGGTTAGTATGCTCTTATAATAAATAATGTATATAAAAGATATTTGTATTGACTTGACCTCATCCCCCAAAGGTAGTGGAACCAGAAGCACAATGGAAGAAGGGAACATGTGTCTTTTGAGTCAACATGAAAGATAACAAAAGAGATTTCAACGCTTTGCATCATCTCCAAGTAGACAATAGAAGGGGCAACAAATAAAATATTTGAGATAGAAATAGAAGAATGTCACAATAGATTCAACCTATTTATTACCTTGCACCAACATAGCGACAAGGGTCATCTAAAGAGAACCTAATATAACACAAAAACACATCACAGGGGAAACACATTAGGAACAAGTAAGATAAGGATCTACGACACAAATGAAGCTAATTGACAAAATCATCTGCCTCCCAATATTGTTGAGCATTGTTTTGGGAAGGCGGAAACCATGAAAGATGAGAAACTTTGAGCATGGTAAATGAAGCTAATTCATGTTCCAAATAAGGACCATGCTCTAATGATGAGTCACTTTGTTTGTTGCTAGGAGCCAAGGTTAATTCTTTTGAAAAATGTGAAGAGAGATCATTATTAGCATCAACAGGCTCATACATATTATCAGAATCATTAGTATAAACATTGTTAGCATGACCAACATCATCATCCATTTCATCATATAGATTAGTAAAAATGGGATCTGTAACATGAAAAGAGCATGAACCATCATTTTTCTTAAGCATTTTTTATCTTGGTGATTTTGGTTGAACTTCCTCCCTAGGGTTAGGTGAAGGTTGGACAAATGGGGTCAAGTCAAAATTTGGTTTTTTTGAGGAGTAAATGGTTTGGGAAGCCAGTTCAAGAGCCTTAGCATGACGTATTCATCAATGTTCTCTCACACAATGGTTTATTTTAGTTTTAGCTGATGGCTGTGAAGGTTGAGGATCAATGGACATAGGCTACTTTTCTTCCTATGAAGGAAGAGGAACATGAGAAGCCACATTAGGTTGAGACAAAGAAGATGCCAAGAACTTTCCTTTGTAAGATGTTGGAGGTAAGAGTGCGACATATGTGGGAGGAATAGAAGGTGTAGGAAGGATACTAGGTCCATCATGAGGAGGATGAATAGGTCTAGGGTCTCTAGGCTTACTCAAGGATAAGATCATATCATCTTTCCACTTTTGATAAGATAGAAAAAGGACATAATTTTGAGGCTTGAGAGGCTTCAGTTATTTAGGCCAAAAGTAATCAAGGGTGAAGTTACCACGCTTCATCATGGGTTGGTACAAGATATGATAGTGCCATTATGAGGGAGTTTTAAACATTTATGAACAATATAAGGGATCACTTTCATGGAAGAGATTCAAGGATGTCCCAACTTTACACAAATTTGATCTTATGTAGGAATTATAACAAAAGTCACATCTAAGAACTTAGTACTAGCCTCAATGTGGAGAGTAATAGAGCTAGTTGTAGGGCAAGAGAAACTGTCATACACCTTGACCGTAACATCAAATTTATCATATGTTACTTGATGCAATTGTAAAATGTAAAGATATTCTCCAGTGATCACATTCATCATACACATTGTATCATTGAGCACTCCATGTGAGAGTATGTCTTTGATCTTTGCACTGATATACATTGAGCCATCAAGTGCAACAATAGTCTCACTAGGCTCAAAGGTAATGCATAGGTCCTTAGGAGGTGTAGGTTTGTCAACAAGATTCACAAGATTATTAGAATCAACTTCAAATTGATTGGGAGAGAGTGCAAGAGACTCAGACTCAACAACATTAGTAGAGTGGGAAGGCAAAGGATTGGTGAAGATTTGAAGGTTTTAATTAGGAGGAGCTACAAATTTGTTTCCTTTGTCATTCATACTAGCTACAAATATGGTATTATTATCAATGAAATCTTGAATCTTACTCTTTAAAGAATAACACTTCTCAATATCATGGTCGTGTTGATGATGAAATTGGCAAAAGGCTTTGGGATCATGATAAGATGGAAAAGGTTTGGAGGTATCAATTGGATTGATGGGAGGAAGTTTCAACACATTATTATTTATCAATCTCAATATTATACTATGCAAATACTTAGAAAGAGGAGTAATTTTTTTTCTAAAGTATGTGGATAAAGGGGCCACAATTGATGTCATGGATGCGACTTGAGTATTGATATTGTTGTTTATCTTGTCGTGTCCTTTGTTCAGTTTGAACTTCACAAATGATTGTTGAACACTCTCATTCTTATCAATCAAAGCTATTGAAGGAGATGATTCAAATCAACTCACTTGAAGCTGATTATTATGAAGCATTGCACACAATTGTGTAAAGGAAGTAAACTCAAAAAATAGAAGCTTATCCCTAATGTTTTTTTGTAGATTAGAAATAAAAATTATTTGCACATCATGAACATGCATAGGATAAGAAATTCAAGAATACAAATGTTTATATCTACCAATAAATCAATTACTTTTTCTTTAACTCCTTGCTTACAATAAATCAAATCAGTCAAAGTAATCTTAGGACCAATATTATTTTGAAATTGTTGAATGAAAACATTAGCCAATTGTTGAAAATAAGTGATAGAATAAGGAGACAAAGAACAATACCATTGCAAAGCTTTTTCCCTAAGAATTATAGTAAATAATTTAGCCATAAGTCTTTGGTGATGTTTCTATTGTAAAACTCTAATTGAGGGAATTCCATATGCTTAGGAGGGACAACACAAACAATATCACCAGATAATATGCTCTCTACATAAAATGTGGGGCATTAAACTTGGATTGAGCCATAGAATCCAATTTTTATTATAGGGATGTAACAGTTTGAGCAAGGTCATAAATGGTTGCTATAGTGGATGGATTGAAATTGGACATATTGGATTGTGATGCAGGAGTAATATTATTGTATGTGGGTGGAGGTTGAGAATAAGGAGGTGGAACACTATGATATGTGGGTATGACAGATGATTGCGATACAAATGGAAGACTCATAGAAGGAGGGATATAAAAATATTGATTAACAAGATTTCCCCCATGACTAACATATGTAGGATTAACATTTTGTGTGGAAGTAGTTATGATAGAAGATGTAAATGTAGGCACACTAGGCAAGGATGCAGGCATAGGGATGGAATGGTTAACTTGACTAGTGGGTTGAGTGTAACCACAAAATTTGACACAACTTTTGATAGGCATGATATTAGTGTCAACAATATGAGAAAGGCCACACGACAAATTAACACCAATTTTATCACTTTTCACCATTATTTTTAATCCTTCAATCAATGGGATTGCCTCACTTTCCAGGTGTCTATAATGTGGTGAAAAGTGATGAGGGGAGATCAAGTGAAAAGCTTTACTCCCCTCAAAAGAGGGGTGAAAGTTTCACAAAGGATTCCCTTCAACTTCTCACACACATTACATTTAAAAGAGGGGGTTTGAATTCACTAGATCCAATCCCTATGGAAAACGATTGAATGTTGAGTCAATTGTAGGAAATTGACAATGAATTTGGAAAGTAAAGTAACTCTCTTTTAAAATAGACAACTTGAATTAAGCGAATAGAGACTAAGTGTAAAGATGACAAAGAGCAATTATATCCTGAGATAGAGATGCGGGATGAAGTTGTGCATTTGGAATTAGTAGTAAAATGTCGAGACGAAGCACCTCTGCAAATTTGAGCAAAAGTTGTCAGGACCAAGTTGAATTTGTACCCGGTCCTTCGAAAAATCCACGTGTAGAAAAGGGTTTTTTCATCTCGGAAAATGAATCCTAAACCTGCAATTACAACTACACACCTGCCTGTTGGGATTGGGGGTTTGCCTTCAGGTCAAACCCCATTTTGGAATTAACCAAGTGATTGAAAATACTTGTAAGTAAATGAAAAGAAATGTCTAAAGTAGAATCCACCTCAAGAGAGGATGCAATTGAAATGTTGATAGAATCGCTTGAAAGGATATGTGGAATAGAATGTCTTGATTGTTGATAGAGATCTCCTCTTAAATGGTTGAATCCTTGATTTGAATGCAACACCTAGCCTTCAAAGGAGACTTGAAATGCTCAATGGATGCTTGGATGCTTGAACGTTTGCTTGCGCTTTATGATCAACTTGTTGTCGCTTATCGTCGTTATGCTCATGAACTTAATTTTTGCTTGACTTCGCTTTCGAACTTATGCAAATAGGATGGGAAATTCTCCTTATATACTTGCCAAATAGGGGTATTTAGCTGATTTTCCATCTTAGGTCGACATAGGAAAACTTTTTCCTTCTCACAATTGGTCCAAGCCCAATGCAAAGTTTGATCAAGGGAGGCCCAAAATAGGGTTGGGACAGGGGTGCCACACCCCTATCCTGCCCTAATTTAGGACAAGCAGTGACAATAGGCAATGCGAGGTGGTAGAAAATGCAAGTTTTTGATGTTTTGAGCATGTCTCGGGTCTACAATCAGGCATAGGGATTCATCTGCCATCACAAAGACCCAAATGCGGTCAAAAATTGCAAGTGTCACAATTTTATGACGCTAAAGTATCGCTAACTCATCTATTATTGAAGTTTTTCAAATTTATTGCCAATCTTCTACAATCAATCAACGAAAACCCTAGTTAGTGATTCATCCACATCATGAGAATTATGAAGAAAATGGGGATAAATGATAGCATTTGTTGGGTTAGAGCAAACACCAACATTCTCATGAAATATGTTATCCAAATTAGGCTCCATATCCTTAGTAATTAATCCTTGGGAAGCCTTGATTTTACAAATTCTTCTCATGCAAATATTGTAGGTAGGAATAATGGTAACACAATTCATGCACAAAGGTGTTAGTGTAGGTTTTTTTATTTTCCTTATGTTAGGGGGTATTTATTTTTCCTACACGTATTTTATGAAGCTTGCTTAGGTTATTAGGAGTGGTTTATATGAGGACACATGGTGAAATACTTTAACTACATGTGTAACTCTTCACCTCACATGGGTAGTTGAGTTACACACCCTCTTTTGGCTAGTTGTGTCACCTCTCATAACCACTATTTTGTCATTTCCTAAGTGGGCTATGGGGTAGTTGGGTTTCTCACTCTCTTTTGGCCTTATGTGCCAACTTTCTCAACTCCTTTCTTGTCTTTATGTAAGGAGGTTATGCCACATATTTTGACATTTACCAAGAAGTCAAAACCTCCCTCTTTTTATGGGGAATAGTATTTAATGCACCCCTTGGATGTATATGCTATTATTTTTCTATTTAATAAGCACTATACTCTCACCTTCACGAGTTCAGTGATAGCTCAGTGAGAGTCTTCTCAAAATTCTCTTCTCTATCTTTATTTTTCTCTCATATCAGATTTATTTTCATTTAGATATTTTGATATTCGATCATCTATTTCTTGGAGTTGCATGTGATCTACGACCGATATCAAATCCTGGCTCAGTTCTCACTTCTCGCAGAATCTAACATGGTATCAGAGTTGTGTTGTTTGGTATAGCTCATTATTATTTTGATTTATTTGAGAGATTGGAGACTATTAGATAGCTAATATTTTCCTTAAAAACCAATTAAGCTCTTCTCCTGCATTCTTGTGTGACTTGGAGAATCAAAATAGTTTAAAGTAAAATAAGCTTCTAGATTAATTTGGTTATATGTGTGTGTGTGTGTGTGTGTGTGTGTGTGTGTGTGTGTGTGTGTGTGTGTGTGTGTTCTTGTGAAAACTCGGCGATTGCAACATTTTGGTAATATTGGAGGCTTCTTTATCATTTCTAGAGTGTTTAGAAGGCTTGAGAAAGTCAAAAGTAACTTTCATTTCACCAAAATCAGAGTTTGGAGGACATAGTAAAAAAAAATAGAGTGAAATCTTTTTACTGAAGTTGTTTTCATTTCAGCTTTAGAATTCCCGCTTTCACTTATTTACAAGAAAAATGACTTTTGGGTTTTCTTCTCAACATCAAAAAACTTTTGGGTTTTTGATGTTGTTCCCAAAAAATTAATACTTTTTGCAAAACTTGAGTTTGAACAGGGTGTGAGCCGTTTTTCTAGCAGGCAAATTCAACCTCTTTTAAAAGTTGCGTAACTTTTGCCTCGGGTGTTTGATTTTTGTAAATGAATTCTTGACAGAAAGTTAGAAATGAGAAATTTCCATTCTTGGAGGCCTCATTGAAATATTCTACCTTTTTTCATCAGATATTGTAGGTTGAATCAACTACATTTTTCCTTGAACAAGTCATATCTTTCACCTCACAACTCTGTTTTTCAAAAATGAATAGTTGTAGGAAAGGTATTGAGATGCATTGAGTAGCTATGAGGCTATTTTTTTTTTCAGATATTGTGTTAAATTTACTTGTATTAAACATTTCTAATTTTGGTCATTGGAGCCTTAAAAGAATTGTAATCTGATAAAAGGTCGTGTACACACACAAATTAAAAAGTGTCAACCTTGTAATATTTTTTTTTGGGGGGGTTGATTTTTGAGACTAGTGGAAAGGGGGGGTGTCTCTTGTGTCTTATTTCTTGCACTCTTCTTGAATCTTTTCAATATTCTTTTCTGCTATCATGGATGCATATATAGTTCCTTTTTTAACACTATATTTTTTTTTTGAATGGAAGTCTAAGATGGTAATATATCTAAAAAGACATGGATATCATTGTGTTATTATGGGACTTGGAACTGAACCTCAAGATGTTACATAAAAGATTAAATGGTTTAATAAATATGATGAAGCTTTTGGTAATCTATGTATGTCAGTCTCTCCTAACCTTATTTTTCAAATTGAATCTACCACTACACCAAATGTAGTGTGGAACACTTTGGAAAACCTTTTTGGTAAGCAGGATGAGCTAAGAGGTCATCAATTGGAGAATGAAATCATAGGGTTGAATCCAACCAATGTTGACACTATACAAGACTTCTTCACAAAACTCAAGTCTATAAGATTGCAGTTGGAACAGTGTGGAAATAAAAAAGATGATAAGCAATTGATCTTGAGTATTCTTTCTAAGCTTGGTCCTAACTATTCAATGTTTGTTTCTACATTCTATGCTACCAAATGTACCCTAGGTACTGTAATACCCTAAAAATGGTCATCTAAACCATGGGCCCCTAATCTCGACAACATCACCAAGGTCCTAACCAAAGACAATTAAAATTAATCTTGAACACACAATTAATTTCTTAAATCATCAAATGTCACATGGCAAATTAATCACTTTGAATTAATTAAATAAATATTTAATTAATTGATCATTTCAATTAAATCATTTTTAAACAATTATCCTATTTATTTTATTAAATATCTTAGTATATTTAATTAAATAAATCAATTTACCATTAAATCATAAAAAAAAGGAATTAATGGGAAAAAAGAATTAAAAATTGAGAAAAGAAATCAAATGGAGATAATCTTGAAAATCAAATTAAAAATTAAAAAATATCTCAAAAAAACAATTAAAACAATTAAATCTCAAAATTGAATGAAAGAGAGAATAAATCAGTTTTTTTTTTTTTTTTGATTTTATCTTAATTTTAGTTCAATTTCCTTTAAAACTGAGAAAAGCAACCAATCACATCAATTCATCTGGATTGTGCTTCCTCTTGGAAAATCTTGACCGCTCATCATCATTTGATCTCAGCTGTCGGTTGCTTTCTGAATTTTCTATAAATTCAGGCCGTCATCTCCTAATCAAGGATCCTAGAGAATATATTGTTATCATGTTGTTTTTGATCTAGGTTCATTAAGATTTCATATTGAGAATATTTATATATTAGTTATTGCATATTTGTTAAATCATTTAGCTTAAATATTCATTCATATCTTAATCATGTTAGCCTAATATTCATTAGTCTTGCATATCTTGCATATCTTGCATTTATCTAGCTTAATCTTGCATTCATTTAGCTCAATTTCATACTCATATAGATTAAATCGTTCATTTAGGTGTTGTCTAATCACTGGCATTGCATATAAAAATATGAGAGCAAGACTAAATTCGCATCTACTAGAAGGCAAAATGTCGCTTTGTGATGGTTTATTATTCATTGTTGATTACTGATTTACTAACCATGCATCTAATGACTTATTGAAGTGTTGTGTATTCCAGATACAGATTCAAGTCCACTTTTCACACACACATTTTTGGCGCCCACCGTGGGGCTCGAAATTCAATCTTTTGGCTTCAAAATCTTCTTTTTATTTCTCAAGGTTTAGTCCGTAGAAGCCTCTGCAAAAGGTCGTATGAGTATTTACCAAGCATCGTACGAGCTTTTGTCTATTTTAGTCTTTTACCATTTGAATCATCAAGAATACTCGTACGAGTTTCTGCTTTGCATATTTGATTCCGTGTTTTGTCGTTCAGGTCTGTGGGAATACTCGTATGGGAAGGTATATACTATCGTACAAATTTTTGTTTTATCATTTCAAAAATAGTATACTTTTCATGGTTTTTCGTGAATGAAATTTGGATTTTACTGACTCTGATGCTAACCCTGGTCTATCTTTTGTCTGCTTTAGATTTTTTACAGCCTAACTGGTTTTCTGCAGAACGCTTGTCAAAGAATACATCAGTCGAACATACGCCTGTCAAATAATCAAAAGCAAAATGACTACTAATGCGTTGTTCTTGTAGGTTGCCTAAAAAGAATCGAGCAAACATCGTGTATTCTTTAAAATTCATTTTTTTAGGCACTTAAATTGCTATCTGGTTAATGAACAAATCTATCTTTTGTGCTTGAAGAAAAATTTGAGAGGTAGGAGAGTATGCTATTGTCTTTTACAAACAATAAAAAATCTAGACCCTCGAAGCTTTTTCTAAGTTTTGAGATTTGTGTACCTTCAGCGGGCCTGTCATAGTGGGAAAAAGTAATCACCCTGTGAGAACAACCCAAGTGAGTACAACTGGACCTGAGCATTCCAACTCACTATAATAAATAGGCCTCTGGTGATTAAAGTCTCCGAAGATGGGATTATTTGAGTTTTCTCTTTGAGATCTCTCATATCAAGCATTTGGTAGGGCCTCACAGTATCAACCATGTTTACGCGACTATAACTTGTTTCGATACCTTGTCGGGCTATAGGCCTCAATCATGCTTGCGTGACTTCATGGAGTAATTTCAAACGAAATTCCTGACTAAGAACTATAAGATAGAGGCTACTTGATTCACCTCTGAAAGGGGGATAATCTTTGTGCAAGAGAGATAGTAACTCTCCCAAGATACTTGCCATATCGTGCCCCCATTAGCGTTTGGAGTCGGCTAATATGGTGTTGAGAATCCATTGCATGAGACTCAGTGACCGTATTCTGATTAGCTATTGGGTGTGTACCTAAGTTAGCAAGCAAAGATTTTCTTCTCTAAGCCAACTTCCGTAGGGTTAGTGTGCTGTGATTGAAGTCATTATACATCTTGCGTGTTTACTATGTTTTCATCCTTGAAACTGAAACTGGAGAAAAAAAAATCAAAAACATAAAAAAATCAGTGATCAAAACTCTGTCCGTGTCCAAAAGTGGTCTATCAGTCATCAAAAAATGAGTCCTTATCAAAAACTGGTCTTTGTCAATCATTGAAACTCTGTCTGTTAGAATCTCATCTCTGTCCAAAACTCTGTTGTATGAGTCTGCTGAATTGTCATCCTGCTACATAAGTATTATCATACGAGACTTCATTGATCCTCTCAGTTTGTCATCTGGCTTTTTATAAACTGTCATACGAGGTCTGCAAAATTGTCATCTGGCCTTTAACATATTGTTGTATGAATACAACTCATACTCAATAGATTGTCGTCTGAAGGCCACCAAACTGTCGTACGAGTTTAGGCAGCAACTCATATGAGGAACTGTCTTTATCGTCCAAGAACTGCTAAACTGTCATCTGGGTTTGAAAACTCTGTCGTACGAATTCTTGATTTTGTCAGTCCAGAACAGTCAAACTTGCCTAAATCAGTCTACAATGAGCATAAAACTGGTCGTCATATTCCTGAGCATAAACAATCTTGATAGCGTACACCTGTCGTTGTGTTGCATGATTTTGTCGATCATCTCTCAGCTAGTTCAATCAACTACTTATCAAACTTAAAACACTTAGACCATGTCTTACATAGGATAAATCTTTCCTGAAATGAGACTAAGTCTTAGTCACTTCTCTCAATTGCTACGTTAAACGAACAACTAGCTCCAATTTGATCTTGACATCTGCATCACTCCTAGCTCTTAGTCTCGTCGGTTGTAAATGCCTGTCCAAACCAGAATTTCTTGCAAGAAAAATGACACAGGTAAAGGGTTATCCTTTTCATCACAAGACAATCCATTCTTTGTAGAAGAGCCCTTCTCCAATAAACCTTCATCGTCAAATTTACCAATTTTTGATCAACCATTATCTCCCACCATGTCTGGAGAAAGGCAAGGGAGACAAGCTGCTAAAAATGATACTTATGACAACCTCAACACCCATGCTACTGACAGTGATTCCTCATCAAGCAATTCTGAAGCCTTCGAACCTATAGAAGCTATTATAAATAAATGTCTAAACGATAAACATTTCTGAAAGATGATGAAGATCATCATGTCTAGAGCTAGCAAGGCAAGGTGCCAAACTTCCTATTGATTATAACATTGAAACCCTCATCACTAAATAAGAAGAGACACCTTTAGTGCTGGTAAATAAACAATTCCAAGTGTTATAGATTGAAATCACAGAACTGAAAAAACAAGGATAAATCATCTAAGCAATATTCTCTAGACACGATGTGCCCGTTTCCATTCGACAAAAATCTCTACATGCCTCCATTTCCCTCAAGAGTAGAGATTCCTAAGTTTGAAAAATATGATGGAAATGTAGATCCTCAAGACCATGTTAGAGAATTTTGTGCTTTATGTATGGAATTCATGCACAAACAAACATATCTCATGCACCTTTTCTCGAGAAGTTTAGGAGGACAAGCTATGGAATGATTTTCAAGCCTACCTATGGGAACCAAAACTTTTGAAGAATTAATCGAATTGTTTCTACAACAATACTCCTATAAAATTCATCATGTATTCACTATGATTGAGCTTTGTAATACAAAACAGGAAACAGGAGATCCCTTTCTCACTTTTCTTCAATGTTGGAGAAAGATGTTCTCTAGATATTCACGACCTATTCTAGATTTTGAGAAGATGAATATCTTTGTCAATAACCTGATCCCTAAATTGAAATACAGTATCCAAATGCAAGTGTACTATTCATTCAACAAAATGGTAGATAGTGCCCTCAGAATGGAAGACGTGCTTATAAAGAAAGGAGACATATCACTTTGGAAAGAAACACACCAAGGTTCTAGTTCTAAAGAAAAGAACAAATACTGAAAATGCAACAAACATAACAACATAAACATTGTTAATGATGGAGTGGTAGACACTGTCAAAGCAAAATCAAAATCCACAATATTTAATTTGGCTAGCGGCACACAAGCACTCAAAGCAGTTGAAACAACAACAAAAAATCCTCTAAAATAATCAAAAGAATGGTTTAAAGCGAAACCTTGGTTTTCAAAGCCTAAACACAATTTCACTCCTCTGGATGAATCATATGAATCAACTTTTAAAACTTTATTGGAAAATGATCTGATAACATTTCCAGACAACTCTAGAACATATGATCCAGAAGTTAAACCCAAATGGTGGAGGGAAAATGAATACTGTGAATACCATCGAAACAAGGGTCATACAACAAACAACTGCATAAAGCTCAAACATGAAATTCAAGACCTCATCGATGTTGGCAAAACCGTTGTTGGAAATCACACGACTAATGCTGATCACAAAGCTTTTAAAGATCCCTTACCTTCTTATGAACAAGGTGATTCCTCAAAATCCAAGGGAGGTGCCAAAGTCAATTACACCTACACTAACAATGATAATGTGATCAACATGATTGAATCTTCCCAACCTAAGTATTGCAATGTGATCATAATCAAAGATAAACAAAATAAAGCACAAACTACAAATGTTGTGACCCACTCTCAAAAGAAGGTTACTCTCCAAGGAGCTAGTTCCTCAACTTCTGCTCAAACAACATCAAACCTACCAACTTCTTCAAATAGACAACCAGATACAATCATGGCTAAATCTAAACAATTGGCTTCATCATCCTCTCCTGGTTATAGCATTGTCAAACAATTGAAAAAAACTAATGCTCAAATCTCCATTTTTGAACTGCTTAAGATCTCATCTGCTCATAGAGATATCCTGGACAAAGCTTTACTCACTACTAATGTCCCTAAAGATTTGGATGTAGATTGGTTTCAATCTATGGTGGGTCACCCGACTTTGCTTCATTACCTCACTTTCTCTGAAGAAGATGATAAGTCACTGAATCACCCGCATAACCAACCATTACACATCGAAGCTATGATCCACAAACACCGAGTCAAACATGTTTTGATAGATGGAGGCACTGGGATGAATATTTGTACCTACAATTTGCCGTAACTGAACTTTTTTGAAAATGTCATTTATCCAACAAAGAAAATAAAAATAAAAGCTTATGATGAAGAAGAAAGAACCTCTAAAGGTCTAGTACTATTACCAATCAGGGTAGGACCTATGGAAAGAGATGTTATCTTTCAGGTGCTCGACCTTCCTCTTTCATACAACATCTTACTAGGCAGGCCATGGATTCACGAAATGAAAGCAGTACCATCTACATATCATCAGTGCTTGAAATTTCCCTATAACAGAGTCAAAGCAAGTATTCCTGCTGATACAAGCTATACTTGTAACGCATTAACACAGAGTACTAATACCTTTTTTCCTCATAACAGAGTAGCCTCTACAACTGAAAGTTCAGTAACTTTGATTAAAGATTCAGGAAATAAATTGAAAATCACAGATACTGTCATGTATGGATACAAAATAGAACCTGTACTTTCACTAATGTCTCTTCCTCCATCACCAAGATAGTCGGGAAAACCATTAGAGGTTATGAAGCCACAAACTTCAACTTCAAAAGTCATTTATGATGGTATCTTTGTATAGTCATCTACTTCCCTTGCAGATGAAATAGAAGAGGATGTTGTTCTCAAATGGATTTTCAAAGAAGATAATAAAAACAAAAAATACCACATTGTGAAATTTCCCCGGTACAATATAGTCCAGGATATAAGATGATTCAACATATGGGATATTCAGGTACCGGTCCTCTAGGCAAGCGTCAAGAAGGTATTGTTGAACCTATTTGGCTACAAACTAAGTCTACAAATGATAAAGCTAGACTTGGATACAATCCAAGAAAGTCATCAGATCAGAAACATACTTCTCATCATCAACCTAAGTGGAGGAAAAAGATACCACCTTCAACATCACAGGAAATCAATACTCAGCAAACTCAGGAAGATTATAAAAATGAACAAGAAGAATTGGTAATCAAGAGAGAAGAAGCAACTGATACTCAAGTTCCAATTGTGATAGCAATAACACTACAAGAAGCAGAAATCCCATAAGACATGAGAGAAGAAATTGAAAGAGTTAAAGAGTTGTTTGCACCATTGAACATTCCGGTCACATATACAGGTAGACAACAAATAGATGATTTAGAAATTGACTCGAATGAGTTTGAATGGGGTCCAAATTATCTCTTAGAAATATCTACTATAGAAACTCCTCAAGAATCTAGTGATATCATAGATGAAGCACAAGAGATAATATGCTTAAAGGTACAAAAGGAAATAGAGGAAATCAGACTAAAAAGACAAGGAGACTATGAACAAAGCTGAAAGAAGAAAGAACACAAGAAAATTCTTCACCCACTATATCTCCCTCTAATGAGATAGAACAGATCCGGTATGGAACTACAAAAGAAGAATTAGAAGCTATAGAAGCAGGGCCAGTCATTAGTCCAGAGGAAGCCGAATGGAAAAGATGATAGAGACTGACAAAGCCATCGAGGTTATGTCAACAGGTATGTCAAATACAAGTGATCAATGAACCAAATCACGAAGGAAATTGTAGCATCAAAGATGTAAATATTGATACTATACATACTTTTACTCAGTCACTTGAAGAAGAGTCAGAAACTTCATCTTATGACTCTGATAACTCCAACAAAAGCTTTATTTGTGACAATACCTATTTGACATCAAATTATGACTACTCCATCATGAATGTCAAGATTCTGCTTGCTGACCCTGTTACTGTCACACCACGATATGTAGTCCAGTTTGAAGTAGGGGACGATGCTAGGAGTAGGTTTGTTGGGTTAGGTCCACTAAATATTAACATGCACTTCGATAATCATGTTGTAACTCTTCGTGGTCTCGAGACACTTATGCAAGGTAGTCTTCTAGAGCTCGACTTATCGGTCTGAATTTATGATGATAATACAGTGAACTCCCTTGAACCTATTAAAAATTTATCCTTGGTGCATCCTGAACTGATTGACTGTACTCTTCACAACCAACCTTTGAATATACCTACCTTCGCCAATGACTACACATTAGCTTGCTATCTTAATGCAGTTGAACCAATGGACTCTTCCACCAGTGAGAAAAATGAGAACATGACTAAGATAGACATCAAGTATCTTAGTCACAAAAATTAAAAAAAGAAAAATAAAAGTTCTAATGACAAAAACCACACTGTGGTGGTGTCAGAACAAAGAAAAGTAAAAATAAAGGATGTACCTAAGGGTGAAAACCTCTCTGAGGCACCTGAGGGTGAGATACTTGATATGTTGCCAAGTCACTTCCAAGAAAGGTCTTCAATATTGATTGAAACAAATCAACCAGTAAATATTGGAAGTCAAGAGACACCACATATCATCCATTTAGATCAATCACTATCAACAAAAGAGTTAAAAGGTTTTAGCAACCTCTTTTTAGAAAAGAAGATCAACCTTGCATGGACATACTCTGATATGCCAGGCCTAGATCCTAATCTCATCATGCATCATCTCTCTATTACACCAGGAGTTAAACCAATCAAGCAAAAACTCCATAAGATGCATCCTCATGTGGCACTGCTAGTCAAGGATGAACTTGAAAAGCTACTTAAAGAAGGATTCATCAGAGCTATAGACTATGTAAAATGGATATCAAACATAGTACCTATATCAAAGGCATATAAATCTATTAGGGTTGCACAGACTTCAGGGATCTCAACAAAGCATGTCCAAAAGACAATTTTCCATTGCCCAACATTGATATGATAGTGGATATGACTGTTGGATATGATATGTACTCATTAATGAATGGATTCTCTAGTTATAATCAGATCAAGGTAGCTCTTGAGGATCAAGAAAAGACAACCTTCACATGTGCATGGGCAACCTTCTACTAGAACGTCATGCCATTTGGACTAAAGAATGCAGGAGCAACTTACCAAAGAGCAGTAACCACTATCTTCCATAATATGATGTACAAAAACATGGAAGGTTATGTTGATGACACCCTAGAAAAGACCATGAAGAGATCCACACATATCTAAGAATTGGGCCTTAAACTGGATAGAATGGAAAGATTCAAGCTCCAGATAAATCCTAAAAAGTGTGCATTCAGAGTGACATCAGGGAAATTTCTTGGTTACATTAATTTAAAGAAAATAATTAAGGTTGACCCTGAAAAGGTCCAAGCCATAATGGAAATACCTCCGCCTAAGAATATCAGTCAAATGAGAATTTTACAAGGACTTCTCCAATCAATAAGGCGCTTCATTTCTCAACTAGCAGATAAAGCTCAACCATTCACAAAGGCATTACGAAAAGGAGTCAAACACAACTGGGATGAAGATTGTGAACAACATCTAAAACAAATCAAAGACTATCTTTCAAACCCACCTATATTGATGCCACGAATTCAAGGTAAACTATTGATTCTATACATACCAACTACCGATACATCACTGGGGGCACTTCTGGCACAACAAGATGAGAATAAAAAGGAAAGAGATATATATTATATCAGCATGACCTTGGTGTCTTATGAGATGAACTATACTATCATAGAAAAATCTTGTTTTGCATTAGTCTTTGCATCACAAAAATTAAGACACTACATGTTAGCACATTCTATTAAGCTTGTGGCTAAGATTTATCCGCTCAAATATCTTCTCAGCAAAGCAACACTTATAGGAAGATTGGATAAATGGGTCACGATTCTTACAAAATTTGATATTGAATATGTAGAACTCAAAGCCATCAAAGGACAGGTCATTGCAGATCAACTTGCTGATGCTCCACTTCAAGACAATCAACCTTTGCACATAGAATTTCCAGATGAATCCATCATGCACCTTACTCAACAATCATGGAAGATGTTCTTTGATGGGTCTTTCACTCAACATGGTTCTGGTGCCAGAATACTTTTTATTACTGCTAAAAAATATTCAATCCCAAAGGCTTACAAGATTCTCTTGCCTTGCACAAACAACATTGCAGAATATGAAGCTTTGGTAAATGGGATCAAGTTGGCCATCGAATGGAAGGTTGTTGAATTACACATCTATGGAGACTCTCAATTGATTATCAACCAAATCAATAGTATACATCATACCCGAGATGAGAAACTGATGCCTTATAAGAGAATGGTTGATTATCTGAAGTAATACTTTACCTTCGTATCATTTCCACAGATTCCCAGATCAACAAATAGAGTAGCAGATGCTATGGCCACCTTGGCATCTATACCACAGCTACAAGAATCTAATTTTTGCTTTGAATTCCTGGTGGAAGAGTTACATTACCCTGCCTATGATTCTCCTGAGTCCTAGATGGTCTATTCTATTACTGGACATGACTCATCTCTCTACAACCACATTTACTCTTACCTGCATGACCAAATTATCCCTACTAATCTTACCCATAATAAGAAATGGAACCTAATCCAAAATGCTTCATGGTACATCATCATCACCAACGATCTATTTAGGCGAGGTTTGGATAGTACTTTTCTTAGGTCTCTAGAAACTGAAGAGTCCCAACGTGCATTATCTGAAGTCCATGAAGGTATTTGTGGATCTCATTCAAATGGTTTAACTTTAGCTTGAAAATTGCTATGGGATGGCTATTACTGGCCAGATATGGAGAAATATGCTATAAAATTTGCTAAAACTTGTGAGAAGTGTCAGCTACATGGGAATCTCATACATGCTCCAACAAGGGATCTCACACCTTTCATCACACATTGGCCTTTTCAACAATGGGCATTTGATCTCATTGGCTAGATATATTCTGCATCATCTAACAGACACAAGTTTATTATAATTGCCACTGAGTACTTCACTAAGTGGGTAGAAGCGGTTCCACTAATCAAAGCAACTGGTAACAAGTAGCTCTGTTCATCCTTAACTATATCATCTGCAGGTATGAGATACCTTCTTCCATTGTGACTGACAATGGAGGGTAGTTCAAAAACAAAGATCTAGATGAGCTCTGTGAAGAATTCAAAATCAAATAGCACTGGTCATCCATATACTGCCCTCAAGGTAATGGACAAGCTGAAGCATCTAACAAAAATATGTTGACTATCTTACATAGAATAGTAAATAAATTTGGAAACGATTGGCATCTGTAGCTCAATCCTGCACTATGGGCTTATAGACCAAGTACAAGAACACCTACTGGGGCTACACCTTTTTCTTTGGTATATGGGTCCAAAGCAGTCTTACCTATTGAGGTGGACATACCATCTTTGAGAGTTTCTTTGCAAGGTCTTGTTACTGATGAAGACTACAAAATTTCTAGATTGCAAGAACTCGAGTTGCTGGATGAACGTCAACAAGTGGCATTTGATCATCTGAGAGTGTATCAAAAGAGAATGTCTAGAGGTTATAACAAGAAAGTTGGAACCCTCATGACTTGAAACCAATCAATGTCCTAGTCTTAGGGTAATCGACTGAGCAATTTACATGTCCTAAGCAGTATCAACTAGGTCATCTTTCTGTCAGTGGTACCCGATCATCCACTCCGAGTCAGTCACCTGTCTCCTAACTACTGAAGAGTTTTATCACTAAGTAAACAAGCAAAACAAGACTACTGAAAACAATCACTAAACTATTTGAGATATGTATGAAATTTTCTTTGTGTCATGTCTTTTACATTGGCTTTCAATTATTATTCCCTCTGAGTAACTCGAGGAAGTCTATCTTGACAAAGAGGAGCAAGGATTGGGGGCATAATACTTTTCTTTATTTTCTGCTTGTAGGAATGAATCCGATGATCTAGAAACATCTAAATCAGCTAGGTGTCTATGATAAGTGCCTTCACAACAAGGTGAAATCGCCACACATACCTCGACTCTGCTTATTTGTATGCTACAGGGAGGTTGGAGTCATTTCTTTGTCTACTTGAGGGAATTTCTTTAATGTGCAATCCGGATGCATGCATAATTTGTCCAAGGATATGAATGAAAAAGGGTCATTGTGGACAAGATAATTAATATTGCATATACAAAGGAAGGAACTCTATTTTTCCTACTATGTTTGTAAAATGCTCAGTGATGAAAATTAATCATTCCAAATCTAGTGACTAGGTTTAGGTTGCATTCATTCTAAATTTTATGCATTTAAAGTGATTTTGACATGATAACAATGATCTCTTTATCTTTTGAATGAGAGTCTGAAGCAATAATCATTTCTCAGCTAAGTGGTCTCTCTTTCATCATCATTTCTCTGATCGAGTACTTGTGTATTGAGATGTTAGTTGCATACATAAGCATCTTATATAGATCCATACATTTCATTATTACTTATTTGCATTCATATTATTGCATGAAGAAAAATAAACATTTGCATTACTAGAAACTCATTTTCATCATTTATTTGCATATGAAAAAAACAACATCCATACACATCTCCATCGCATACATCCATATTGAACAAAATATGAATACATATAGAATAAAGCATATAGAAAGACATCTCATAATAAATCAACACAAGTACAATGAAATCAAATCAAGATCTCGTATATATCATCATAAATGTCTCAGAGTACAAATGATATTAACTGCAATATACAATGTCTCATCAGAGCAAGAATCGTATAGGCTACAAAAATGGGGTATATAACAAAATCTAGGAGATATAAAAATCTATCTGTCTGCCTCTCCCTCATTGCCAGGTGGAGGAGGTGGTGCCTACTGACCGACGTCCTGTTTGGGTTCCCTAGCTCCCTCAGATCAAGCCATATACTGCGAATACGGGACAACCTGCTGCTCTACTGGGACCACTACACTATAAGCGGCAACATAATACACTGCTTGACTCATCTGATGTAACACCTATCACTGAAGTGCATCACACTCTGCTCTGACCTCAATAAGCTGTTGATCATGCTTTGCTCTGACCTCTGCAAGCTGTCGGTCTCGCTCTGCCAGCTGTGTCTGCACCATTATTAGTTGTGACTGCAAACCTGTAACCCTCACTCTCAAGGACCGTACTACATCTGGGACCCCCTACTCTCTCCCAACATCTCCACCTCCCTCTCCACCTTCCTTCTCATCTCTCCACTGTCTAACCTGCCTAGTAGCTGCTCTCTCCTCCTCACCTCCACCTTCTGCTATCCTAGCGCCGCCAACCTCAACCACAACAACTCCTAGAGATCCACCCTCCCCTCTCTATTGCTATCTAGCTCCAGCTAGTACCCTACTACTACTAGCCCCGAGATCACCTCCTGCCCACCTAGGACCCTCTGCACTCCATCCCTATACTTGTCCCTGTACCTGTGCCTATGCTGGGGCCTCATCCTCAACCTCCTCTATAAGAGGTACATGCTCTCCGGGATCTGTAAACCAAGGAAAAGGATATCTCTGAAAACAATCTCTATACTGGAGCAATACCCCCGCATCAGCAACATCCTCTAGGTAATCCCACCTCTGTCGCTGTAACCCCACTAGCTCCTGCATGCTCAGCGCATATGATAGTCTCATGGCCAATCCTCATCTCTCCTCCTCTCCATACCGGGCATAAGCTGTAAACTCCTGGGATATTCCCTGTGGTCTCCCATACTGCCTCATCACCCTAGATACTAGAAATCACTCAATGATAGACACTGATTGGCCAATGAGAGGCCGAGTCATGAATATGTCCTTCCTCTAAGCTCTCCAATCATCCCACAACTCTAGACCCCTATATGGTCTCCACACTACCACGATCAAATCATCTAGCTATCTCCTCCAATAATCCGTCTTGCCCAGATGGGGCTGATTAACATACCTTGAATACTGATAAACAATAGGCTAGTGCACCTCTCTTGAATCATCAACTATCAGTTTGCATACTGGGATATTCTCCCATGTCCATATTTGTAAAACTAGAACACCTGCTGCCATGCTCTTCCCCTCCCGATACACAATCTCGTGCATCTCATGATACATATGGGAAAGCAAACATGATCCCCACCCTAGTCTCTCAGGATGAATCAACAATCTCTAGAACATCCTATCCCAACCACAAAGAAAATCCTACTGTCCTATATCAGGCATAACAAAACAACCGATAATACCTGCTAAAACGCATGCCAGAGGATACTGATCACCATATCTACTCATCATATCATCCCAAGTGATGGCGCACTTCAGAATGGTCTCATCGTGGAATATCCGTCTTAATGCTAAGACACCCGATTGATGAGTAGAATCATAATCAACCTTGTCTCTAGCAAACTGAATTCTCAGAATCTGGTACACATCCTCTGATGTAATCATCTCTCCAACTAGTAGATGGAAGGTGTTATGCTCTGAATGGAAACGCTCAACTAACGCAGTCAACATCCTGTCATTCACATGGATATCTGATATCTGTAAAAGGTACCCAAAACCGCACAAATCAATATGTGCTCTATCTGCATTTGATAAACCATGGACTAGCCTCATCGTTGATGGATATACACACTAAAACAAGATATCCGACAATCAAATCTGTAAAATCAAACATACAAATTTTCAGCATGTGATCCAAATTGTGCTAAAAATATGTTAAAAATACTCGCAAATCCAAATATGCAAAATGCCAAATCAAAAATTCATGTTTAGACCCTAAAAAATGCTTGCTATTTTTCATACGAGTTTTCACCAGACAAGCAGAAACTCGTACGAGTAAAGATTACACTCCACACGAGTAAAAATCCCCATACGATAAAACATATATTGTCACACAATACAATGGTCACTCGAGAACAAATTCGTATGACTCATGGGACGAGATCAGACAACAAACCTTATATGACCATACGACAAAACACCAAACGGACAATTTGTTGTACAATAAACGGTGTCTCATCGCACAACAAAACAATAGAAACAACTTTCAATGAAAATAAAATGCAAAAAATTCAAAATTTATGAAATGCAAAGGCTTAAGATTGATCACTTATCATTGGGTCATAGTTTCGTGGTCGATTATGTCGTCTCTGGCGCTCAAATTGATGCTCCTGGATTGGAATAGCCATTTTTCTTCACAGAGGGCTTTTCAAATTTCAAACTTTGGGAGGTGAAAATGAATTGAAAATGACACATGAACCCCTTATATAGCCTAAACCCTAATTTTTCAACTTGCTCCGATGGACGTAAAACTTGTACTCTAAGCTAAATCAACCGTCCTAAGTCCATTTTCAGGATCAAAATCAAAATCTGACGTCAATTCTCTAGTCGAAATTTCATGACATTGACCACTTAGTGTATACACCTAAAAATGGTATGAAGATATTGAATTAAATAAGCAATTATTTAATTAATCCCCCTTCCTAATTTAGTTCAATTCATTAGGCAATTTGATTAAATTCTCCCTTTCATCTACTTATTAATAAATCTAAGGATTTATTTAATAGGTTCATTTCAATAGTCCCCTTTGATTAATTAATTCAAATTAATTAATCCTCCCCCACATTTTCAATCAATTCTTCTAATCCCATAATTAATTAAAACAAATGAATTTATGAGTTGTTGAGAATTAATTAGTCTTTTCCTATTATTTGATTTTTTAAATTCAAATTACCCACATGCCTCCTAACTTCTAACCACCTAACCTAACCATCCCTCTAACCTAACCATCCCTCTAACCTAACCCATTCCACCTAACCTTGGGTTTAACTAACCCTATCCTATCTTGCACATTCTAACCTCCTTATCCTAACCTCCTATGGTGTGGATATTTTCTTCTTGAGACACATGGCACTTTGGCCACATGTCTCCTCTCTTGGACACTTTCCCTTTTATGAGCAAAGCCCCTTGACACTTGTTACCATAGAGATGACAAGTGTCTCTTCCTCCAACGTCTTCTCCAACCTCCTCCAATTTCACCCTTGATATCTTCAGACTCAATCTTGACCATTGATTCCTGCCACCTCACCTGTGGCCTTGGAATTCTTATAAATATCCCCCATTTTGGAGCAATAAGGATCCCATCTCATTATCAATTTATGTATTTTTACTATAGGCATATCAATTGAACATTGTTGTTTTAAGAAATTGCATCTTAGATTTAGTTTAATTTGATCATTTTCTAGCATAATCGTTGAATCATGTAGCTTAATCAATCTCTTTTCTAGCTTAATCGCATCATCATCATAGCTTAATCATGCATATCATTAGCTTAATTAGTCTCTTGGATCAATCTAGCATAATCAATTTCATCTTTGCATATCATTATCATTTCAAATCCTTTGTCTAGGTGTAGTCAAGTCACAGGGATTGCTTATCCAGATCTGAGAGCAAATCCATACTTGCATCTCTTAGGAGGTGATAGGTCACTTTGTCATGGTTCATATTTGTTTGCTTATTATTTTCTAACCATGCTTGTAATGATCTATTGAGTGTTTTGTGTTGCAGCTGCAGGTATCACACTTCACAGGCACGACACTTAGCATTTTTTGCCTCAAGCCAATTTTTGAATCATTTTGTGCTCAATTCTAAATCTCAATTTCATTCTCAAATCAACTCTAATTTTATTTCTTCAACATAAATATTCATGCTCAAATAAACTTATCATCACTCAAAATTGCCTAAATTCATTGTACCCTCGCTATCTTTCGATTTCACTCCCGAGGGGGCATATTCATTACACCTTTTTAGTGATCATCATCATCAAAAGTCAAGAATTTTTTTCAAATCATCTTCATCTAAAGTTGAGTAAAAATCTTTTCAAACAAATAAAATCAATTAAACCTAGTTACTAGGGGCATCTTAACTAAATAACATTGTATCAAGTTGATATTCTTTGATGTCAAATAAAGAAATCTCTAGGGGCATATCAATATTTGTCCTTATCTGAATCAATCTTCAAAATCGATGTTCAGTTTTCAATCACATCAAAATCAAGCTGGATATTCTCTCTTGCTAATCGATTCTTGTTCAATCAAGTTCGGAATCGGTTTTATCGCTTTAATCAGTCGATTCTTGTTCAATCAAGTTCAGAATCGGTTGTGTCTCTCGCTCTATCTAGTTCAATCAAGTTATAGATTGATGCTTGTTTCTTGATCAATCAAGTTCAAGAATAATATCTCGCTCTTTGTCGTTCCTAGTTCAATCAAGTTCACGATCGGTATTGCTTTAATCAATCTATTCATTTCCATCGCTTCAAATCAAGCCAAACATCTCGCTCTTCATCGGTTTGTGATCCATCAAGTTCAGAACTGATTTTTCTATTTGACATCAAATTTTCTTTGAACCAATGCGCTTCTCGCACATTAATTCAAAGAGGGACAAATGTAATACCCTAAAAATGGTCATCTAAACCATGGGCCCCTATTCTCGACAACATCACCAAGGTCCTAACTAAAGGAAATTAAAATTAATCTTGAGCACACAATTAATTTCTTAAATCATTATATGTCACATGGCAAATTAATCACTCTGAATTAATTAAATAAATATTTAATTAATTGATCATTTCAAGTAAATCATTTTTAAACAATTATCTTATTTATTTTATTAAATATCCTAGTAAGTTTAATTAAATAAATCAATTTGCCATTAATTTATCAAAAAAAAGAATTAATTGGAAAAAAAGAATTAAAAATTGAGAAAAAAAATCAAATGGAGATAATCTTGAAAATCAAATTAAAAATTGAAAAATATCTCAGAAAAGCAATTAAAACAATTAAATCTCAAAATTGAATGAAATAGAGAATAAATCAGTTTTTTCTGATTTTATCTTAATTTTAGTTCAATTTCCTTTAAAATTGAGAAAAGCAGCCAATCACATCAGTTCACCTGGATTGTGCTTCCTCTTGGAAAATCTTGACCGCTCATCATCATTTGATCTCGACCGTCGGTTTCTTTCTGAATTTTCTATAAATTCAGGCCCTCGTCTCCTAATCAAGGATCCTGGAGAATATATTGTTATCGTGTTGTTTTTTCTCTAGGTTCATTAAGATTTCAAATTGAGAATATTTGCATATTAGTTATTGCATATTTGTTAAATCATTTAGCTTAAATATTCATTCATAGCTTAGTCATGTTAGCCTAATATTCATTAATCTTGCATATCTTGCATTTATCTAGCTTAATCTTACATCCTTTTAGCTCAATTTCATACTCATATAGATTAAATCCTTCATTTAGGTGTTGTCTAGTCACTGGTATTGCATATAAAAATCTTAGAGCAAGGCTAAACTCACATCTACTAGAAGGCAATATGTCGCTTTGTGATGGTTTATTATTCATTGTTGATTACTGATTTACTATCCATGCATCTAATGGCTCATTGAAGTGTTGTGTATTTTGGAATCCAGATACAAGTCCACTTTTCACACACATAGGTACCACATTCAAAATGCCTTCTCTAGATGAATTTGCTACAAAACTCACTATTGAGTAGGACAAATTTGTTGAAATGGGTACAATAAAACCCTCTAAGTCACATGCCTTAGCTGTAAATCAAGGCACAAAAGAACATAAAGGGTCTAGTAAGCAAGATAAGAAACAAAAGAACCAAGGAGAGAAGAAGAAAGATAAAAAATCTGCTACTTCAAAAGAAGATAATTAGACCTCTTCATCAAAAGGTGAACAACCTAAGAAGGAGAAGGTCAAGTGTTCTTATTGTAAGAGGCTTGGTCATGATGAAAATAAGTGTTTAAAGAAATAAATTGATCAACTTTCACATCTTCTTGAAAAGAATAATATCAAGGTGCCTAATTCAATCAAATAAAGTTCATCAGAAGGATCTACTAAGGACACAGATAAGAGTAAGGGGAAAGGAAAGGGTAAGGCCCTAGTTGTTGTTGCTTCACAACCCAATTCTTGGATAATTGACTCGGGTGCTTTGCACCACAAAAGTTATTTCAAATTCTTTTGGTCTATGAGAATATTATTTTAAAACATTAAGTTTCCTCTTTATCTTGGGGAAAAGGTTTTTAAATCATGTGTCCCCATGTTGAAGTAAGTCAATAAAGCCCATACATAGTTTTTTTTAGGGAGGTTTTAAAATTTTAAAGGGAAAAGGAAAATTTATCATGTTGCATGAAGTAACCAAGAGTTATAGTTGTCTTCTTCCATGCAGTAGTGAGTTAAGCTAGGGTTTTACAAAGAGTTCATATTTTTCTCTAGTTTTTCTTGTTGTTACAGTTGTATTATGGTCACCAAAGCTTAAACACATTACCAACTGAGACTTGAAGGATAGATTCATTCATCCATTGCATGCATTTGTTTTAGTTTACGTATGAAGAAAAGGTTCCATCCAACACATTCCCAATTTTAAGGAAGTGGAAGAGTTGTTAAGAAGATTTTGACATAAAATATAGATCATAACCTTGGGATTCACATGGGAAAGACTTCACTCAATCCATAGGCAGTCCATTCAAAGACTCATGCAACTGTCATGCACTATATCATTCTCCTTACAATTCTAATTATCTAAACATGTACTCTCCTATTGCTATTTGAAAAGACACAGAACTATTTAGCATGCATGAGATTTTGTTTTGTTCTGATCTTGAAGACATAATCTTGATGAGTAAAGTTCTAATACCTTCAATCCTTTTATGACAGTTAGAATGAGAGAAATGTTTTTTTGGTTGTTTATCTGTTTTTGTAAGTTTTTCCATTTTCAAATCCTTCAAGTCAATTCTTTTAAGAAGATATGGTTAGAAGAACATGAAAAAAAATCATTACCCAAGACTAATGCTGTAATAAAATTACTTTTTGAGTTGCAAGAAGATTCACTATGATTAATAATGATAGAATGAATAGATCAAGAGTCATGGACTTTGAAGTGATACAAACCCTAACAAAAAGGGAGTAGAGGGTAGATAATAACATGTCTTCAAGGTAGTGAGATATACAAGCCCATCTACTACAGTGTAGGAAGAATCTTGACAAAAACAATAGTGAATATGTGATGCACAATAGAAAAGATAAAGGGCCATGACAATGAAAGGAAAGCATATTCATATGATCAAAATTTGCAATAGTCAAGACGCATCAACTCAGGTCACAAAGACAACCAATAATGAATAGTATTTTATCTCAGATCTCATACAATGGTAAGGCCAAAAGGACCGTTTAGAGAAGTCTTATGAGAACTTATAGCAAAAAATGGCAGTGATCTAAACATAAAGGATCAACTTAGTGGATCATCAAGCAACAATGAATAGTAAGATCCAAGAAAAGAGTAGTCCAAGAGAATAACAAACAAGATAAAATAGAGCAATCAAAGAACAATGAAACAAGGTTTTATTGTATCCTCAAAACAGACCACTAGAAGCAATAACCATGAGAGATCAAACTTCAGTCCTAAAGGGGTAGAGACCAAGAAAGAGCATGACAATATCTTAAAAGGTTCTTAGGATAGTGAAAAATATTCTTCTATTTGATAAGGGTCAAGCATGTAAAAACATCTCGTAGTAGTATAAGAGACAATGCTTTTGACAATGATCAAAGAAGATGCATCCACAACTTTCACCACAATAATGGATTCAAAATAGTGAAAAAGTGTTATCCCTAATTTGGAAAAAATGGGGTAACACTAAAAATTTTGTCCAATATGTAGCCCATATTCTATATGCACACTATCAAGGTAATTTGTGTCCCATGCGTGATTTTTTTCCTTGGAACCTTAATTTGAAGTTTCTTGGTCTTTTTTGTGTCTTGTAAATTCTAAGTGTCTAGGTGCAATTCAACTTTACAAACTTGAATTACACCATTTAGTCTTCCTAGTGCAAATTGGGTTTGCAAACCCAAATTGCACCTCCTCACACTTGCCTTACACCTAAAGGTGTTGTTCGGGTTGGTAGACCCAAACTACAACATGTTATTGGTGTTGTTTGGGCCTACAAAACTGAACAACACTGTATCTCCCTTACCATCCTTTTGAGTGGATGGTGCGTGGTGGGGCCATAGGCCCGCCATACACTGAAAACCTTACTTGGTGCATGGTGGGTCTACGACCCCGCCCTGCACCTTACCAACCTTATGTGCCATATCCTAAGTGTATGGCGGGTTTGTGAACCCGCCTTGCACTCTCTTTTGTTGCCATTATGTATGGCGGGTTTACAAACCTGCCCTACACTGTGATTTGAGTTATTCCCTTTTCAAGTCCATGGCGGATTTATAAACCCTCCATACACTTGGATCCTTCCACTTAGGTGTAGATCGGACTTGTAGGTTTGACTTACACCTGGTTTTGATATGCACTTTTTAGGTGTAGTTCAGACCTATAGGTCCGATTTACACCAATCACATGTTTCACCCCAAGGTGCAGTCGGGTCTATAGGTCCGAACTACACCTATCCTTTTTTCCAAGTGTAGTTTAGGTCTATGAACCCAAACTGCACCTTTGAGCTACACTTTGCTTTAACTGTAAATTGGGCCTACAAGCTTTAATCACACCAAATGCACACACGTAAATAACGTTCGCAGGCCTGATTTACACTTGTTCTACCATGATATAATGGGGGTTTTGGTAACCCTGATTATTGCAAATTCAACACATGCATGATCCTCTTCAGTACAAATGATCGAGATGGTTGATGATTGCCATTCTCAAGTACTGATGTTTTTCCCAATGCTACAATAACCATCTCCAAGGAAAAGACAATGAAGTTCAAGAAGCAAGACTCCTATCCACTCTTCCTCACATCCTCAGTGACATCAAACATTGTGAACATTAGATGATTCTGAAATATAGGCTACTTGACAACAATATGAAGATTTCTAAAGAAGGATGATCATAATAAAGATGTGTCTCTAGACACTTAGTCATTTTTATGCATCTCTTGTGTAGTGGCATTTTGTAATTTCAATCGACATTTCAAGTGTCATTTTTTAATAAGCTATCAACACCTTAGGTGTCATTCTATGTATGCACTAGTACACATGTAGGACTTCATGTGTCCTAATTCAAATAGGTCTCCACTTTTGACTTAGTCTTAATTAGTTGTAACTTTTCCTATTTTTGCTCATTGTAATAAGGATCTTCTTATTTTTGATCTTCGGATGAATCTTTGGGCAATGTAACAAAACTCTGTTGACTTGGGAATCACTCTAAAACTTTGGTTTTAGATGTAAATCAAATTCAATCAATAAAAGAGACAAGTTGCTTTCAATCTTTGTGTTGGAACAAGTTGTAATGTGACGACATTATTAATATATTGTCAAACTTGATCTTGTTGTCTTCGAGCTACTTATCACATTTTAAGCTAATGTTTCATGCTCAAGAAAAGAGATACTTTATAGTCTTTGTGCTGCTTTTACCTTCTACATTTGTGCATTTAAGGTGAAGTGTTTGTTGAAGTCTTTGAGCTACACATATTTCATCTCTATTCTTGAAGATTTATAGGAAGTTATAGAAAGTCTTTGAGCTTTCATGAGCTTCTTGGTTGTTTTTGAAAGTTCATTGTAAGAAAGAGTCATATATTTGTAAAGGTTGATAGGATAGTGATAAAAAGAAGACTTTGAGATTTATTATTACTTTCCCATCCCAAAGTTATTTAGAAAAAGAGGGAGAAATGGGAGGCTTTGTACTCTTATGGACACTTTTCTTCTAAGTTAGTATAGATTTTATATCATTGCAAATAGAAGTGTGTTTATCCTTAAGAAAGAAAATCCATTATAAATAGAGAATTGGGTTAATACCTACTCTGAAAAAAGAGAGTAGTAATTGTATTATCCTGGGATTATTTGTAAAGTAAGTAGTTAGGATATAGTTTGCAGTACAAAGGCAGAGCCTTCCCTTATAAGTAGGAGGGACCATATCTTGCCTTCTGAGAGATATTGTCTAATGTACTATGGTGAAACCACCCACATTTTGTTAGCTCTCTCGAGTTTACAAAATTTTCACCCAACAAAAAGCAATGAAAGCAACAAAGGTTTGATCACAAAGATAAAAGACAGTCCAATATTATGGACAACATTCCGAAGCAAAGTAAGCAAGGTTTTGAAGTGAAAGAAGACAATGGTTTCAATTTTTGTTCTTAAAATATTATCAACTAATACATGAAAAAAGAATAATGTAGCCATCTATACAACAAAGGTAATACACAACAAGCAAATCTTAAATGACATCCAAAATACTTTGTCATAGTTATAAGCAATAAAACAGTTCAATGTTACTCCACTGTAGATGACATTCAACATACCAGAAAGAACAACTAAAGCATTATAAAGATTATAGAGTTCATAGACCAAATATGCCAAGGGTATTAACATGGATTTGTAGCTCCAACCCTTGTAAACAAAATGAGAGAGCCAACAAAAAGATTGCAGTAGCAGTTAATGAAATATGAGAGTAAAACTCAATGTGATAGATACACAAAAATAAATGATGCCAAACCATTCCAAATTCTAGCAAGGCAAGTAGAAACATCACTAAAGCATTCTTTAAATCAATCATAGAAAACATGAAGTAAATAAGGGTACAAAACAATCATATATAGACATAATAGTGATAGATCATGCCATAGAAGGTGACTTGACAATCATTAAGACTCAACAAAGGCACTGCTATTGTTAAGGAGAAGATTGTCATGCCTTTAATGTAGAGCTTGGAGACATGTTGATATATGCCACCTTACAAAGACATTATTACAACATTCAAAGGCATCAAATCAATGAGAGAATTACAATGATTCCACCCAATGGACACATCATGACTGAACAATTGAATTTAAGGAGACAAATATGTTGCAGTCATCATGAAACACATTTGAATTAATTATGATAGTAAACACCAAGAACAATAAGACACTAATATGCATCGATGTAAGGGAAAGTAAATATCATTTGTAGTAGTGAAAAATACATCCAAAAGAAGAGAAATATAAAGCCTATATTAGTGAGCAACGCCATCAATTCAAATACCATAAGGCTTCAAGGCAACAAACACAAAGCTTTTGTAGTCAACATAGAAAAACCATCAATCACTTTATTGCAAAGATATTATGCAATCCACCTAAGAGGGCCAGTTTGAGAAGCAAGGGGAGTTAATGGCCTCAAAAAGTGGGATTTAGTGTTACATGTAGCAGTCCTATTCAAGTTGAAGACCCCACATAGGCGATTTATTAGTTGGCACAACTTTTCTAGCAATTCAACTCCAGTTTGTAATAATATTTACCTTCTTTTTGCATGCTCTTTTACCAAATTTGACCGCAAAAGAGATGTCATGAAAAGTGGATAAAGATTTCAAGGCGGAGACACTCAGTTCCAACAAAGTTCAAGGATGAAGAAGTAGAGCTCAAGATTAGTCCCATCTGTAGTTATTCTTTCAAGACTTCTTCTATGAATATTCTCTTCTTCTCCCTTTCCATCTAGTTCCTTCTTTCTTCTAGCTTGTATTATAGTTGTCCAAGCTCTTTTAGGCTAAAGAATAGCATTGTAACTCACATTTTTTGAGTTTTGTAACAATAAATAGCTCCTTTATTTCAATAAAATAGCAATTTGGACCTATTCTAATATATTATTTTGTGTGTTGTATATGTGTTTGATATGATTTTTGTGAGTTATTATGAAAACTCCTTCTTTCATGTCTAATTTAAGAGCCTTTAAATAGAATGCAATTGAAGTATGCAAGTTGTAACTTGTGTTTATACCTTGCAGCAGTTTGAAGTTGTAAGAACATTAAGTTCTTCTTCAACTTGAAAACACAAACCTCCTTATGAATCATTGATGTATGAATATTTCTAAAGTTGAATTATATCTTTGCTTCATGTTGAATCGAATTGTGAGTAGTAGCTGATGCAAGGCTTAGCTAGATTTCAGTGTATCACCTTCTAGGATAGGTTTCATTTCAAAATAACCCCTCTATCCCTTTTCCCATCAAAGTTAGTTTCTAGGAGGTTTATCAAGAGAACCAACTCTCTCTAGAGATTCACCTTCAATACGAGCAACCCACATGCTCAAAGGTGTTTCCATGTTTCATAGGGTTGTTGAGCTCCTAGCATAGCATCAGTGTGCAATCCTTCGTGACAATAGAAATATTGCAGTAAAATAATTTCCTTTGAGGGACAAGCTGAGAATGAATGAAACCCTAATGATATACCTTTAATGAAGTTTTATTTCTCTACAAAGGAATTAGGGTTTCATGTAGGTTGCCTTCATAAAACATAGAACATGAATGTCATCTCCAATGCTTGAATCTTGACTTCACTTTTGCTCTGATGCTTAATAGAAGACTGATTGCTTTCTCACTTGAATTTGATAGAGTATAGATCTTGATTTCAAATTCATTATGTTTTAAAATGAGAGTGTTAGACTTCCTTTTATACTTTCTTGTTGAAAATCAAATTAAATTTCCAACCTAAGCCAACACGAGATCTAATTTCCTGCTCTCACTAGGTGATCGTTAAGAGGGGCCAATTTGGGACTTGATTAGAAGGCCTAGAAAGTATATGCCTTGGTCCTAATTTAGCCTAAACCTGATTTGGGACCAAGTCATGGTATACCTTGGTCTTGCAAATCAGAATTCCAATCACGGGGCCAAGCTAGAAACATGGTGAGAATGTGAGGTAAATGAGTGGTGTCAGAAAAATCAGTGTTGCAACTAGGCATTGGGGGATGGAACACCAAAGTGAGGCCTAAGTGAGGACAAAATTGTACGTGAGTACAATTTAGGATGCTACAATTCCAATGGCAGAGAATCAATGTAGCTAATTCATTCAATAAACCATAAAATGGTAAATAAAATTGATATCAATTAATATTAATTGTTGACAAAGAAACATAAAATAAACATATATCTACTTTTATCTAAACTTATATCTACAATATAAAATAAACATATACATTGTTAGTAGCAAAGAGGAGGAAAATTGATAGGGGGGTGGGGGTGAATCAGTTTTCACCGGATCTACAAACTTAATCACAAAAACAGATATGATAAACTACAGTAATAAAAAAGACAAGTAAATTGAAAGCACAACACACAACACCAAGATTTTGACATGGAAAACCTGGTTAAGGGAAAAACCACGGTGGGAACCTACCCATAATAAGATGATACTCTGCAGTATTATGTGAAAATATTACAATGGGGAATGCACATGCATTCAAGCACACTGCCTAGAGCTCATTGCTCAAAAGATATTGGCCCGGAAGGCAACAACCCTCAGGGAAGTCTCATTGACTTATAACAAGATTTGGACTAAAATTTGGAAGGAATGAACTAAAAGAATAGCATCTCTAAATGCCCAATGACAGTTTCGGTTAAGCACAATGTCTGCTTTGTAACACCCAAATCTGCTCAATCACAATGCCGAAGCATGAATCACTTGATCACACATACAAAACTCTCTGATAATGTAGACACAACCTTTTATTCTTAAATTACATGAATATATCAACTATATATACAATTCATCAACCTTGATAACAAGGTCGGCTAAACCCTCAACTCACAAATACAAAATTACATCACATGATATAAAGATCGACCATCGGACCAATATAATAATTTACATGATATAACATCTACCTAATTCAAATTCCTAAATGCTCAACACCATCTGAAATCAATCCAAGATCAACTGTAACACGCTAGACCACTAGGAAAATTGCATAACATGTAAATCATCACCAGTTCATAGAAACCATCAAAAAATCACACAACGATCAATGCAGACCACCAAAACAAATAGGAAATGACTAGGAAACACCATCAAGTACGTTAGAAACATCATAAACAATTGCACCAACACCACTTATCAAATCTTCATCTATCAATGTCTGGAAGCTCAAGAACACAACCAATTAGCAATTGTCAGGAAGAAAGATAACTTGCAGAGCACCAAATCACGAACCATCTAAAATAAAGATACACGAGACCATTTCAAACAATCTCCCAAAATATCAGCTCAAGATCTGATCACACTAGAATATACCGGAGGAAATACTGAACTCTACAAAGCACCAAAACTGCAAAACTAGATCATAAGATCTTCCCAGTCAGCAATCACCAGAGAAAATCACAAGAATATGTTGACATCAATGACAACAACATATCCTAGCAGCAACAACAACCAACAATATCCAACAATACATATTGTGGTGCATGTTCCATTGTTATAGGACTCATCACATGGATGAACCAACTATGACTTCCTGTATAAAAAATGACAATAATGTAAGACTATAAATGTACACGTATATATAATCATAATATATAAAATATATAAAAAAATACACCTGTTGTTATGCTTACTCTAATGTTACAAAGGAACTCATCATGGATGAACCAACTACAACTTCCTATATAAAAATGACAAGAATGTAAGACTATATATGTATATGTACATATAATCATAATATATACAATATGAAAAATCCTGCATGAGTGGCAAAGTTAGCTTGGGCTATGGGTTTTCTCTACATTGGTCTCAGGTTCAAAATTTATTCAAGGCCCAACTTTACCTAATGTGCATGGTTTGTGGGCTATTCAGTGGATTACTAGGTGGACTAGTCACGCCCCTCCTCATCCCTTCCTTGATACTAACCCGGTCATGAATAAGTCCTTAGTTTGGTGGTTGGGTGTTGGGCAGGGATATCCTTGGGTTAACAAAAAATACAAAATGTACAATATGAAAATAACATATACCTCTTGTGATGCTTCTTTCATTGTTGTAGAAGGACTCATCATGGATGAACGAACAACAACTTGCTATATAAAAATTGACAAGAATGTAAGATTATCAATGTGTGTACATGTATAATCATAATACATTTAAAAAATTAACATCTAAATTACTACAATAAGTTCTATAAGTTATTTAAAATATTAATTCAATCAAAATTTAGTTCAATTACCTCAGCTCTTTCTGATAGCTCTAAGAGTCATTCTTTGAATGATAGTCCCTTAGGACAATTAGGTGTTCTATTGTAAGACATTGGAAAATGTGCCATTTTCATTCACACTTGGAGTAGACTACAAAAGTAAAATAAGATTAACACATAAATTAATGATAATTTAATTAATCATAATTTAAATGATATGTGCATACAATAAGAAATTTAAACATGTGTACAAAAAAGTATTCCATCAAGTCTAGGCCAAATGAAAGGACTGAAAGAGTACCATGTTGAACATCTCTATGCCCATCCTCTACCATCAATTGTTAAATCTCACATAAATAAACATTAGTACTAATGTCTCTTATAAATATTAATTTAAATAAAATGTATAATGAAATTACTTTAAGTTTCACCTCTAAATATTAATAAGATTCAACTTGCTCCTCATCTCTAGCCCTTGATGGCTCTCCTCGCGTTCTTTCCTTTGAAGCCTTTGTGTTCTCTTCCCTTTGATCCCCCTACATATGTTTTATACCTTGCTACCTCATTTGGTGTAGGTGTCATACAATGGACCTTGTATTCAAATGTGTTTAGGGAAGGCTCACGAGTGTCTTTAAGAGCACCTAAACACATGTGATTGCACATAATGCAATGATGAGGTATAAAAATATGTGTAGATGAGGAGGGTATACCAACATCAACAAATCCACTAGGAGTATCGATATCATAGTGTTGATAATTTTTAGAACTTGTTGTAATCAAATAGCTAATTAAAGAATGTATGGCCAAGAGGCTCTACATGGCTGCATCTACAACAATTTTTGGGTGTTTTATTAGAGGTGGGGAAGCAGTAGGAGGAGCATTATACGGGCCTTGAACTACTCGCATTGCCCTAATTCTATCTAGAGACATTCCTCTACCTACTCCTTGAAAATTTCTGAAATTAAATTAGTTTACATTCTTTCCCAAAACAAATTTGACATATATTTTACAAAGAGAATATCCAGGGACATCAAGATTGTTGTTGCGTGGTTTATCAAAATCTGTTGAAGTAAATTATTATTTTACTCACATCTTAAATTTACCTAGACATTTTCTTTTCCTAGGATGTAAGTAAGGTTAATATTATTTTAGTTAGCTACATCTATTATTTTGTGTCGGCTAGTTGTACCTACCCTCGCACCTCATGCTTGCATTTTACTCATTCCTTTATAAGAAAAGCTCGTGTACATTTTATTCATCTCAATATCTCAATATCATTCATCTATTGATGAAATATCATTGTGAAGGTTTATGGTTGTTTGCAGGTCTTTGGGGAATTGATAAATTCCACATGGTATCAGAGCTGACTTCCAACAACTCCTTCCTAATTTTTGAGAAGCGTTCATTAGATTCTTGAGGTCTCGGGAGGCTTGATTAGAGATATTAGTGCCATTCAATTTGGCACTCCTCCATTCGTTTTTTCAGCTTTTTCGCGGTTATATCTATCTGCAGTTTTTATTTGTCCCTATGGAGATTTGGTTTCTTCGAATTAGAGGATATTTATATACTGCGACATCACATTTGTTTAGACCGATATTGCTTGCGTGACATCTATTGGTAAGGTCGGTGCTATCACACTGTGAACAACTCGATTGGTATCCATTTCTTTGGTCTGGGTAGTAAACCTCTCTTCCTGTTTGGTGGTGATATGGTTCGAGTTCTTGTTGCTTGGATTGACAGTTAGCAGTTCCACTCACCGAGCATCATTCTATCTTATTGGCGAGATCTTGTAGCTGACAGTGCTCATTTCAAACGAACAGTTTAAAGGCACAATTCGTCTGTTGTTTGGTGCTATATCATTAATCGGCTTTACCAGTCTAATGTCGACTTCATATACCAGACCCGTATTGGTTGGTGCTTCCTGTGTTTATGGTGGTCGGTCACTATTTTTACCTGGATCGGTCGACTCCTTGTTCTTTGTTTCATTGTTGTGCTGATAGAGATTAGCCACCTTTGTGGTAGTACAATCTCTTTGACAACGCATTGGTCATCGGCTCCTGGATCGGGTAGTTGGTTGGATCTCTTCATGAGATCGGCTATTGTCAGCATCTAATCCTCCTCCTTTACAGGTGAATCTTATTATCTATAGATTGTATGACAAGCCTACATCATTTTTGGCCCAATCCTATATCATCCTTGTGCAGGCACACTTCGTGTATTTTGCAGATTGGGCATTGTTTGTGCCCGAGATTGCATTTGGTGATCAACTTGTCCATTGGTGGGTTGCATCATTAAATTGGGGCAATTAATTTTCCAGATCGTGGCTCATTGAGCTCGCCCCTTGATTCTTGCATTATGGGTTTGAGGATTGGTGGGCGTGATTACTGTTATGTAGTAGCTCGATATGATTCTGGAGCTTGTGTTTGAGCCATATCTCTTGTTTGGTGCATATCTTTCATTGCCAAAGTTGTAATATTTGTGTTTTCGCATCGACTTGATATCCTTGTATCACATCATTGGTGACTTTATCAGTTTGGTGGTCTCCTTTGATCCACCAGCCTCTGTGTTGGATCTTTAATTTATCTCTTGCTTTAGCAGCATCCTTATTCCTTGCATGGTGATCGCATTGCATGGGAGGTTAGCCGACATTGTTTATTGCCTTTGCAGATCTTGTCATTGTCTTATTGATAGACCGATATAGAGGAGATTTCATTGATCAACACCTTATTATACCAGAGGCCTGATTAGCATTTCCAACTCGAGTGGAGCATGTGGTAGGCTCTTTTTTGCAAGGTCATATTCCTTGTTGATCATCGCACCAGACTTAGATCGTCTTCCTAGATCGTGGAATATACCGGTTGGTTGGCGCTAGCGCCATAACATTAAGCATATTTCACTTTTTGCTCAGTGCCTTTGCAGGTTTGATAATTTCAGTCAGTTATTGATTTGTTACTTTTGGGTACATTATTGTATACTTGTGTCAATTTTTCTTGTACAAATGGGTTTAATATCTTGTAATGTAGGGGGATATTCAATTGTTCTATTGTACTCTTTCATTGCATCTTGGATTTGTCAAAAGTTGTACTTCTAACTTCATTTAATTGTCATGAGTGGAAAATACAAATGAAGTTATTGTTGCTAACAAAGAAGTTGAACATAATCACTCTTGGCAATGATCCAGACCCCGTAGGTGCTATAGAAAAGAGGAAATGGTTTGATAGAATAGATGAAGCTCTTGGTACCCTTCGTTTGTCTATTTCTCCCGATTTGAGATATCATGTTGCATCTTGTAAAACTTCTAATGCTATTTGGACTTTCTTAGAGGGTCTATTTGGTAAGCCAGATAAGATGAGGAAATTCAAGTTGGAGAATGAACTAATGAGTCTAAATCCTTGTAATTTTGACAATGTCCCAGACTTTTTCTCTAAGCTCAATTCTCTTAGATTGGAGTTATCTAATTGTGGGGTGACTAAAAATGATGAACAATTGATTCTTTCTATTCTTTCTAAGATTGTACCTGATTATTCAGTTTTTGTTTCTACATTCTATGATACTATGGATGCTCTTGATAGTGCACACAAAATGCCTTCTCTTGATGAATTTGCGACTCAACTCACACGGGAACAAGAAAAGTTGACACACATGGGTACATTGAAGCCTTCAAAGCATCAAGAACTTCTTGCAAATGACTCCACTCCAAAGGCTTCAAGTGGCAAAGGGAAGAAGCAACATAAAGATCCCAAGTCTAATGAGGAAGAAAAGGATTTTCCCTCCATGCATACTCCTGAGTCCAAGACCTCTTCTAAATAGGGAATCATCAAACAAGAAGAAGATGAATTGTGCTTATTACAAAAGACAAGGACATGATGAGCATAAGTGTTATACTAAGAGGATTGATGAGCTTACACACCTCCTTCAAAAGAACAACATCAAGTTTCTCTCATTAGTGTCTCCTTCTCCTTCTTCTCCTTGTTCATCATCGAAAACTTATACATCTACACAGTTAGGAGCTGCAAGATTTTCACATAGCATTAATAAGATGAAAGGTAATGCTCTCATGGCTACTACACATCCTGAAAATGGGAGATGACTTCTTGATTCAGACACCTCTCATCATATGGCCTCTTCTATGGATATGTTCTGTTCTTTTGATCCTTGTAATTCTCCTAACATTTTGATGGGTAACAACACATACATGAAGGTGTGTGGGAAAGGTTATATTGATATGGGAGAGGGGACATATAATGATGTTCTTTGTGTACCATCCTTGACCATGAACCTCCTTTCAATTTATCATAGTACTCATGGGGAACAAGGTAAGATAGTGGAGTTCACTCCTGATTATGTCTACATTAGGGACATGGAGACTAGAGATGTCACAACAACAAGAGTTGTAGATCATGCTTCTAGATTGTATGCCTTTTCACATTTTTCTCATGATGGTGATGATGATGTTCCTGATGTGCACACCCATCCATCAAGGGTGGATCATGTTTATGAGGAGAAGTTTGGACATTTGAATAATTGTGTTCTTGAGATGAGTGTTGAGATTCCTACTCCTCCATCTCCTGCTTCTTTGGACTTGAGTTATACTATTCAACAGGATGATTGTAGTATTTCAGATCTTGTAGTGTGGGATGAGTACTTGGATGACATTTCAGATATGTTTATTAAGTCTAATATTGTAGATTTGGGAGACATACTTGAGGGGGTTTCTCTTCTCTTTGATGACAGTCTTATCCTAGTTGGAGATTCCTCTTCACCTTCTTTGGAGATTGGCATTCATGAGTCTCCTCCTTCACTTTATTTGTCACATTTCATGGTTCAGTTTGATCATGCTTGTGTGATGGATTCTTTGAGCTTGGAGGCCCCTATTCAATTTTTAGAGATTCACATTTGGAGACTTCCTTCCTCCTTTCAGTTGGACATGGCATGGCTTATTCATCATTCGATGGACTTGTTTCTTCCTAAGGGAAGATATGTTACTTGTAGACATTGGATCATCTTTTGTTTCCAAGCATACTTCATCAACATTGAAGCTTCTTCATTGTTGGGGGGGGGGATATTATTTCTCTCTTGTTCCTTCCTATGGGGAAATACTTGATTGTATATACATGATGTATGTAGTTCTTGGGGGGGTCTTGAGTCCTTCATGCATCATGATTTGCTCTCTTATTTTCTCTCTTTTGGAGATGAGTTTTCTCCCACATGGTTTTCTCCTTTTCTCCGCTTTATGAGAGATTTCTTTTCATTGCATTGCATTTGTACATGGGTACCTAACATGGCCTAGTAGTCAAGACCCATATTTCATTTTGCATCTTGCTCATATTGCATAATAATCTTCTCTCTAAGTTGCACTTAAAGGGGGGTGTTGGAGTAAATTATTATTTTACTCACATCTTAAGTTTACTTAGGCATTTTCTTTTCCAAGGAGGTAGGTAAGGTTAATATTATTTTAGTTACCTACATCTAGTATTTTGTGTCGAGTGGTTGTACCTACTCTCGCACCTCATTGGTGCTTGACTTTAAATCTTTTCTTTATAAGCAGAGCTCATATACATTTTATTCATCTCAATATCTTTCATCTATTGGTGAAATATCATTGTGAAGGTTTATGACTATTTGCAAGTATTAGAGGAATTGATGAATTCTACAAAATCATCCACTAAGGATCCTAAATTTTTTGTGTAATACCCACATGCATGCATTATTTGATGGAAAATTTGGGCTTACACACATCAATAGGTTGTTATTTTTGGGATTGACCAAAAGTTGTGCTACTTGGGCTTTTGATATTTCTAATTCTTTGACCTAGTTATAAGATAAAGAATCATCATATTATTGTGTTTTGGCCTCTCACCACTCCCTAAATGGTTCATGCTGATTTGTGAGAGTTTTAAAATGGACAATAATTCCCTCTAGGGTGGTTGTCATTGAGGAAAATTGAGGGTGCCTACGATATATTTCAATAAGTTTTGCATCAATTAGGTTTTGAATTGAAGGAGGGTTTGGTGATGGAGGATTTGGTGGGGGAGGGTTTGGATTTTGAACTTGTTCAACTATTGTTACACCTATTTGAAGTTGAAAACTAAAAAAATAGCAATTTTTTTAACTACTGAACTAAAATTTACTTATAAAAACCTAATGTATACTAAAAAAAAACTTGCTAAGACAAACAAAAATTGAAGAAATTTATGTACAAATTGAACCTACCTTGCAAATTGGAGGCCCAAATGACAACAAGAAAAATGGATATTAGTTTTGATCGGACATTTGTTTTCTTCTCTTCCTTCTCTAATGACCGCGTCATGGATGTTATTTAAAATGATCTTTTTTCATTGTTTTTTTATATCCTAGTCTACAAAACCAATATCCATTTTGTACATTATTTTTTAATTTCAATATATATAAGGAACCATTTATATTGTAATATATAATATATAATATATTAGTATCGTATTATAATATATACTCTAATATATTATATTATATTATAATATTTATAATTGTTTTAAAAAGTTTGAATAATTGATATCCATTTCGCTTTGGCGCTTACCATGGCAAAATGAACCTTTTACTCGACCCAAGTAAAAACTCAAATTAAATTTAGTGATTTTGGGTAAGTTAAAAACACAATTTTTTCCTCTCGCCACTTTTTGAATCCCCATAATATTATGCTCACCCTTATGTCACATTTTTAAAATAAGCATAATTATAACCTACACTAGAAAACCACCTATCATTGAAAGCAAGAAAAAGTAGAGAGGTTAGTGTAAAAGATTAATGTTTAATTGTGTGATGATAGTATAATTATTGTTTCTCATGCACATGTTGTTTGTGAATCTGTGTTATCTACATATATAATTCCTCAAGCTTTAACCCAAGGTATCAACAATTAAAGAATGAATGAATAAATTTTAATGGTATAGTATGATATCAACATATTGCATTACATTCCTACATGCTCAAGATGTGTGACACAACTAAACAATATGTAAAGTCTACAATGCCAATACATCAAGCATTCAATAATACAAGTGGATAGCTTATAAGTCACAACCATGAAGTACATGCAAGAGGCCAATACATCTAGCCATAATTATGAGGTATAAGACCATTATCTTTAACTCCCATGAATGACACCGATACAAGGGAATGATGTGTTGTATGTCAACTCCCAAACAAGTAACCCAATAAATCTTGGAGGCTTGAGCCAACACGTAAGGCTAGGAAGTGTTAACATAGGTGATGGGGAGGACTTATAATTGGATTATGACATGAAAGGACCATTTCTTGTGAGTGGGTAAACACACTTCTACTTTGGTCTCAAATAAACCCATAAGGATATTCCTAGAGGTATCCTTAATGGGACATGTTGATGGGTATTTTGACACAACCAACTCTATTAGAATGAAGAAGACTCTATTTCCCCTAAAAATTTGATCAATCCCAATAACTCAACCAACTCCAAGGTCCTATAGTACCAAGTCTTAGTAGTGTGGAGTAGCTAAAAATCTATGTGATTTGTTTAACAAGAGGCCTATGTTGGTAAATATCAAGCTAGATCATACATACATGCACAAAATAAAACTTGTTGTGGTAGTAGATAAATATTTAAGTTCTTATAATAAATATGTTAAATAGTTGATAAATCTTTGAATCTTTCAAATATAATTACTGCTATTCTACTTTTAATATATTTCTAATCTATTTCTAAACTAGCCATATCTACTTCTAATCTAATAAGATAAAAAAGAGGTCAAAATATGTTACGATTTAGAGAAAGAGACATAAAAATTAATGGACAATGATATAGTAAATTTAAGCCTATTTTCTAAAAGATCTAATAAAATCCAAAGTAACCTATAATGAAATTTTACTAGTATTCACATAATCACAAACACCATAGATGTAAGATTATAAGGAATTCAAAATAAAGATATTTGAGTTAGATGCATAAAACCACCATATTTCATGCACAAATTTTAAACATCATCTTACTACAAAGCACATTTAATAGTTAACCAAGCTATTCAACTTAATAGATATTAAACAGATACACCAAAACCAAGGATCAAAACAATTAGATAAAGTAGGCACAATCATTTGATTCATTTACAATTGGTAGATTACAAACTTTAGTGAGATTCCCATACTGAAAATTCAATCTAGTTTACTTCGATATCCAAATATTTTGATACTTAATAATAATTCTAAAGCTCCTATAAATAACCATATTGGGTGTCTAACTCTACATAAAAAAGTGCAATACCTTAAATTGACCCCTATGCTCAAATTTTACAAATTATAAAATTTCAAAAAAATTAAGTTCCAAAATTAAATTAGATTTTTAATTGATTCATCCTAAAAGAATGAACACACTCATAAGATGGTGGTTCATAGTGACACAAGCATAGAAAATAAAGGGAAAATAATTGCCCTCATTGATCTAGAAATTAAGCCTAAAAATTATGTAATGCCTAGATACAACATCATCGGGATCAAGAGAAACTATGCATTAAATGTTCACCTTCATAGCATAGAGGGTCTTCTTGATCTAGGCCACAACCTCCACCTCTGAAATTTTGGTCTAAAACACATGGAAATTCCCCTTAGCCCTCATTAATTGATCAATTAGTTTCATTATAAGATATCTCTTTCCCATTCCCATGAACTCCTTAACAATAATAATACTAAGAACCCTATTACGACTCTTATAAAAATACAAGAAGAGCCTCAATAAATACTTTAATCTCTAACATGAATACATTAGCTACCAACTTTAGAATATAAAATTTACTTTTGCAAGCTTCTAATATTTTGACGTAGGGACATCAGGAGCCTCATAAGCATACATTATATCACTTTTTGGGTTTTAGTATGTATACATGTTTTGGGTCTAATTATTGGTAGTTTGGATATGTTGATATGGTTTTGTCATTGATGTCAACACCTATTAACACTTATCAACTCTGGCACTTTGGAGGATTGGCAAAGTTCACTGGCAAGCAAGTGACTGTATGCACAGTCACCGATATCTGGTACACCAGCAGGATATATTGTTCATCGACACTTGGAATGACATGGAAAACACTTAGTTATGTTGAAGACATCGTTTGGACACTTTATCTTGGATATTTGTTCATTGGGTGTTATGTGTTGTTGATGTTATTGTCTTTCTGTTTCATGCATTAATCTTTATCGGTACTACAATTAACTGATAAATTGTCTACCGACATAAAGTTTGGTTTACTAGTATTAAGCATTAAGGTTGGTTAAGTTGTTTTTGGTTTGAATTTATTTGACAACTGATTCACCCCCCCTCTCAGTTGTCTCCAAGACCTAACAATTGGTATCAGAGCTTATTCCTCTTTTTGCAGAAGTTTAACAGCTTGAGGAGATCCAATGTCTACTAACTATTCCAGGAAGGAGAGTCCTAAACTTGATGGAACCAACTATGGCATATGGAAGATCAGGATGGAGACACATCTAAATTGCATTGGAAAAGACATTTGGGATGTTACAAAGAATGGCTATATTGCTCCTACTCAAAGTCAGCCTAATCCACCTACCTTAGGAAAAGATGAGGAAAATGATTGCAAAGCAAGAGAAGCACTTTTGAGCGCATTATCAGATCAACAAATCATGGGATTATCAGATAGATCTACTGCTAAAGCTATTTGGGACCATTTGGAAACATTGAATGAAGGAGATTCCATAGTCAAAATTGCAAAACTTGAAAGCTTCCGGGTCAGGTATGAAAATCTGAAAATGGAAGAAGATGAAAGGATTACTGCTTTTATGGAAAGAGTAAATGAAATTGTTTTGGGTATTAAATGTTGTGGAGGAACCTTAAGTGAAGATGAAATTATTTCAAAAGTTTTAAGAGGATTGCCACCGGCATACAAAATGAAAGTTACTGCTATAAATGAGTTAAGAACTATGCCTAATACATCAGTAACTGGGGACACATTGATTGGAAAACTTTCAGCTTTTGAAATTGAGGAATTTGGTCCTGTTGCTACTATAAAGATAGGTTTAGTTTTTAAGGCATCAACATCATCTGCACCATCATTTGACAAATCTGATTGGAAAGCCTTTTATGCAAGAGAACTTGAAGAAAGCAAGAGAGAAAATGAAGAACTTGAAGAACTTGAAGCACTATTTGCAAGGAAAATGCCTAAAGGTCCAGTTGGAAGTAAGTATGAAGGTAAAGCACCCTTTAAATGTTTTAATTGTAATAAGATTGGTCACATGGCTTCAAGATGCCCTTATAGACATGCTAGATTAAGAGAAGAAGCTAGAAGACCATACAAGCCTAACCCTGAATATCAGAGATACAAATTTAAGAAGAATAAAGACAAATCTTGTTATCTTGCTGATGAAGGAGTCATTGATAATTTTGATGAGGATCTGATAGACAATGGATAGGTCTTTGTTTCTATAATAGAAGATCAACCGACACCTATTGTTCAACTAGTAGAACAGGCCTTGGCAGCTAAAGTTGAAGTTAAGGATGAATGGATCATTGATTCAGGATGCTCACATCATATGACTGGTGACAAAAGTAAATTCTTGAACTTTCAGGAATATAATGGAGGTCTGGTAAGATTTGGAGATGATAAAGCTTGTTTGATCAAAGGAAAAGGTTCTATATCTCTTGATGGTAAGCATAATACTGACAATGTTTACTATGTTGAAGGTTTAAAGCATAATGTTTTGAGTGTTGGTCAATTAGTTAAAAAAGGATTTCAGTTACAATTCAAGAATGAAAAATGCAAAATTATGAACAGAACTGGTTTGGAAATTGCAACCGGTAATCAAACTAGAGGTAATATCTTTCATTTGAATAACAATGAAAAGACATGCTTGATTGCACATATTGATGAAAGTTGGCTATGGAATAAGAGACTTTGTCATGTAAATTTTGATTGCACTGTGAAAATCAGTACTACTAAGGCAGTTAGAGATTTACCTAAGATTGTTAAACCTTACAATCCGGTATGTAAGGAATGTCAATTTGGAAAACAAGTTAGAGCATCTTTCAAAAGTATTCCAGAAAAATCCAATAATGCTCTTGACTTAATTCATACTGATTTATGTGGTCCAACTAGAACTAAAAGCTTACAAGGTGATAGATATTTCATGCTAATCATTGATGACTATTCTAGAATGTGCTGGGTTACTTTTCTTAGAGAAAAATCAGAAGCACTTGGGAAGTTCAAACAATTCAAGGTGATGGTAGAAAATGAAACCGACAAGACAATCAAATGTCTGAGATCAGATCAAGGAGGTGAATTTACATCTAAGTTATTTAATACATTCTATGAAGTGAATGGAATCAGAAGACAATTATCAACACCCTAGACACTACAGGAGAATGGAGTTGTAGAAAGGAAAAACAAAATTATCTTGGATGCAACTAGAAGTATGTTATCAGAAGAAAATCTACCACATGTATATTGGAGAGAGGCAATAAGCATAGTGGTCTATACATCTAACAAAGTTCACATCAAAGGTGAAACCGGTAAGACCCCTCATGAACTATGGTTTGGCATTACTCCTACTCTTAAATATTTCAGAATATTTGGAAGTAAATGCTATAATAGGAGAGATGAGTATATTGGCAAATTTGATCCTAGAAGTGATGAACGAATATTTCTTGGTTATTCATCTAAGAGCAAAGCATATAGATGTTTTAACAAGAGATTGCAAAAAATTGTTGAGAGTACAAATGTGAAAATTGATGAACAGTTTAGAGGAACTTCAAGGTATATAGACTCTGAACCGGCAACATAAATAATGACAAATGAACCTACATTGAACCCACCGGTACAAAATGAAGATCCAGTTACACCGGTATCATCTGAAAATTACACTGTAACTAAGGAACAACAACAAACGAAGACACCCCGGTATGTAAGATTGAATCACTCTGAAAATTAGATAATTGGGAACAAGTATCAAGGAGTTGTGACAAGAGGAAGACTGGAAAATGAATAGGTATGTCTTATTTCTCAAATTGAACCATCATCAATTAATGAGGCATGTGAAGATAAGCACTGGATTAAAGCTATGGAAGAAGAACTAGAACAAATTGAAAAGAATAACACATGGACATTAGTTCCCCGACCTAAAGACAAAAATGTAATTGGAACAAAATGGGTATACAGAAACAAACTTAATGAAGATGGTAAGGTAATCCAAAATAAAGTAAGACTAGTGTGTAAGGGATATTCTCAGAAAGAAGGAATTGATTATAATGAAACCTTTGCACCGGTAGCTAGAATTGAGGCAGTCAGATTATTCTTGGCTTTTGCAACACATAAGAACTACAAAGTATATCAAATGGATATTAAATGTACATTTTTGAATGGAGATCTTGAAGAAGAAGTTTACATTGAGCAACCTGATGGATTTTATTTGACAGATAACAAAGATATGGTTTGCAGGTTAAGGAAAGATTTGTATGGGTTGAAGCAAGCTCTAAGAGCTTGGTATGCTAGATTGGATAAATATCTTTTGAAGATTGATTTTTCTAAATGTAATGCTGACAACAACTTATACTATAAAGTGACTAATGATGACATCTTGGTTATAGAAGTTTTTGTTGATGATATAATCTTTGGAGGAGAAGATGGATTATGTAAAGACTTTTCTATTGAAATACAACAAGAATTTGAAATGTCTATGTTTGGAGAGATAAAATTCTTTTTAGGATTGCAGATTTCACAGACTGATAAAGGTATATCTTGAGTCAATCCAAGTACTTGAAGGAGTTACTAAAGAAATTTGGGATGGAAAAATTTAAACCGGTAAGCACACCTATGACTACAAATGACAAATTATCACCAAGGGATGAATCTACACCTATTAATTTGACTAGGTACAAATCTATGATAGGAGGCCTACTGTATTTGACACAAACAAGACCTGATATTATGAATGCAGTATGCATTGTTTCAAGATTTCAGAGTAATCCTAGAGAAAATCATGAATCAACAATAAAAAGGATTTTCTAGTACTTACAAGGCACTACAAATCTTGGCTTATGGTATCCTAGAGATGAAAACTTTGAATTATGTGCATGCATAGATGCAAATTGGGCAAGAGATGTGGATGACAGAAAAAGCACCACCAACAGAGCATTTTCTCTTGGAAACAAATTAATTTCTTGGTTGAGTAAGAAACAAAGTTGCACATCTTTATCAACAATAGAATCTGAATATGTTGTAGCAACAACTAACTGTACACAGGTATTATGGCTTAAGCAACTGTTGAAGGACATAAAGGTAAAATGCAAGGAACCTATAACTATCTATTGTGATAACACATCAACAATTGATATATCTTAGAATCCGGTACTACATTCTAAAACTAAACATGTTTCTATCTTTTGAAAGAAAATGTTGAAGCAAACGAAGTAAAACTAGTTTATGTGAATACTAAAGAGCAGAATGCAGATATTTTCACTAAGCCTTTGCCTAAGGAGACTTTTGAATATCTTAGAGATCAGCTTGGGGTCATACCCCCACCGAAAAAGACTTAGACAATTGATGTTTGTCATCAACCGACAGAATTAACAGAGAAATCTTTTACTCTAGCTTTGATGAGGAGCTACTTCTCAGGGGGAGTAGTTGGTATACTGAATTGGTTGGTATTTTGTATTTGAACCTGGTTTTTGTATTGACTTTGGCATTTGATGTCAAAGGGGGAGAGATTGATATGGAAAAACAGAAGGGAAACACATGTTACCCCTAGGAGGAGAGACTTGGGAATGATTGTTATTTTGGGAGAGATTGTTACTTTGGGAGAGATTGATTACTCTATGTATATGAATTTTGATTTCTGGGTATGATCTCTTTTGGGAGATTGTTGGTTTTTGGTATTTGGCATTTCTGTTTTGGCCCTTTGATGGTTTTTCCATCTTGTGTTGCCATCAATGCCAAAGGAGGATATTGTTGGTATTTTGGATATGTTGGTATGGTTTTGTCATTGATGTCAACACCTATTAACACTTATCAACTCTGGCACTTTAGAGGATTGGCAATGTTCACCAGGAAGCAAGTGACTTTATGCACAGTCACCGGTATCTGGTACACCGACAAGATATATTGTTCACCGACACTTGGAATGACATGGAAAACACTTAGTTATGTTGAAGACATCGTTTGGACACTTTGTCTTGGAGATTTGTTCATTGGTGTTATGTTTTGTGGATGTTATTGTCTTTCTATTTTATGCATTAATCTTTATCGATACTGCAGTTAACTGATAAATTGTCTACCGACATAAAGTTTGGTTTACCGGTTTTAAGCATTAAGGTTGGTTAAGTTGTTTTTGGTTTGAATTTATTTGACAAATGATTCACTCCCCCCCTCTCAGTTGTCTCTGTGACCTAACACTAATAAGGTTATTTAAGACCATTTGGGATCATTTTGATCCATTTTGGAAGGTTTGAGACCAAGATGTTGGAAATTGTAAAAGTTGCACAAAAATTGTCAATGTAGCTCAAAAAGTTGTCAAGCAACTTTGTCAAAAAGTGTCAAACTAGTGTTTTGTTAAAAAACTAATCAAAAGGTGGTTGAGAAAAATTAGAATTGATGGTAAATGTATAAATTTACCCTTCCAACTTGAATTTGGGGGTTGGAGAAGTTGGAATGAAAGAGAGACATTATTTTTCACTACTTTTTCCTTGTAATTTTTGTAAAAACTAACTGTAATTTACATTATACAGACTGGTACAAATGGATATTAGCTAGAAACCAAATGGAAAAATGGGAAATTTGTTTTATCTTTCAAACTATTTTTATTTAATTTATTCTCATAATGTTTTGTGAAAGTTATAATCAAATTAGTGATTGTCATTTCCAAATTTTTATTGTTTTACAAAAAGAAACCTGCTTCGTATGGTTTTGTACAACCTGATATAGTCAAGGGAAGTCACGGGGATGATTTATTTATGAAATACATAATTTTTGGTTTTCATTTTTAGTCATTTCATTGAGTTTTACAAAAGTTAGAGTATTTTTTGGTGAAAACAGTCCCAAACCCTGCCCAGGGTTTCCAACAAGGAAGATAAATTCATATCTTTTGATTGAACTCTTAAAATTTGATATAAATTGGTGAAAAACTTTTTTACGTTTCAGCCTAGGTTTCCACCAAAGGAAATTGAAAAATTTGATCATATGTGTGAGTTGTGCAAGATTATTTGTTTCATGTTGTGGGAAGACTGTGAAATAACCTAGGTGATCGAGGGTTCAATGAAATAATGCATTGTTTTGAATTGTCCAATAGGAGTAATGGTTTGTGGACCTTCAAATGAATTGGTAAAGGGATTCAAATTCCATCAATGATGAAATAGGCTTTAATGTGTGGAGCCATTTTGATAGGACTTGATTATTTTCTTCCTCTGCATCATATTTTAATTTTGTATTTACTAGCTTTTAGAAACTCCTAGTGAACCTCTAATCACCATCTACTGAGATCTATTTTATTTTAAAATTAACAAATGGAATCCTCACTATTCTTCAAAGTTGGGGTAGGTTTCATTGCACTATATTAGTCACTTACTCTGCAATAGCATTGGATGGCCTCATAAATCAACCTTATTTCATGTGACTCTAAAGTCTCCCTCGAGGTAGAAATAATACTTACCATTCCTCCAACATCTAATGATATAGTAATAAAGTGTATCATTAATCTTTTTGTAATTCTTTCAAATCTCCTTTAATTCTAGCTGAGGATAATGATCATAGACTTTGGTTTCTCCCATTTGCAAGGTGCCTACATGATTTAAAGAAAAAATGTTTGTTTGGAAATACAATAAGAACACCAAATATGATGCAGGAGCATCCCCGGTTCATAGCAATCTTGCATCAACCAAAAATATTTCCTTTCTATTTTTCTTTCTGATTGCTGTTTTAATATTTCTTTCTGTGTGTCCTGAATTTGGGTCACTCGAACCTATGGAGTTGGATTTTTCTTGAAGACTTGATCATCATCCTTATTCCCAAACCGTGGAGCATTTGGATCATTTTTCGGCAAGTTATCGCTACTGGTTTCCAAGACAGTTTTCTATTACTGGTTGCCTGCACCTATTTGTATTGGTGATCTATCAGATCCCTTCTGTAGCTTGCGGAGCCCTAAGAATTGATTTCAATGTTCCTTAGCATGTGGCCGACCTTTTCCCATGATCTACACTTCATCCTTTGGATTTTCCAGAGGAATATCTTTGGCGGAGGCCGACCTTGTTGGTTTTGCACGTTAGATCTTGTTCTTCAGGTTTTGATCCTTTTTTTGGGCCGATCGGATCCTGTTGGATCATATATATCATTGTAATAGAGCATTAGAATGCAACCAAGAAGTAAGACTGAGCATAGAAGATAGATCTTAAGATTTGAGGTCCCGGTTGTGACCTGTTCTGTATTTTGAGCATGTTTTAGCAGGCCTGTGAGTTGGGTTCTATAACCCAGTTGTTACCGGTTGGTTGTAATCAATTTTCATGATATAATTCAATCTGTTCCGCATTTCCTCCATCATGTCCTTGTGTTGATGTTGTGTTTACTCTTGCTGGCCGGTCTAGACTGAACTCTTTGAGGTCCCTCCTTTCTGGTGACTTCTTCAAGTGGTATCAGAGCGAGCTTTTGTTCTAGAGATTGCATTTTCCTGAGAAATTTTGTTGTAGGGTGGCGGACTGTGGATCCGACCCTGTAGCTATAGAGGACTGGCGTAAAGATGGCATGAAGAGGAACTAGGAATGGTGGAGCACGTGGGAATGCAGATCCTATTGTAATGGAAATGTTGTGAGGAATAACAACCCAATTGGAAGCCGTGGAGATAGCCCAGAGAAGAGGCCGACACATTGAAGTTGTAAGTGAAGATGAAGGAGAAGAAGCCCTGATAGAACAAGTAAACCCATCGGTGGTTGATCCAGATGAGGAAAGGTTTTTGAGGATTTTGAGTAGGGCAAATACTAAACCTCATTTTACCCCACCAAAATATGATGGAAAGTTGAATTCAGATGAATTGATGGATTGGATCTTGGAGATGGAGAAATATTTTGATTTTAAAAACACTGCAGAAGAAAGGAAGGTGAAATATGCCTGTACTCGGTTGAAAGGTCATGCATCTCTTTGGTGGGAGCATTTGCATACTGATAGACAAAGAAGAGGTAAAGAGAAGATCAAAACATGTGATCAGATGGTTGCTAAGTTGAAATCAAAATTTATGCCAGGTGATTATCAAGTGAATCTATTTCGGAAGTTGCAGAATTTGAGAAAGAAGGAATCTAGTGGGAAGGAATACATTGAAGCATTTACAAGTTGAATATCAGATCCAGACATGTTGATGATGAAGCTGAACAAGTTGCAAGATATTTGAATGGATTGTGGGTGTCTATACAAGATGAACTCAGTTTGATAAAATTACAGAGTGTGAAGAGGCTTACCAGTATGTCCTGAAGGCATAAGAGAAGTTAAACAAAAGACATGAGTAGAAGCAGAGAGGCAGAGGTGGAAGGTTTTCCGGAGGAAGATTTCAAGGAGGAAGAGAATATACCAGAGGTAGAGGAACCTGTACAATTCAGAACAAGAACAAAGAAGTGAACAAAGAAGGTAATTCATACTAGAAAGATGATAGAAATTTCTACTGGAGGAGAGAACCAGATGGCTACAAGAATGAGAATTTTGGAGGAGATGATAGAAGACAAGACAAGAGGGTATTTAGAGGAACTTTCTATAAGCATGGAGGAGAAGGACATCATTCTTTTGAGTGTAAGAAGACAAAGAATACTAGAAGAGCAACAATGTTGGAAGGAAACCCCACCAGATCAGATAACAAACTAGAAGATGGTAAACTATTGATGACAAGTAGAGCTTTGTGTCATACTAGGAGAGATGAAGAACCCGTGTAGAGAAAAAATTTGTTCAAGAATAGATGTAAGGTATTCAATAAGTGCTGTAAAGTTGTTATTGATAGTGGTAGTTCAGATAATCTTGTTTCAGAAGATATGGTGAATAAGTTGAATTTGGAAAGATTGAAGCACCCTAAGTGATAGGGAGGTTGCTAGGTAAGTGCTCAAAAGGCCAATTTTGGTCACAAGGTTAAAATAGGAAGCAATGTTCTTGTTTATATATGCTCCTTATGTTTGAAAATATCAAGTTTAGTTACAATAGTTAGAACTCCCTACAAGACTTCACCATCAACCGCCCTTTTTGGTGAAAGCTCACACCCTTGCTCAAACTTACCCCAATTCCTCACTTCACCCATCTACACATTTCTCAATCCCCAGTTCTCTTGACATTCAACTTATTGTTTTTAGTGTGCATTAGGCAATTCCAACATGGTCATGTAGAGGCAACAAGGTTTTACTCAAAATTTGACAACCAACTTAGTTAAGGCTCATAGCCCTTAGCTTACTCAACTCACTAACCAAAGGTCAAAACCTCCAAAAGAGACTAAACACTATCCAAGGTCCCAAATGCTACTTGTTTCACTATTTTAGAATGATCTCACAAAGTTTCATAAGTCCAAAACTCCTCCATGCAATCGGGTTCATGCTTTTTGACAAAAACAGTCAAAAGGGCTACTAGCCCGTGGAGGCCTAATTGGCCTAGTTTTGATCACCCTGCCCAACGATGGGCTTCTTGACCATGAGAGATGATTTGGACAGTGAGGATTAAGTCTTAGCAAAGAGATTTTTGTGGTTTTAGGCTCAGAGAAGTGGTCTTACTATCTAACCTCATTTTTAGGCATGAATGTAGGAGTTTGGAGTATAACCACTGTGTTAGCATCCTTGTTCACCAATACAAGCACCTAGATCTTCATAGAACCTCTATCATGAATTAAAAATGTGTCCCCTACCTTTTTCACACAAACATTATGCCAAACACTTGGCAAACAATTGAGAAAAGAAGTGAAAATGCCACTATCACTGTCAAAACACTGCCCTTTAATAGTCAATTGCTGCTACACCTTTGGACCTGCATAATAAGGAGTTTGAACTAGAAATATACCTAAATGAGGTCTGAAAAACATTAATGAATTTTCCTATTACATTGCCTTCACAGTTACAAGACTTGGTTAATGCTCTTGAAGCATTCCTTGAGATATTTGACAATGTAAATCACAAAAACAGTGAACTTGCTGCCAGTTACAAAAATTGATAAAACTTACAAATTACAAACTTGTCAACTATTGAAGTTGAATCAAGCTAACTTGCAACACTTCTCAGACTCCTTTCTTGGCAACTTAACACTTCAATGCATTTGATTACAAGAATTTGAGTTTTCAAGAAGGATATTAGTCAAGTTCCAAAACTTGCCTAATCTTCACTCAAATTTATCCTCCAACCATAGTTCTGACTCAAAAGGAAATATATACACAATTTACATGCATAAATCAACTTGACCCAATCCATTTGGTGGGATCCCAGACCTGGATTAGTCAAGTGGTGGCATTTTGAAACCTCAAACCCTTGACAGGCCAGTGAGCACACAGAATGAAAGATTTTTTTATTTCTCCAACTTGCAAAAAGAAAACTAGTGCAATAATCAATTGAATAGCATTAGGAAACCAATATTTACACTTACCAAAAGGTACAGTATGAACCAGATGGGCTATAGTATGGATTGCTGCTCTAGAGGAGAGAAAAACACATTAAAAGCCAGAAATTTGCACTTCTTTATTGAAAAAAACTTTGTTTCCACAATTGCCAACCCTATACAAGGAAGAGGGTGGCCTATTTAAAGGTTTAATAAGTTAGTTAGGGTGTCCTATATGGAAAAAGAGCTGTAGGATTGTCTTTTTACATTTTTGACTTCAAAAAGCAACTTTTCAATAAGGAAAAGCAATTTTTGTTGCCCAATAAGACAATTTTGAGCATCTTCACTAAACCAACATATCTAAACACCTAATTGTGATTGAAAAAAATTTAGCAGTATGAATCAATTCTTGCTCAAGCATTCCTAAGCCTATAAGGCACATTTTACCATTTTTCCCATTTTTAGCCTAGAAGGCAAAACTAGACAACTTAACACATGAAAAGAAAAACTTGATCTCTCAAGCACAAAATGAGATCAAAACCATGAGATATGACACACAACAACCTAAAACAACAACACAAACCTAACATAAGACATTACAAACATGCAAGCAAGAAATATTGAAAAAGGAGAGTTTTTACTTAGCTAGGTGCTCCTGCACCATACTCCCCCAAAAACAAGTCATGTGACTCCTTGAGGCAGAAAAGAAGAAGGGATGCCAAACTTCTGAAAGTCAGTTTTAGGTATCCATGTGGCCTCTGAGATAGGCTTATCCTTCCATTTTACTAGGTGCTCCATGTAGGTGTGATTCCTTGTCTTCTTGAGAATCTTGGAGTCTAGAACCTATTCTGCTTGGGGAATAGAAAGAGAAGGGAGAGATAGATCAAAAAGGGATTGTGCAACATATGAAACTCTTTGAATCTCCTCAGGTGGCTGCCCCTTGAAAGCAATCAAATCTATAACATTAAAAATGGGAGACAAAGAAATCTTAGTAGGCAAATCAACTTTGTAAGCATTAGACCCATACTTAGCCAAGATTTTCCAAGGGCCTATCCTCCTCATTTGAAGTTTGCCTGGAACTCCTTTTTGTAGCCTTTCCTTGTTCAAATGAACCATCACATAATCTCCTATAGAAAATTGAACCTCTCTCTTTGTAGCATCCACTCTTGCCTTGACCTTTTGGGAGGTATCTTGAAGAGCCTTTCTCACTTGCTCATGAACCTCCTTCATGGATTGAGCCATGTCATCTGTTGTTCCACTCTTAGGCTGCAAGTTAGTGATATCCCTCAACTCCATTATACCCCTTGGATGCATACCATAAACAACTTCAAAAGGGCTTTTACCTGTAGACCGGTTGACACTATCATTTTAGGCATACTCTGCTTGATGAATGAGCTGATCCTAACTTTGTCCATATTCCTTTGTCAAACACCTAAGCATGTTTCGAAGAGACCTGTTCACAACTTCAATTTGGCCATCAGTTCATGGATGATAACCTGAACCAAAAGAGAGATTAGTACCCATTCTCTTCCACAATGTTTTCCAGAAATGACCAAGAAACTTAACATCCCTATCTGAAACAATGCTAGTAGGCAAACCATGTATTCTAACAACTTCTTTGAAAAATAAGTAAGCAATATGACTTGCATCATGTGTTGTCTTACAAGGAATAAAATGAGCCATTTTTCTAAATCTGTCAACTACTACAAAGATGCTATCAAATCCTGCTTGAGTTCTAGGTAATCCTACCACAAAATCCATACTAATGCAATCCCAAGGCCTATGTGGAATGGGAAGAGGCTGATATAAACCAACATTGGAGGAATTACCTTTTGCTTTCTGCCATACCAAACACTGCTCAACATACCTCTTGATGTCTCTCTGCATCTTAGGCCAATAATAGAACCTTTGAACCAACTCTAAGGTCTTGTTGAAACTGAAATGCCCACTTCAGCAGCCATTGTGCTTCTCCTGAATGAGGTTCTCTCTCATAGAACCTTTTGGAACACATAACTGTCCACCCTTGAATAACAAACCATCCTGCAAAGTGAAATCAACATATGCACCATGGAAATGATTCTCAAAACCTTGACAAACTGTATAAGCTTCAACAAAATCATCATTAGTAGGATACATATCTTTAAAACTATCAATACCAATGCTCTGTACTTGAATCTCATGAACAGTTAACAACCTCCTACTCAAAGCATCTGCTACTTTATTAAACTGACCCTTCTTATGCTTAAGAGTAAAAGTGTAAGCTTGCAAGTACTCTACCCATTTAACATGCCTATGATTCAGTTTATCCTGTGAGTTCAAGAAACTCAATGTCCGATTATCCGTGTATACAACAAATTCTTTAGGAAGAAGGTAATGTCTCCATTTCCTAAGTGCCTGTAATAATGCATAGAGTTCTAAATCATAGGAAGAGTACTTTTTCTTGGCATCATTTAAATTCTCACTAAAGAATGCAACTAGTCTATTGTCTTGACTTAAAACAACTCCTACAACAATATTGCTAGCATCACATTCAATAGTAAAAGTTTATCAAAACTAGGTAAAATGAGCACTGGTTGAGTAGCTACTTTAGTTTTTAATAGTTCAAACCACTTATTGGCTACATCTATCCATTGAAACTTTACCTTTAACCCCATTTGATTGTGTCTAACATAGGGGCACAAATCTCACTGAATCCCCTGATGAATTTCCTGTAAAATTGTGCTAAACCATGGAAACTTTTGACATCACTGGCTTTTTTTGGAGTTGGCCAACTGGTTATTGCTGCAAATTTAGATTGATCCATTTTCAGATTGCCTCCTGATACAACAAAACCAAGATAGACTAATTCTTGCTTCAGAAAATCACATTTTTCTAGGTTAATGGTTAGCTGTTCATCAGATAACTTTCTCAAAACAATAGCTAAATGATTCATATGCTCTTCCTTAGTTTTATTGAAGATAAGAATATCATCTAAATACACAACAACACACTTGCCAATGAAATCATTTAAAACTTCATTCATGAGTCTCACGAATGTGTTGGGAGCATTAGAGAGTCCAAATGGCATGACAAGCCACTCATAGAGACCCTCATTCATTTTGAAAGCTATCTTCCATTCATCACCCTCTTTGATTCTTATTTGATGGTAACCACTCTTCAAGTCAATCTTACTAAAATAATGTGCACCCCCAAACAATCCATCAAATCCTCTATCCTGGGTATGGGAAATCTGTATCTGATGGTGATCTTGTTTATGGCTCTGAAATCTGTGCAAAGTCTCCATGTTCCACCCTTCTTAGGTGCCAACACTGTAGGTATTGCACAAGGACTAATGCTTTTCCTAATCAGCCCTTGGTCTAAGAGTTCTTGTATTTATCTTGCTACCTCTTAGTTAGGGGTCATCTTATAGGCTGCCTTATTGGGTAAAGAGGCTCCAAGTATGAAATCAATTTGATGGCTAATGGCTCTAGGAGGTGGTAAATCTGCAGGTGTACCATCAATGATTATTGCTTTGAAGTTATCAAGGATTTTCTGCACCTCTTATGGTATCTCAACTTTCTTTTCCATCTTTTCTTCCTTGGGTTTCACTATGAGTGCAAATCCCACTCCTTCACCTTCTTCTAGTGTCTTTATGAATTATTTCTCATTCACTAACAAGATGTTAGGCACTTTGTTGTTGCTGCTCTCTCCTTCTTCATTGAGGGATTGAATCTGGTAGGTTACTCCATCTTTCTAAAATGAGTAGGAGTTTCTTTCCCCATCATGTTGTGCTTTCTTGTCAAACTACCATGGTCTACCCAACAATAGGTGGCAAGCATCCATAGGAAGGATGTCACATATGATCCTATCAGTATATCCACCTATATGGAAATCTACCCAGGCTTGCTCATTTACTAACACATGTTGTCCCTTATTTAACCATGTGACCTTGTATGGCTCCTTGTGTTGTATCCTAGGTAGTTTCAGTTTACTTACTACTTCCTTTGATATGATGTTATCTATGGATCTTGAATCTATGATCACCTTACACACCTTTCCCATGATTTTACACTTAATCCTGAATAATGCTCTTCTCTGTGAGACCTCTTTACTGTATGGCTTCTTCATTAACACTCTCTTGATCATTAAACTCTCACCATCTTCTAAAGCTAGGTTCAATGTTGAAGTTTTGGTATTACCTCCATCTTCCTAAACATAATTTACCCTCTTCTCATCACCATAGGATGAACTAGGCTTATTTGGGCATCTATAGGCAGGGTGGCCCAACTTTTGATAGCTATAGCACTTCATGGTTGAGAAGTAGGACCCTCTCCCTAGTCCATTAGATCTACCCCTACTTGGGTTGATTGATCCCCTACCCCTACAATTGGGTGTGCTCCGAGAATCCCCACTTTGCTCTATAAGTTTAGACTCTCCCTAGGATTGTTGATCTATGCTTCTTCCCCCAAAACTGCCTCTATGGCCTCTACCATCTCTTCCCCTACCTCTTCCTTTGTTGTTTTGTTCTTGCTTCCTCCTACTTTTCTCTTCCACCTTAAGTGCTAGTTGATAACACTTGTGTACTATTTGTGGGCATAACAAGCTCATCTCTTCCTGGATGTTCCACCTCAACCCATTCAAGTACCTTGCCACTTTTATGCTCTCATCCTCTACTACTCTAGATCTCATGCACAGTTTTTGAAACTCCTCAGTGTAACTACTAACATCGAAGTCTTTTTGTCTCAAATTTTGTCTTTTCCTATGAAGTTGTACTTCATAGTCTTCAGGAAGGTAGGTTTCTTTTATTTTGGCTACCATTGCTTTCTAGGTGGCTATTGGTTGCTTACCTTCTTTCAACCTTTCCTCTTGGATGAACTTCCACCAAGTTAAGGCTGCCCCTCTCAACCTTGATTTTGCTACCTTAACCTTTTGTGCTTCAGTTATTCCATCACATTCAAAATGGTTTTCTAGACCTTCAATCCACTCTATAAGAGCATCTGGATCCATCTTTCCACTAAAAAGAGCCACTCCCTCTAAGGTTTTACCACTCATAGCTCTCAAAGCTTTCAAGAATGGTTCTTGCTCAATAACTGGGTTAGGTATGGGAACCTCATCTTCTATGGCCACCATTTTACCTAGATCTCCAACCTTATCATGGACTTCTTCAGTTTTGACTTCTACTTCAGCTAGTTTCAATGCTAGTTGATCCAATCTTTCTTTGAGTGCCCTATTTTCCTCTTCTTGGTCTTCGACCTTCTTGGCTAGCTCAACATTAGTTACCATGTTTCTCCTAATGATCCTTTTCTCCTGAATCTTTCGTTGGCTTTGATACCACTATGATAGGAGGTTGCTAGGTAAGTGATCAAAAGGCCAATTTGCGTCACAAGGTTACAATAGGAAACAATAGTCTTGTTTATATCTGCTCCTTATGTTTGCAAATATCAAGTTTAGTTACAATGGTCAGACCTCCCTACAAGACTTCACCATCAACCGCCCTTTTTGGTGAAAGCTCACACCCTTGCTCAAACTTACTCCAATTCCTCACTTCACCCATCTACACATTTCTCAATCCCCGGTTCTCTTGACATTCAACTTATTATTTTTAATGTGCATTAGGCAATTCCAACATGGTCATGTAGAGGCAACAAGGTTTTACTCAAAATTTGACAACCAACTTAGTTAAGGCTCATAGCCCTTATGATCAAACCTCCAAAAGAGACTAAACACTATCCAAGGTCCCAAATGCCACTTGTTTTACTATTTTAGAATGATCTCACAAAGTTTTATAAGTCCCAAACTCCTCCATGCAATCCGGTTCATGCTTTTTGACAAAAACAGTCAAAAGGGCTACTAGTCCGTGGAGGCCTAATTGGCCTAGTTTTGCTCACCCTGCCCAACGATGGGCTTCTTGACCATGGGAGATGATTTGGAAAGTGAGGAATAAGTCTTAGAAAAGAGATTTTTGTGGTTTTAGGCTTAGAGAAGTGGTCTTACTGTCTAACCTCATTTTTAGGCATGAATGTAGGGGTTTGGAGTATAACCACTGTGTTAGCATCCTTGTTCACCAATACAAGAACCTAGATCTTCATAGAACCTCTATCATGACTTAAAAATGTTTCCCCTACCTCTATCACACAAACATTATGCCAAACAATTGGCAAACAATTGAGAAAAGAAGTGAAAATGCCACTGTCACTGTCAAAACACTGCCCTTTAACAGTCAACTGCTGCTACATCTTTGGACATGCATAACAAGGAGTTTGAACTGGAAATATACCTAAATGAGGTCTACAAAACATTAATGAATTTTCCTATTACATTGCCTTCACAGTTACAAGGCTTGGTTAATGCTCTTGAAGCATCCCTTGAGATATTTGACAATGTAAATCACAAAAACTGTGAACTTGCTGCCAGTTACAAAAATTGATAAAACTTGCAAATTACAAACTTGTCAACTATTGAAGTTGAATCAAGATAACTTGAAACACTTCTTAGAATCCTTTCTTGGCAACTTTAACACTTCAATGCATTTGATTACAAGAATTTGAGTTTTCAAGAAGGATATTAGTCAAGTTCCAAAACTTGTCTAATCTTCACTCAAATTTGTCATCCAACCATAGTTCCGACTCAAAAGAAAATATATACACAATGTACATGAATAAATCAACTTGAACCAATCCATTTGGTGGGATCCCAGACCTGGATTAGTCAAGTGGTGGCATTTTGAAACCTCAAACCCTTGACAGGGCAGTGAGCACACAAAATGAAAGATTTTTTTATTTCTCCAACTTGCAAAAAGAAAACTAGTGCACTAATAAATTGAATAGAATTAGGAAACCAATATTTACACTTCCCAAAAAGTACAGTATAGACCAGATGGTCTACAATACGGACTGCTTCTCTAAAGGAGAGAAAAACATATTAAAAGCCAAAAATTTGCACTTCTTTATTGAAAAAAACTTTGTTTCCACATTTGCCAACCCTATACAAGGAAGAGGGTGGCCTATTTAAAGGTTTAATGAGTTAGTTAGGGTGTCCTATATGGACAAAGAGCTATAGGATTGTCTTTTTACATTTTTGACTTCAAAAAGCAACTTTTCAATAAGGAAAAGCAACTTTTGTTGCCCAATAAGACAATTTTGAGCATCTTCACTAAACCAACATATCTAAAAACCTAATTGTGATTGAAAAAACTTTAACAGTATGAATCAATGCTTACTCAAGAATTCCTAAGCCTATAAGGCACATTTCACCATTTTTCCCATTTTTGGCCTAGAAGGCAAAACTAGACAACTTAACACATGAAAAGAAAAACTTGATCTCTCAAGCACAAAATGAGATCAAAACCATGAGATATGACACACAACAACCTAAAACAACAACACAAACCTAACACAAGACATTACAAACATGCAAGCAAGAAATATTCAAAAAGGAGAGTTTTTACTCAACTAGGTGCTCCTGCACCACTAAGCCTTATCAAATAGGATGGATTCAGGATGAACATAAGTTGTTAGTAAGTGAGAAATGTTTGGTGAAATTGAAAATTGGGAATTATCATGATGAAGTCTTGTGTGATATTATGCCTATGGATATTTGTCAACTTTTGTTGGGTAGACCTTGGCAGTTTGATAGATAGGCAATGCATGATGGGAGGAAGAATACATACACTATTGTGGCCAATGGGATGAAGAAAACCTTGTTGCCCTTGGAGGAGCCTTTGAAGATTGAAATCTGTACGAATGCTAGAATCTGTTTGGTGGATGGAAGGAAATTCCTGGATGGATTGAGATATGAGAATGTGTGTTTTGCCTTATTTCTTAAGAAGACTGAGAATCCAGAGCATGAAGAAGAAAAACTGGAAGAGATAAAATATTTGTTGATAGAATATGAAGACATCATTTCAGATAATTTGCCTAATTGATTGCCACCTATGAGAAGTATCAGTCATTGCAAGGACCTAGTTCCCAGAGCTAGTTTTCCTAACAAAGCTACACACCAGATGACACTAGTAGGGAATGAAGAGCTTAATAGACAAGTGTAGGAGATGTTGAAGAAAGGTTTGATCAGAGAATGTCTGAGCCCTTGTGCAGTACCAACAATATTAGCACCCAATAATAATGGAGAATGGAGAATGTGTACTGATTTTAGAACAATAAACAAGATCATAGTGAAATACCAGTTTCCTTTGCCTAGGATTGATGACATAATGGACTGTTTGAGCAGAGCTAAATAATTTACAAAGATAGACTTGAAGAGTGGATATCATCAGATTAGGAACAAAGAAGGAGATGAGTGGAAGACATCATTCAAGACAAATGAAGGACTGTATGAATGGTTGGTGATTCCTTTTGGGTTAACTAATGCATCGATTACTTTCATGAGGCTGATGAATGAGGTATTGAAGAAATTCTTGGGTAAGTTTTTTTTATTGTATCTTTGGATGACATTTTGATTTTTAGTAAGACAAAACATGAGCATTTGTTGCATATGAGACAATTTTTGCAGAGGTTGAGAGAAGAAAAGTTGCTGATAAATCTTAAGAAGTGTACTTTCATGAAGGAAGAATTAGTCTATATGGGATTTGTGATATCTAAGGATGGTTTGAAAATGGACCCTGAGAAAGTAAAAGCAATTGTTGAGTGGCCTACATCAGAAATCATTGGAGAGGTAAGATCATTTCATGGATTGGCTAGTTTCTATAGGAAGTTCATAAAAAATTTCAGTTCAGTTTGTAACCATATGATTGAGAACATGAGGGGAGATCAGAAGAAATTCAAGTGGACCACCGAAGAAAATAATTTTTTTGAATTGTTGAAATGGAAGGTGACTAAGTAGCCTGTGTTGGCTTTACCGGATTTCAATAAAGTATTTCAAGTGGATTGTGATGCAAGTGGAACAACAATAGGAGCAGTCTTGAGTCAGGAAGGGAGAGCATTAGCTTATTTCAGTGAGAAATAGAATGATGCCCGAAGGAGATATTCAGTGTATGATCAGGAGTTTTATGCCATAGTTCAAGCCTTGAAGAAGTGGAGACATTACCTGTTGCCTAAGGAGTTTGTGTTGTACATGGGTCATCAAGCATTGCAATATTTGAACAGTCAGAGTAAGTTGAATCAGAGACATATGAGATGGGTATAATTTTTGCAAAGTTACACCTTTGTGTTGAAGCATAGAAGTGAGAAATATAACAAAGTTGCTGATGCATTGAGTAGGAGAAGGAATTTGCTGACAGAGATGAGAGTGACAATATTAGGATTTGAGGAATTAAAGACCTTGTATGATGATAATCCTAATTTTGGAGAACCTTGGAGAGCATGTAGAGAACTCGTTATGATAGATAGAAGCAAGTGGTTGGATTACTTCATTCAGGATGGGATGTTATTCACAGGAGTTCAATTGTGCATACCTAAGAGTTCTATAAGGGAGAATCTGATAAAGGAGAAACACAATGGAGGATTAGCTAGACATTTTGGTATTAACAAAACAATAGAATTGGTGAGTGAGCATTACTTTTGGCCCTAGATTCATAAGGATGTTAGGAAACATGTGCAAATTTGTAGAGTTTGTCAACTTGCAAAGGGTAGTAGTTAGAATGTGGGATTGTATAAACCTTTGACAGTACCTGTAAGACCTTGGGAGGATATAAGCATGGATTTCATACTTGGATTTCCTAAAACACTGACAGGGAATGATTCTATATTTGTGGTAGTGGATAGATTCTCGAATATGGCTCATTTAATACCTTGTAAGAAGACATCAGATGCATTACATGTAGCCGACCTATTTTTCAAGGAAGTAGTGAGATTGCATAGATTACCTAAGAGCATAGTTTCAGACAGAGACACTAAGTTTCTTGGCTATTTTTGGAGAACACTTTGGAAGAAGATGAAGACAGATTTGAAGTTCAGTTTTACTTTTCATCCACAGACATAAGTAGTTAACCGAAGCTTGGGAAATTTATTGAGTTGTTTAGTTGGAGATAGAACAAGAAGTTGGGATTTGATTCTCGCACAAGCAGAGTTTGCCTTCAATAATTCAGTAAAAAGGAGTACCAGAATAATACCTTCTGATATTGTTACTGGAATACATCCTAGAGGTATATCAAAATTAAGAGATATTAGCAGTGAAGACCAGAGAAGTTCAGAAGAAGAAGAATTTGCAGATCACATAAAGGACTTACATATTCAAGTTAAGCAACATCTGGAGGACATGAACACCAAGTATAAGGAGAAAGCAGATGAGAAGAGGAGACATAAGGAATTTGAAGTTGGTGATGAAGTGATGGTATATCTAAGAAAAGAAATATTCTTGGTTGGAACTTATAACAAGTTGCAGATGAGAAAGTTTGGACCTTGTAGGATTTTGAGAAAGTTCAGTTCTTGAAATGCATATGAAGTGGAGTTACTAGATAGTATGAGTATTTCACCTGTGTTTAAAATTGAAAATCTTCATTAGTATCATGAACTAGAATTCAGTGAGGATAATATTGCTGACTTGGAGAAACAGTTGCCCCGGAAGGAACTAGATCAAATTGAAGATATTTCGGACAGTAGGATTGGGCATAGTACCTAGAGCAATCAGTATAAGGAGTATCTTGTGAAGTGGAAGGATAGACCAATTGAAGATTCATCTTCTATTTCTCAATCAGAGGTAGACCACCTTGGTTTTCCCTTGACCCCAACAAAGTGAGAGACTCACTTTTTTCAACAACCCCGGATGTTTGATGCAGGAGCATCCCCGGTTCATAGCAATCTTGCATAAACCAAAAATATTTCCTTTCTATTTTGCTTTCTGTTTGCAATTTCAACATTTCTTTCTGCATGTCCTATATTTGTCTTATCAGAACCTATGGAGTTGGATTTTTCTTGAAGACCTGATCATCCTCCTTATTCCCAAATCGTGGAGCATTTGGATCATTTTGCGACAAGTTATCGCTACCGGTTTCTGAGACAGTTTTCTGTTACCCGTTGCCTGGACCTATTTGCATTGGTGATCTACTGGATCCCTTCCATAGCTTGTAGAGCCCTGAGAATTGACTTTGATGTTCCTTAGTGTGTTTCTGGCCTTTTCACATGATCTACACTTCATCCTTTGGATTTTTCGGAGGAATATCTTTGGCGGAGGCCAACCTTGTTGGTTTTGTACATTAGGTCTTGTTCTCTGGGTTTTGATCCCTTGATGGGCCGACCGGATCCCCTTGGATAGTATATATCATTGTAATAGAGAATTAGAATGTAACCAAGAAGTGAGACTGAGCATAGAAGATAGATCTTAAGATTTTAGGTCTCGGTTGTGACCTGTTCTATATTTTGAGCATGTTTTAGCAGGCCTGTGAGTTGGTTTTTGTAACCCGGTTGTTAGCGATTGGTTGTAATCAATTTTCATGATATAATTCAATCTATTATGCATTGTCTCTATCATGTCCTTATGTTTCTGTTGTGTTTACTCTTTCTAACCGATATGTACTGATCTCCTTGAGGTCCCTCCTAGCCGGTGACTGCTTCAAAATAAGTGGGCATATGTAACCTAGTGGACTCCAACACCTCTAATAGTTTCTCATTAGGTGTGTCATCGATGCAAGTGGTCTAGT